>NW_028247726.1:0-327894 GCF_964263255.1 Lissotriton vulgaris | reverse complement strand
TAATTGGTTTAAGTGCAGCCGCCAATGCTTGTTGCACAGTCGCAGGAACTGCTCTTTCCACTGCCTTGCTGACTGAGGCTTGGACCGATGCGTCCAAGGCCTCTACAATCTTGTCCTCCACAGCAGCAGTAGGCTGCTCCTCATAAGTTTCTTCCCCCGCCTCATCATCAAAATACACCCACTCCTCCCTCTCCAACAACAGTGGGGTAAGTTTAAAGATTAAATGTAAAGTTCAGCAAAGGTAGGCACTAGGGGAGTCAGGGGGGGTCAGCCCAATGCACACAATCCAATACTCAAGTAAACCAGTACAGACCCCCTCAGCAGATGCTGTAGTCAAGTTCTTGCAGCCCAGCAGGGCGTAGGAGCCAAGAAATATATATAAGGAGCGTATGCTCACTCCAAAAAGGCAAAACTATTATTGCAACCAGGTCAGGTGTCACTCTCCGCCAGCTCGTAGAGAAAACGCAGTCAGAAACGGTGGAATGGCAAGAAACAGCGTGTGCAGCCCAACGCGCGCCCAAATCATACCAAAATATAGCCCAATGGTCGCGCGTCACGCTGCACACGCTGGCCGGGAGGTTCGCGGCTCTGCAGAGCGTCTGGGCGATTAGGGAGAGCCCTTGCGCTGCCTGCCGGTGATCGGAACGTCACCAGAGGTAAGGAAATAGACCGCGACGCGGTCAAGTACTGGTGCGCGCTGAAGCGCTTGCTTTCCCGATTGATAGACTGCCCATCGGAGCAGAGCTCCGTCCCTGCGCATAGAGCGCTGAATGAAAAGCCGTGTCAAGCGGCTCCCTCAAACGAGGGAAGCACCCGCGAGTTCAGATGAATCGCACAAAACCCAGCACAAAACCAAGCATATTAAGCGCACAGGCACGCAATCGCACAGCGAGAAGCTGTCAAAGCTAGGCACAAGGCGCCGCTAATCACAGTGCATAAACGTAAAAACCCAGTGAATAAAAAACATTAGAAGGAGCATGGCACTTATCTCTTGCTGTGTGAGCAGCAAAGAAAGAGGACGCTGGTAGTGTTACCAGGACTCTTATAGGGCTCATGGGGGCGTGGCTAAGGCTAAGCATCATGGCCTTTGTAGTTTATTTTTATTAAACTGTATGTTTATTGGCTGCTGTGAAAATTTACAGTAAAGAAAGAGAAGCATAATCTGAATCCTCTGGTCCTGTAATAGAATCCGGGGTATGATTAATCATAAAAAACTCAGTGGCAAAAGCATTGAATTTGGTACAAAAAATTGGGATCAAGGAGTAGAGAATTATTAAATCTCCAACGTCCTGGGTAGGGAGAAAAGGGAATGAGTTCAATATCAACATGAACAGGAGTGTGATCTGAAATTAAAATGGAGCCAATGACAGAGTGAGTGGCATGTTGAGCTAATGATTATGTATATGAGATTGGGAGTGATGGGAAGAAGAATAATAACTATATTCTCTAAGGTCGGGATGGCATAATCTCCAAATGTCTACTAAAGCTTTGTGATGTATGGAAGCAGTAAATTGGGAGTGCATCTTAGTTGTACAGAATTTAACTTTGGAGTTTCTATCTAATATAGGGTCAAAGATTTGGTTACAGTCACCACCAACAATAATGTAATCATCATTAAGTAAGTAAAATTTTTCAGAGATTTTAGGCCAAAAAGATTTATCAACACCAGTAGGGGCGTAAATATTAAAAATAACAATAGGAATCTTTTCTATAAGAAGTTTAACAATCACCCAACGACCATCAACATCACATTCGTGAGAAACAGTAGAAACACTTAACTTTTTATGGCACAAAATCACAACGCCATTTTTCTTACCCGCAGCAGGGGAGTTGAATACATGTCCCACCCAACATCGCTTGAGTTTAGATGCTTCATTCTCTGAAAGATGGGATTCTTGGAGTAGGGCAACATCAGTTTTAAGCTTGACTAAATGAGACAACACCCACTGCCTTTTAATGGATTATTTAAACCCTTAACGTTCCAGGTAGTAACCCGAAATGTGAATCATTAAGAAAGTATGAGCATAAATTATGCTTACTAGAGCAAACAAGAATATTGTAGAGAAAAAATGGGAAGAGAAAAAGATAGAATAAAAGAGAAGAGAAGGTAAGAACAGAGAAGGATTAAAAGGGAAAGGATGCGAAGACAAGAAAGTAATATAAGAGAGAGGATAAAGGAAAAGCAAAGAAAGGCAAAAAGAGGAGGAAGATTGAGAAAGTAATAAAGAAGAGAAAAAGATAGAAAAAAAGAAGACTGTACAAGTCAAGTACAGACGACTGAGAAACATACTTACAAATACAAAACGAAAGCGAGGGTGACTGCACCAGAGGACAACGACGACAACAGCGCAAACAGACATCACCGAACATCCGCTGCAAGAACATCAGAACTTCACACAACAAAAGGGACACATCGGGAGAGATAGTAGGAGCGCAATACCTGTATAAAGAGAGAAGAAAGTTAATAATAGTGGAGAAGAAAACATGGGGATAGAGGGATAAGAAGAAAACATATGATGCACAAATCGTACAAAGGGTAAACATATTAACAATCAATAGAAGAAAACATGACAAGAAAACAACTACAAGACCAAAGCCATGGAGAACAGATTAAACAATTCTTGAGGTGTCCATAACATCTGCTCCATGATGACGAAGGAACTCTTGTAAGGCCACTGGATCTTCAAATGTGGTAGTCTTATCCTTGTAAGTAACCTTGAAGAGGCAAAGATGAAGCAATCCAAATCTGGTCTTAAGAGCACGTGGATGTAAGCGTGGGCGGAAAATCCGTTCCGCTCGCGGATTTTGCGGATTTTCGGGAAATCCGCAATCCGCGAGATTTGCGGATTTCCCGCAAAATCCGCAAATTCGCACGCAGCGGATTTTTTTGGCGGCGCGCGGCGTTGGTGATACAATTTTTGCGGCGCGCGGCGTTTATCATCGTTTGCCGAGTTGTTTTTTTCGATAGTTTGCGAGTGCTGCGCCATTTTGGATCTTGCTGTGTGTTCCCGCGGGAATTGGCGAGCGCGATTACGTCATCGCGGCTTGCCAGCGAGAGTTTGTCAACGCGAGTACGGCGAGATCACGTCTCGCGGTACTTCGCAAATTGCGAGATTTGAGATGCGGCGCGCGAAAATATAAATTTGCAATTCTGCACAAGAAATCCACCAGCAAGCAGCATAAACCTTCTAGAAATGATGATTTTTATGTGAATAACTCCTTAGTTTGACATTTGCCTGCACTTTTTTAGCGAGGAGTCCATTTTGGGGAGGGGGGCAGGGGGGTGGGAGGAAGGAAGTGCCCCATAGTCTTCAACTTCCTGTTCCTGTTCAGCAGGCTCCTCCCAGTGCTTTGTCCATCTCCTGGTCACTTTTCATTCGGATGTGGACCTGGAAGGATTACCTTTTGTGGATGCTGCTGGATCTTTGGATTTGAGGCCTTTTTGACTTTCTTTGGATCACTGTTGGATTAGAAATTTTACAAGTAAGTTTGTTTGGGGCATTACAGTTGCTGCAACTAAAATTTTGGGATTTTCGATTTTTGGGCTGTTTTGGGGCCTTTTCCCAGGGGTACTCAGTGGTGGGTGGACTGATTCTTTCTGTGGGTTGTCTTGAATTTAAACATCATGGAGGCCATAGATGAATTGGGATTGTGCTGATTTTTCTGTGTTTTTCGATTTTTTTTTTTTGTAAAATTTTGTGTTTTTCGATTTTTGACCTGTTGTTGGGGCCTTGACCAGGGGTAGTGAGTGGTGCATGGGGCCTAGTCTTTCTGTGGGCTGTCTTGAATTTAAACATCATGGATGGAATGGGATTGTGCTGATTTTGCAGTGTTTTTCGATTTTTGGGGGTGTTCATGGGGAGGGACATGCCATGTGGCTGGTGGCCATTTTGAGTGCAGCTACAGGCACTTGCCATGTGCTGGCAGGCAAGTGGCCATTTTGAATGCAGGCTTTGTTGTTAGGCCTCCAACCATTTTCCCTACTTTTCAACCTTTATTTATGCCAGGGGTAGTGAGTCTTGCATGGGCCTAGTATTTCTGTGGGTTGTCTTGAATTTAAACATCATGGAGGCCATAGATGAATTGGGATTGTGCTGATTTTTCTGTGTTTTTCGATTTTTTTTTTTTGTAAAATTTTGTGTTTTTCGATTTTTGACCTGTTGTTGGGGCCTTGACCAGGGGTAGTGAGTGGTGCATGGGGCCTAGTCTTTCTGTGGGCTGTCTTGAATTTAAACATCATGGATGGAATGGGATTGTGCTGATTTTGCAGTGTTTTTCGATTTTTGGGGGTGTTCATGGGGAGGGACATGCCATGTGGCTGGTGGCCATTTTGAGTGCAGCTACAGGCACTTGCCATGTGCTGGCAGGCAAGTGGCCATTTTGAATGCAGGCTTTGTTGTTAGGCCTCCAACCATTTTCCCTACTTTTCAACCTTTATTTATGCCAGGGGTAGTGAGTCTTGCATGGGCCTAGTATTTCTGTGGGTTGTCTTGAATTTAAACATCATGGAGGCCATAGATGAATTGGGATTGTGCTGATTTTTCTGTGTTTTTCAATTTATTTTTTTTGTAAAATTTTGTGTTTTTCGATTTTTGACCTGTTGTTGGGGCCTTGACCAGGGGTAGTGAGTGGTGCATGGGGCCTAGTCTTTCTGTGGGCTGTCTTGAATTTAAACATCATGGATGGAATGGGATTGTGCTGATTTTGCAGTGTTTTTCGATTTTTGGGGGTGTTCATGGGGAGGGACATGCCATGTGGCTGGTGGCCATTTTGAGTGCAGCTACAGGCACTTGCCATGTGCTGGCAGGCAAGTGGCCATTTTGAATGCAGGCTTTGTTGTTAGGCCTCCAACCATTTTCCCTACTTTTCAACCTTTATTTATGCCAGGGGTAGTGAGTCTTGCATGGGCCTAGTATTTCTGTGGGTTGTCTTGAATTTAAACATCATGGAGGCCATAGATGAATTGGGATTGTGCTGATTTTTCTGTGTTTTTCGATTTATTTTTTTTGTAAAATTTTGTGTTTTTCGATTTTTGACCTGTTGTTGGGGCCTTGACCAGGGGTAGTGAGTGGTGCATGGGGCCTAGTCTTTCTGTGGGCTGTCTTGAATTTAAACATCATGGATGGAATGGGATTGTGCTGATTTTGCAGTGTTTTTCGATTTTTGGGGGTGTTCATGGGGAGGGACATGCCATGTGGCTGGTGGCCATTTTGAGTGCAGCTACAGGCACTTGCCATGTGCTGGCAGGCAAGTGGCCATTTTGAATGCAGGCTTTGTTGTTAGGCCTCCAACCATTTTCCCTACTTTTCAACCTTTATTTATGCCAGGGGTAGTGAGTCTTGCATGGGCCTAGTATTTCTGTGGGTTGTCTTGAATTTAAACATCATGGAGGCCATAGATGAATTGGGATTGTGCTGATTTTTCTGTGTTTTTCGATTTTTTTTTTTTGTAAAATTTTGTGTTTTTCGATTTTTGACCTGTTGTTGGGGCCTTGACCAGGGGTAGTGAGTGGTGCATGGGGCCTAGTCTTTCTGTGGGCTGTCTTGAATTTAAACATCATGGATGGAATGGGATTGTGCTGATTTTGCAGTGTTTTTCGATTTTTGGGGGTGTTCATGGGGAGGGACATGCCATGTGGCTGGTGGCCATTTTGAGTGCAGCTACAGGCACTTGCCATGTGCTGGCAGGCAAGTGGCCATTTTGAATGCAGGCTTTGTTGTTAGGCCTCCAACCATTTTCCCTACTTTTCAACCTTTATTTATGCCAGGGGTAGTGAGTCTTGCATGGGCCTAGTATTTCTGTGGGTTGTCTTGAATTTAAACATCATGGAGGCCATAGATGAATTGGGATTGTGCTGATTTTTCTGTGTTTTTCGATTTTTTTTTTTTGTAAAATTTTGTGTTTTTCGATTTTTGACCTGTTGTTGGGGCCTTGACCAGGGGTAGTGAGTGGTGCATGGGGCCTAGTCTTTCTGTGGGCTGTCTTGAATTTAAACATCATGGATGGAATGGGATTGTGCTGATTTTGCAGTGTTTTTCGATTTTTGGGGGTGTTCATGGGGAGGGACATGCCATGTGGCTGGTGGCCATTTTGAGTGCAGCTACAGGCACTGGCCATGTGCTGGCAGGCAAGTGGCCATTTTGAATGCAGGCTTTGTTGTTAGGCCTCCAACCATTTTGCCTACTTTTCAACCTTTATTTATGCCCAGGGGTAGTGAGTCTTGCATGGGCCTAGTCTTTCTGTGGGTTGTCTTGAATTTAAACATTATGGAGGGCATGGATGGATTGGGATTGTGCTGATTTTGCAGTGTTTTTCGATTTTTTTGTGCTCTATAACTGAACTGATGTTCCTCTGTCTTCCATTTTTTTTAGGTGCACAAGACTCAAGAGAACCACCAGTGCCAGGAAGAAGTCCTGCAGCGGTGTGTGTGTGCAGCATAACGTCACGCGACGTCACGTCTGGCCTCAGACAACTCTACAATTCGTGCAACTGCGGCCTGCTGTCTGACCTGCTCTGAAGAAGATGGCCCCAAAGAAACTTCTCCGTAGCTCCTCTAGCAAGAAAGTTGCTAGTAAGGAGCAGAAGAAGCAAGTTACCAAGGAGGCTGGTGTGCCACCCACCACTTTTTTTGGGAGCAAAAAAAAAAGTACGCCTGCAGCAGCAGGATCTGCTGGGGACCAACCTGAGAGCAGCACCCCTGCTCCATTGGGTTCAGTGCCTCCACCACCACGCCAACTTAAGTCAAAGCCCTTGAGTGCTTCAGAGGCAGTCAGTGTACTTCTCCAATCACCATCGACCAGTGATGTTGGCTCATCGCAAGAAAGTAGCAGCAATGTCCCTGAATCAACACAGGTTGTTGTAACTCATCTGACAAGTGTTGAACAACCACAGCCGCAACAACAACACCATGTGCAAGTACACGCCCAAGTACATGTGGAAGGAGAGGCAGCAAAAGGAGATGCGCAAGCAAAGGTGCATGGACGTTCACAAGTGCCCACAATAGTTGTTCCTCCCGAAGTAGGGGCACATTTGGAAATCGACAATGAAGCTGAGGTATCATTGGAAGCCACTCCTCCTGATGATCATTCATTGTCTTCCACATCCCTAGCAAGGAAAAGATCAAGGGGGGTGTCTACATCTTCTTCAAGCCCACCTCGTTCTGGTGCAAGTGATCTGTCTTGGGAACCACGACAACTGCGGTCTGACAGTGAGGCAGAGGCACACCATGATCTGCCACCGGTACCTAAGCGTAAAAGGAAGGTCGTCCAAAAACTCAAACCTATGGAGTGTGATGAGGCTCAACAAGAAGTGACAGATACTGCTGGTGATGAAGCCTCTCACGATGACGACGAGGCAGTCATCACAAAGGTCACTGCAGCCCCACCGGGCATGCAGCAAAGAGACATTTTGACCCTATCCTGAGAAGCTGCTGAGCGTGATGATGATGTCGGCGAGGAGGCAATGGAAATGGAATCATTAGATTTGGAGTTAAGTAGTACACCAAAACCTACCGCTTCCATATTTCTTCCTCGCAAGAAGGTACCCACCTCGTCCTCGACCTCAATTCGTGGTGGTGAAAGTGCAAAACGTACTGAAGTTCGGCAATCCACATCCTCCACTTCATCTGTCATTAGCAGCAGGACCACCACCACCAGTATCGCCGCCTCCTCCGGCCCCCGAAGACATTTCAAGTCTCCAGTTTGGGACTTCTTTAGTGTTTGCCCAAAAAAGGAAAACGTAGCCATTTGTAGCCTTTGTAAGCTTCGATATAGTCGTGGTAAGCTTGGTTCTAACTATGGTACCGGAGGCCAGAGAGGTCATCTTGAGAGAAGGCACCCTGTCGAATGGTTTCCGCACCTAGAGGCGGTCAAGAAAGCCGGAATTGCACGTAATGAAAACGTTGATTTGTCATCTGCTGATGACGAGGAGGTAGAAGAAGACGATTCAAACACTTCACTTACACCCAGTTCCCATGTCAGCAGCACACCCCATGGGAGCCACACTAAGAGTGTGGGAGAGAGTGAGACATCAATGCGGAAAAGTTCATCAGCGAGCGTAACTGGGTCGAAGAGATCATCATCATCCCGTAAATCATTGGTCCAGGGCAACATTAAAAAGATGTTGTTTACAGAAGCGCAATATGAACGCAACCACCCAATGACCCGTCTGTATAACACTAAGCTGGCTAAAATGCTAGCTCTGGACCTTCTCCCTTTTTCTTTTGTAGAAGGGGTTGGTTTTCTAGAATTAGTGACAGTGCTCTGCCCTAAATGGAAGGTTCCTAGCCGGTTCTATTTTGCCCGAGTTGCGGTTCCAGCACTACATGAAGATGTTCTGAAGTTGATTGGGGCAGCTTTGGAGAAGAGTGCTGTTCACACTATACATCTGACAACAGACATGTGGACCAGTGGCGCAGGCGCTGATTACATGTGCATCACTGCACACTGGGTCTCTTTTTCAGGGGCTAAAGCAAAGCTAAACTCAGGTGTTGACACTAACATTGTTTTTAAAGGTGCTCGGAAACATGCAACACTAGCCATGTTTGGTTTGGAGAAACGTCACACAGCAGAAAACATTTTGGATGTCTTTAACACAAAGGTCCTTAACTGTCTGTCCCCACTAAAACGCAAGGTTGGTTATGTTTCCACAGACAATGGCTCCAATATAGTTAAGGCCATGAGGGACGGTTACTATTTCAGAGTGCCGTGTTTGGCGCACTGTATAAACCTGGTTGTCCAAAAATTCTTGGGTAATAAACGCAGTGCAGCGTACAGTGTATTGGACAACTGCCGAAAAATTTGCAAGCATTTCAGGCATTCTTTTAAGGCCCGCAAGCAGCTGAGGAGCATGCTATATCAAAGTCAAATGCCAGTGAAAGCACTCATCCAGGAGGTGGTAACACGTTGGAACTCAACCTTCTACATGCTTGAGCGTCTGTATGAGCAGTATACGCAACTCGATCAATTTTTCTTGAAAGAGGGTATAGAGGAGCTGAGGATGGGTGGGCCGCAATGGAACATAGTTGAAAGCCTAACACGCATGCTTCGTCCTTTTGAGGTCTTCACACGTGCAGTCAGCAAGGAGGACTCTAATTTGGGAAAAGCTATCCCATTGTTGTACATGCTGGAGGACCAACTGAAGGAGGTGTGTTCTGTGTTTCGAAAAGATGACAAAAAGAAAGACTCTTTGCTTCTGGCTGAGACATTATTAGAGCTCCTACAAGGTGATGAACGTCTTCAAAAGATCCACTCAGAACAGCATTACATTTGTGCTACTATTCTGGATCCACGCTACAAAAAGGCGCTGGCAGGCAGAGCATTCTTTCCTTTTGCTGATGAAGATGTTACAAAGTACAAACGTTGGCTAGCCTTGTCAGCCAAGAAGTTTGAAACAGAACGGCTGGAAATTGAAGGAAATGGCAGTACATCAGCAGGCCATCCCCAGTCAAAACAATCCACTTCTGCACCTGTGGCTGTGGCACAAGTGACCTCTCAGCCGTTAAAGACACCGGCAACCGCATCATCTGCACGAAAGGCAGCAGAAACATTGGAGGCTGAAGAGGATTGGCTAGCTCTGCGTGGGTTTGGTTCTCAAAAGGCCAGAGGCACAGCAAGAGCTACGCAAAGTGGAGGAACCTTGGAGGAGGACCTTGAGTCGATGGTGAAGGACTATCTGAATGACTCCACAGAGGTCTATGTTAATTCTGACCCATTGGCGTATTGGCATGGGAAAAAAGAATTGTGGCCACAGCTCACCAACCTGGCTTTAAACTACTTGTCTTGCCCACTCGCAAGTGTGTCTTCTGAACGGGTTTTCAGTGCGGCTGGTGGGATTGTAACTCCCAAACGGAGCCGCCTCTCGCCCAAAAATGTGGAGAGGTTAACAATGATCAAGATGAATCAGCACCTCATACCACCAGATATAAGAGTACGAGAGAGCGTGCCGGATGAAGAGGAGGTGGCCAGCACCATAGATGAGGGAATTTCTACTCTGTCAGGTGGCACTGACCTCACCCGGGCTGAATTCGCAGAGTATGATGACGAAGCCTTATTCTTATTCCTGGACCGTGATTCCGACTTCGAGCCCTGAAAATGAGACAACGAATCAATAACTTTCTTTTTCATCCTTATTCACTTTTATTCCTGTGTGTCTGTCTTTCTTTGTTGTGCACAGTTAATATAATTCAAACTTTAATCAGATAATCACAAAGACAAGCCCATCAGCAGAACTGTCTTCACTTGTTTGCTAATTTATTTGAAGGTGCCGCAGTCTGCATTCCTCAGGTTCACAAGTTCAGAAGAACATGCTCCTCTATCCTCCTCCTCCAGACTCCTATTTCCATCAAAGCAGAGGGCTGGTTTACGCCCAATGAAGAAAGACTCAGCACTTGTGGGGGTGTTGTTCTACCTCTTTGCAGGTGAGTTGACGGGTCTGGGGCCATTGCTGGGAAGCACTAAAAGTGGTTTGTGCCAAATCCGAGGCGGAAATTTTTTTGTGTTTTTGATGACTTGCTTGCCTTTGAGGTGCTCTTAGGGGGGGTTCCGTCTGTTTGTGGGTGAGTTTCATGGTCTGAGAGCATTGCTGGGACACTCTAATCTTGATTGCATTTGCTTTTCAGGAAATCCGTCGTGCCAACCCCGACTTATGGCCCAGCTACGCAGCGCGTTTGGACCGAAGGCCCAGAAATATTGCAAGTATGAGAGTTTGCTTTTGGCCTGTTTGGGGGTGTTATACTTCTTGGCGGGTGGGTTGCCGGGTCTTGGGGCATTCCTGGGAAGGTCTAATACCGGGTAGAAGTGGTTGGGACTAAATCCAGGCCGATTTTTTTTTGGGCTATTTCTGACATTTTGCTCTATGTAGCGTTTTCGGGGGCCTGTTTGGGGGGCTTCCTGGTGTTTGCGGGTGAGTTTCGTGGTCTGGGAGCACTGCTGGGACACTCTAATCTTGATTGCATTTGCTTTTCAGGAAATCCGTCGTGCCAACCCCGACTTATGGCCCAGCTACGCAGCGCGTTTGGACCGAAGGCCCAGAAATATTGCAAGTATGAGAGTTTGCTTTTGGCCTGTTTGGGGGTGTTATACTTCTTGGCGGGTGGGTTGCCGGGTCTTGGGGCATTCCTGGGAAGGTCTAATACCGGGTAGAAGTGGTTGGGACTAAATCCAGGCCGATTTTTTTTTGGGCTATTTCTGACATTTTGCTCTATGTAGCGTTTTCGGGGGCCTGTTTGGGGGGCTTCCTGGTGTTTGCGGGTGAGTTTCGTGGTCTGGGAGCACTGCTGGGACACTCTAATCTTGATTGCATTTGCTTTTCAGGAAATCCGTCGTGCCAACCCCGACTTATGGCCCAGCTACGCAGCGCGTTTGGACCGAAGGCCCAGAAATATTGCAAGTATGAGAGTTTGCTTTTGGCCTGTTTGGGGGTGTTATACTTCTTGGCGGGTGGGTTGCCGGGTCTTGGGGCATTCCTGGGAAGGTCTAATACCGGGTAGAAGTGGTTGGGACTAAATCCAGGCCGATTTTTTTTTGGGCTATTTCTGACATTTTGCTCTATGTAGCGTTTTCGGGGGCCTGTTTGGGGGGCTTCCTGGTGTTTCTGGGTGAGTTTCGTGGTCTGGGAGCACTGCTGGGACACTCTAATCTTGATTGCATTTGCTTTTCAGGAAATCCGTCGTGCCAACCCCGACTTATGGCCCAGCTACGCAGCGCGTTTGGACCGAAGGCCCAGAAATATTGCAAGTATGAGATTTTGCTTTTGGCCTGTTTGGGGGTGTTATGCTTCTTGGCGGGTGGGTTGCCGGGTCTTGGGGCATTCCTGGGAAGGTCTAATACCGGGTAGAAGTGGTTGGGACTAAATCCAGGCCGATTTTTTTTTGGGCTATTTCTGACATTTTGCTCTATGTAGCGTTTTCGGGGGCCTGTTTGGGGGGCTTCCTGGTGTTTGCGGGTGAGTTTCGTGGTCTGGGAGCACTGCTGGGACACTCTAATCTTGATTGCATTTGCTTTTCAGGAAATCCGTCGTGCCAACCCCGACTTATGGCCTAGCTACGCAGCGCGTTTGGACCGAAGGCCCAGAAATATTGCAAGTATGAGATTTTGCTTTTGGCCTGTTTGGGGGTGTTATGCTTCTTGGCGGGTGGGTTGCCGGGTCTTGGGGCATTCCTGGGAAGGTCTAATACCGGGTAGAAGTGGTTGGGACAAAATCCAGGCCGATTTTTTTTTGGGCTATTTCTGACATTTTGCTCTATGTAGCGTTTTCGGGGGCCTGTTTGGGGGGCTTCCTGGTGTTTGCGGGTGAGTTTCGTGGTGTGGGAGCACTGCTGGCTATATATACTTTACTTTGCAAGAGGTTTGAAGCAAATCCATGGTGGCTGAGGGGACTTAGGGCCTAGCTGCAGAGCGCGCGCGGAGTGATTTGGGAAATTTGTGAAAAAGTGACTAAGTCCCCATTTTTGTACTTTTGCTCTTTGGCTGTTTGGGGGTCTTCTACTCGTTTTCTCCTGGGTTGACGGCTCTGGGGCCATTGCTGGGAAGCTCTAATACCGGATAAAAGTGTTTTGGACCAAATCCCAGGCGGAATTTTTTTTGTGTTTTTGATGACTTGCTTGCCTTTGAGGTGCTCTTAGGGGGGGTTCCGTCTGTTTGCGGGTGAGTTTCGTGGTCTGGGAGCACTGCTGGGACACTCTAATCTTGATTGCATTTGCTTTTCAGGAAATCCGTCGTGCCAACCCCGACTTATGGCCTAGCTACGCAGCGCGTTTGGACCGAAGGCCCAGAAATATTGCAAGTATGAGATTTTGCTTTTGGCCTGTTTGGGGGTGTTACGCTTCTTGGCGGGTGGGTTGCCGGGTCTTGGGGCATTCCTGGGAAGGTCTAATACCGGGTAGAAGTGGTTGGGACAAAATCCGCGCGGAAAAGCCTTTAGTTTTGGCACTTTTTGTAACTTAGGGTTCGTTAGGGTTAGCCCTAGCAGCAGGATTGCATGTGTTTCGGGGTGTTCTAGATTTTTCAAACTGAGTTCTGGGGTCTTAGAGCACTCGTGAGAATGTGTAATTTTGGTTGCAAGTCATTTGAAGAAAATCCATGGTGGGAAAGGGGGGATTTGGCATAGTTAAAGAAAGCCTTTGCCACTATTCTTAACTTAGGGTTCGTTAGGGTTAGCAGTATTTCTATTGCATGTGTTTGAGTGGGGGGGATTTCGAGTCTTGGAGCGATGCTGGCTATGGCTACTTTTGCTTGGTTGCTTGCAAGTGGTTTGAATGCAATCCACGGTGGGTAATGGGTAATTAGGGTACTTCGGCCTACTTTTACTTTCAAAGTAAGTTTTGTCACCAGTTTTCTGCTAGGCCTCGTTTTTTGAGATTTGATTGGGGGTCTTCTACATTTTTGCGACTGGCTTTAGTAAGGGTCTGGGTGGAAGCACTGCTAGGAAGATCTAATTTTGTTCTAAAACACAGTTTACAGTACACCTAGCTTGAGGGGCAAGATCCGATACATTAATTTGCCCATACATCCTTCAAAAGGTGACTCAGAGTACGCACTTTCAAAAACATTGTACTGTCTACTAGGAAAAACAAATTGTGACTTTTTGCACTCCACAGCCTACATGCCTTATATTTATTTATCAGTGGTGTTGTAATATTATATCACTTCCTGTTTTTCGTTGAATAATTACAGGCCGGGTTTCAGTCTCTGCAATGGGGAAAAAAGGATGGAGTCAGGCTTCACAGTAGCGAGCCACAATTCAGCATCAGGCAGGCAGTGGACAGGGTGTCTTCTGGTGACCAACATCGATGGACGAAGCGTCGGCTGCAATGGAGGAGTGCCGCTAATAGGAGGATTTTTTTTCTGCGGGCAACTTACTTACCACTTCCAACAGGACCACTACAACCACATAGATACAGTATCCCTTGCCTTTTTCTCTGACTGTGACTGCATTTCTTGGCTCTCTCTCTGCTTCTACATTGATCCCTTAACACATCACTTAGTCCACTCCACTATCACATCTGCACCACACATAGTCATTTGTAAGTGCTCCTACGTAATTCGCAAGTCGCAGCACGCCCCAGGCCGTAGAGGACTGGGATGGCCCCAATGATGAAGCATGTCACCAAGGGGCAACCCTGGTGAGTGAGGGGACACCTAGAAAAAAAGCAATTTCTCCTTTTCTATCTACTATACCTTCTGTCAGGTTACGCAGCCCCTAAGCGCCTACCGTACTATGAAACTACATTTCCCATGAGTAGGCGGGAGACTTGCAGACTATTTAGTGAGACTATATGAGAGTACCCTTGTATGTTAGGACAGCACTTCACTGATGCCTGTCTTGTCTTCTGTTACAGGTATCCTTTCCCTGCTGACCCTACCTTTACCCATCCCACATTTTTTATTTTAGTTTGTTATTTTTCTCCCCCGCCTAATGCCTCGAACACCCTGTGTTTACACTTCTGGGTGTTGGTGACATTTGGAAGTGGAACCATATTTGCATCGACTGGATCACGGGGAGTAAACCTGACACCTTCCAGACCAACCCCATTGAGTGTTGTTGTGAATGGATTTATAGTGACCAGCAAGGCTCTCAGGTATCTGGCTACAGAGACCTTATGTTGAATATAGTTATCAATATTTCCACCCACGCCCTGTACTGTCGCATTCTTTCTTCCACAGTTGTCGAAAGTACTAATTACTTTTAACTGACATGCATGCAGTTACAGTAGTGTATGCACTTTCAAAGATTGATGGATAGGTTTGTACCCAAAGATTTGTTTATGTTCACAATTGTTCGTCCATGCTGTGCTACTTTTTCTTGTCTCCCAAAACCTTTCCCAAAAACCCCCGTACCCATCCATTTTTCAAACCCTAACCCTCTTCCCCCGGGCTGTGTGGTTTTGATTGATGTGTGACTAAATTACAGCAATAAATCCACACACTTGCTGGGGAGGATAAGGTGATAGCAACAGGCTGGTGAAGAAATCCGATGATATATTCTTACTCTGCTTGACAAAGACCCATGGCTAATGTCAAAGAACTTCAACCGAATTAGTTATACTTTAACATTTGTTAGGCTACAACGTGGCACTGTTCTAGTGTACTTCTGTCACCTGCTATATTCTGTATTGTACCTTTGTATTGCTCAGGAGCACAAACCAGATTTCATTTTCTTTTTTTCATAGGCAAGCAACTGCCACTGTGTCACACCACTAGTACCACCGCTATGAGGAAATTTTATCCGCCCAGGATTGCCAACCTTATTTGCTGTTTCCCGTGGAGCCAGCCCTGGGCCTAGCCCTACTTGCAAACAGAAATTACAGGTAAGATAGGCGTTTGGTTGGAGGTAGTATAATGGAGTATTAGGAGAGACGAGAGATTTGATTGACGGTAGTACTACTAAAGTCCTAGGACTATTCAGGAAAACAAACTTACTGTTATGTTAAACCCCCACCCACCAGACTCAAAAGCAGTAAAAAACAGGTATGGTCAGATAAAGTTTCAAAAAGTATATTTTTATAGCCCTAACAAAAGAATCTCCCGCAAGACCCTCCCTAACCCCAACGATTGTCCTTCAAAAGTCCCCAAAAATCACAACTCCCAATTCCCACCCCCCAAAAGTCTCTAAAAAAGGGGCAAGGGACACTATGGCAGGGTGCTGTTGGAATTAGCAGCCAGGGCATCATGCTCCTTGCGGAGGGTGGCAAGTTCGAAGCGGAGGCCCTCCACCACGTTCTTATAATTATGGACCTCCTGCTCCAGGTAGGACAGTCTGAGGGATAAGCGGCGCCGGTGTGCCTTGCAATTCCTGTGAGGGGCAGCTGCTTTCTTTGCTGCTGGGCGGTGGCGTTTGGCTTTGGTAGCCCGGCTCCGTACCGCTGGAGCACTGCGCTGGCTGGCAGCCCGCACGGAGGAGGAGGCAGCTGTCCCAGTGGACGTTGTTGTTGTTCCAGACTGCGTCTCCTCCTCCTCCAGGGCCACCAGCCGCCGATATTCAGCAACAGTGGCATCCAGCCTCCGTTGCCGGGCCATTCGAGCCTGCTCCTTCCTCCTTGATGGTGTCTTGGATTTGGAAGGAGCAACTACATGAAAAAAGAAAGACATAGTCTGTAACCAATGCTCCTTAAGATTAACACAAAATGATTGAGCAGAAAGTTGTCACAGTACAAGTAGCAAATTGAAAGCACAGTGCATAACTATTGAGGACAGTATCTATGTAACCTCCGACTTCTTCATCCTTGCTCTAACATTAGTGGGAGTTTAAGGAACAAATTCTACGAGCACTATGGACTTCTATTACAGTCGACTATGACAGTACACCACTCTTATTCTTCTTCTTCTCTCTTGTTTAGGACAATTGGTACGTTATCTTATGCAAGCCGGCATAATGCCAGCGCAGTGAACTTGCACCCGAGAAAAACAGACGCACACCATGGTGAGTGAGACAGACTTGCGTTACTGTACCGGTCCAGTACATGCAGGTGGTGAAGCTCTTACTTTTCTATTACGGGTGGCACTGAGAATACTCTGTTAAAAGGGCTACTGCTTAATTAATTTAGCTTTCACCCTACAGTGCAAATGAGTATTAGAAAAGGAAAATGAAGAAGCTAAATTATCTGATTATCTATCACTTCACATGGGATGTATTTGATGACATATGGGATGACTTTAGGTGCTTTGCTTATTATTGAGTGAACAGTGATACCCCCACACATGAATGACGTACTACTACTAAACTAAAGTTATTAAGGGAGGTAGGGAGTGCCCACCGTAATAACTGGATATATGCTGTGCTTGCAGTTGCAATACAAACTACTGCTACTATTCATGGTAGTCTTTGGACAACGTTACAACTTCTTTTCCTTGCCTTTCCTACACTGGAACGGACGTGCGGGTGCGGTGTTACATGCTCTTCAAAGTAACACTTAGTTCATCCAGTGACCGTCTACTCTCTCTAGATTCACATATGCTATCTAAGAGTCAGATAGTACCATGAATGATCCAGGCATCCATCCATTCAAAGTATATTGCACACATACAGTTTCTGTCTCACCCACCCAGGCTGTTCTCCTTCCACCCATCCTTGCTTCATCATTCACCCAGCCATGCACCATACCATTTTCTTACCTTCCCAGCCACCTCGGGGACCAAGCAAACACATATCATTCTTCTTTGCCAGTCATCATTACATTTCTCGTGCTTCCACACTTACTTACACCCTTCTTTCGCTTTTCGTTCATCCCATCCATCAAGTTCACCTCAGATCTGATTGGGATTCTTCTCGCCAAAAACTTCACAGCTAAGTCGAAGTACATTTAGAGGAGGCTACTACCTGCTTTTTTTATAATACACCCGTGCAGAAAGCACACTCTGCAGTCTTCAATCTCAATGACTAAGGAATGTATAGCTTACCTCTGCCCGCCACCACCGTGTGAACCCTCACAGGCATGTCCTTTTCCGGCACTTGCACCGCCTCCTCCCCAGAGTTGTCCTCCTCGTCCAATGCCACCACCTCCGCGCTGGCCCCGTCTCCAGATGTTCCACCTACAAAGTACATTTAATAATGTTAGAATACACCACTCACTACTATATAATATTTGGTCTAGGAGGAAGAAAGAAATGTGAAAAAAGTGTACAATTTAATAATTTTTGACTGTCTACTCTAGAGTAAAAAGGTCCCTTTTTCCAGGGAAGGCTGTTGTCTTGCTGCACTTTTTGGCACAACTGATGAATGTTTGCTTTTTACTTTTTAACACGCACCACTTTTTCTCCTAACAGACAGAACCTTGACTTCTAAGAACACGAGCAGGATCAAGTTCAAACCAGGTGAGAGCTCGGCTCGACCACAAGAAATGTGTCCAATTAATCGTCAGCACTAAGCACTTTTCCATTTTCAGTTACACGTTCACTTTTATGACAAACTTGAATTTAATAAATGTGTTTACTTTTAATAAAGCTTTTAAACTTAAATAGAGTCTGTGGTTTTTGGTCATCCAGACTAGAGTGGATGAGCTAAAGGTTTTCGAATTTTTGCAAGCATGAGTCCGTGCCTCTGCCATCGGTGACTTTGGGAGCTAAATGACTCTGCCACACTATCTAGTCAGTAAGGAGATTGGGGCCGGGGTTCAACTACAAAGTCTGTTATCACTGAGGTATGTGGAAAGTCTAACAGTTACAGCACCTATTATAATTGATAAGCTAAGCGATGCATTATTTAGTGTCCATAGTTCTGTTTGTGCAGATTTGTCCCTGCAACAGTAGTAGAATGGATTGTCCTATCCAAACCAAAAGTAAAGTAGTATCTTATTATTTCTTGGTGGTGGTCATTCACCTTTTTATTGTTGGCAATGGTCAAAGCATAAACATTTAGAATACTTGAAAAGACAATATGGACAATCCCAGAGGACTACACTCAGTGCATAGAGCTATTGCTGACTAGAATGGGAGTCCAATGGAAATGCCAAATGTGCAATCTTAGTTAGCTACACAGACAGACTAATAAGAATAATCTAGTAATACCACACGGAGTCATAGGGATAAGAATTTAGATCCTGTCTACAAGAAGATCAAAGACGATTTAGAAAAAATCGAATGAGGAACGCTAGGAAAAAATAAGTACTCTATATTAAAATTAAAACTTACTGGGGCCAGCAAAGGAGCCCTCGACTGCCCGGTCCTGGCCTGCATCGACAACAGCACCCTCCTCCTCCTCCTCCTGTGTCCTCCTCTTGCCCCTGGGGGAAGCTGATGTACAACATGAAAGAAAGAAAAACAGAAAACATGGATGATATTTATTTCTCAACCAAATCAAACATTTAAAAAAGAACTAACAAAGTAACAAAATATTTTTGCGAAATAGCAAATAGGGAACGACTCCACGGGATATATTATTGACCAATCTCATGTGGTCGACTACGTCATTACTTTAGTATTGCTTGATTTGCGGACCGTCGAATTGGAAACTACCCTATGTAACTCACTAAACAAAGTACTAAAAAGGTTTGCCTAGGATTGGCAGGCAGCAGTCCGCAGCACGCAAAGTGACAGCCAAAGTCCATTGTGATTGAAGATCAGCGACAACACTAAAGTTTCCTACTACATTCACCAGTCATTAAAATACTCAAACTATTAATCCACCACCACTATTTCTTCTTATCGCCATGTGTACAAAGGAAGGACTGGACTTGAGTCTGTAGGGGCTGATTTATAAGGCCCTTGCGGCTCTTTTGCTCCATTGTTGCGTGACTTTTGTGACGCAGCGACAGCACATAAGAGGCGCAATGGTGCGGCGTATATTAACAACGTGACGCATCTGGGAGATGCATCACGTTGTAAAGCCCTGCGCCAATAGGGGTGTTCCGGCGCAAGGGAGGGCGTTCCTGCGCAGGAACGCATCCTAAAAGTGGCTGAGGGAAATCTACAAGATTTCAATCAGTCACTTTGAGGACAATGATGCGTGACTCAAACCCTGCGCCTGCTTGAAGCAGACGTACGGCTTGACACAGCATTGGGGAGATAGGGCACCCCAGAGAATTGATGGAGCTGCACCATCGTTGCGACGCAACTCCAGCAATGCGCCACCTTTACGGCACAGATGCGTAACGCTTTGGTGACGTTTTGGGCCCATGGCGCGCCGCATTGTAATACGGCGCACCATGGGTGATGGTGGCGTGACGCACAATTACTGGCGCATCCCTGCAACTTTGCAGGGATGCGCCGGTAATTAAAAATCTGAACCTTAGTGTGTAGCATTGCGCAGTTCTTTCAACTACACTCATACATAATTTCACAGGCCAATGAAATGAACACAAAATCTAAAACAAATAAGCATAGTAGCAACACTACTGAGAAGGAGAGCAGTGTACCTGAAATGCACAGAAGATTTTGAAATAAAATGTACCTACAATGTAATGAGCAGCATTATTGCTCTTGTAAAAAAAACAAAAATTTGCAATATAATAACACAGCAGGAGAAAACATAGTAGTAAAGACATAGCTACTACTACTCACCAAGCCCGGGGATCTCAAGGCCAAGGAGGTCGAGCAGATCTCGCTCACGGGTCAGGACATCCGTCCAGCGGTGGGTGGCCTGGTTGTAGGTGCGCCAGACCCGAGAGTGGTGGTAAATGGCCTGGCACACCTTCTCCCACCGCTTCCGGCGCTCCCGGGCCCCGTACCCGGCACTGATCTTGCCGCCTCCCATGATGGTCCTGGGGAGGCGGCGCTGAACATAAAAAATGAGCTGGCCCACCTCCTCCGGGGTAAAGATCTCCCGTGGCATCACTAGCTCCCCCCTCAAACGCCCGCACGGGAGCCGGACACGGGGTGCGGGACCCTTCCCCTTCTCGGGATGCTTCCCGGCTCCCTTCACCATGGTCTGGGCGGAAAGGAATAAAGAAAATAGAATAGGGAAGAGAAGAAAAGAAAAGAGTTTACAAAAGTAGTTTAAAATTAACCAAAAGTAGCAGTAAACACAAAAATATAGGGCTAGAAAAATAGAGGGATAGATAATAAGTAAAATAGATAAAAAAAAACTTCAAACAAGCAAAGGATGGCAGAGATTGACAGAGGATACAAAGACCATGCCCAGAACCATAGCAATGAATGAGAAACAAGATGGCCGCGCCCGTTCACGACCGCGCGGGTAAGTTCGCGCGAGATTTTCCTTGCGAACACGCGCGAGACTGTACTGGCAAACCGCGGACTTTGCGAGATTACACTTCGCGCCCGGAAACGGAAATACGTCAGGCAAACAAGATGGCTGCGCCCTTGCACGACCGCGAGGGTAACTTCGCGTCTTGCGCTACGAGCGGCTCGCAAAAACGCACAAAACCTTGCCAACTAACACGCTGCAAAAAAAACAAATTGCATATTCGCACGAATTTGCGGCTTCCGAATCCGATCTTGCGCGTGTTCGCACCCCGCGAACCCCGCGAAATTGCAGAAAAACGAGTTTTTCAAAAGTGAAAGCACTCGGCAGGGGCAAGAGTTCAAACTCATCATTAGTAACAATTCCCGGTAGTGCTTCCTGACTGGGGCCCCTCCAGAATTCAGTTGCTAGTTGCAACAATTGTATGACCCTGCTCTGACCCTCACAGCAGGCTCATACAATAGCTACAAGTAGGCCACAAAGAAGGTCCTGGGGAAAAAAAATGCACTGCAACAGAAAGCAAAATTACAGATAAGGAAGCAGGTGCCAGACTGGAATTTTAAAACAGTGACACATTAATAAACTAACCCCAAATTAATTCATCTGAGTTGAAGCAGGGATGGTGTGCTTGCTTTTCCCCCCCATAATCTACAGTAATGATGAACCAGAGGGTGGCATTGATGTAACAGAGGGTTGCAGTGGTGAAACAGAGGGTGCTGGGAACCTGTGATGATGAACCAGACGTAGAAACAACATGATTCGCGACCGTTGCGCGACGAAATGTAAGTTCGCAATTGCGAACTGGTACGAAACCCTCGCGAACTGGCAGAAATCCTTGCGAACACAAAAAAAAAAAAAAATCCGCAAATTCGCAAGAATTCGCGGATTTTGCGGATTGCGAGTTCAAAAATCCGCAAATTCGCGAACGCGAGATCCGCAAAATTCGCTCATGCTTACGTGGATGTGGACGCATATCCAGAAACTTTTTTCGACGGTCAGCTGTTGCTTTAGCTACGTCTTGTGAGAGGAATAGACGATGACCCTCCCACATGATCTGCTTTTTAGATTTGGCGGCTGATAGGACTTGTAGAAGGTCAGTATATTGCAGAAACAGCATAATGATCCGTTTCGCGCCAGGATACTCCCAAGTAACAGAGCGCGTTATAAAATGGTTTATACATATACATAATGATGCCTCAGGCTTTGTTAGATATTTTAGGTCCAAGTCTATGGGCTCTTTGAATGTTGAAGGAGGAAGAAGCAGGTAAGTCCAACATTTTTGGGAGAAAGGATTGAAAAAAGGCAGTAGGATTTGATCCTTCAGAATGTTCCGGAAGCCCATAAAGTCGAAGACTATTCCTGCGATTTTGATTTTCCAAATCCTCTGCTTGTCTCTTGAGCTGCAATATATCCGCCTCCATAGAAGATATTCGAGAGCATGAGGCTTGAAGAGATTCTGTTGATTGTTCCACAAGAAGAAAACGAGAATCCAATGAGGACCATTTATCATGCAAAAATTGCTACGTTTTAGTGGTCTCCTCCATGAATGGTTTAAGGGCACGTATCTCTTCTAGAATTAGGTCCATAGAGGCCGAGGCCGAAAAAGATCCTGGAGAAGGAGGGTCTTTCTTAAAGCATTTGGTAGACGCTGTTGTTGTTGGAAGTTTACTTGAAGATTGCATTTTAGGAGGAATTGTTCCTGATGGAGAATCAGATTTCTGTGTGGGGATGTCTTCCATGTCTTGTAAATTGGAGTCGAAGTCAGAACAAATAGTAGGCTTGGCAGAGGCAGAAAGCTTAATGTTCCCCAATTTCCCCATAAAGATGCGAGTAAATAATATGAAAGAGGCTCTCAATATCAAGTCATAAGCTGCAAAACAGTGCCAGAGTTTAGTAGTTATTCATAATAAGGAAGGACATTGAGAAGGTGCTCAAAATGGCAGCAGGTCAAGTTTCAGGGAAGAGAGAGCATTATGAAGAGAAAAATGCACAAAACTCCCAAAATAACATTGAAAGGGAAGGAGGGAACCAAACACTGGAACATTTCTTCAGTGAAAAGGTAATCAGAAACAGTCATGAGGAGGAGAAATGCGTTCCACACAGCATTGCGCTTGAGGCTGGAATGGTGCGAAAGGAGAATCAAAATGGCGGCCGAAATCGGGCGAGCCGAGTCGTGCTGAGTTTAGGGCGTAGGAGTCCTCAAAATGGAGCAAAAATCGATGCGTTAGGCTCACCTCATGTTTAGAGAAAGGAATTCAGTCTTGCCGGTAAAAAACGCCTGATAATGCCGCCGAAAAATGTCCGGGAACGGAGGTCAGCGAAGGAGCTCCGCAGCTACGCCGCTATCTTGTGCGGCGCGCAAGCCACGCCCCAGCCTCCTTTTCTTTGAATAGAACTCTACTTACTCTAGTAAAAGACTGGTATAAAATCTCAACAGTTTTGGGACTTCCAGCTATTTCTTAACCTGTGCCAATTTGGGATATTCCACTTTTTTCAAAAAATATCTCTGTCAAATTCTTTCGCTAGTGGATTGAGAAGGAGGTCACATGAACAGTGAGTTTGACTCAAGGAAACCGGTCCCTCTCAGATAAGAGCTCTCTATAAAATTGCCAACGACTAGTTGACTGAATATATTCAATGGAAGGACACTTTCAGGTTACACTATTCGGGTAAATTTCACATGGAAATCAGACATCCAGTCCAGGCTTTTCTTAATCTTATTGCACTACTGATTATTACACAGCCCTGCGTGGGCTTTGAACAAATTCGCCATAATTTTTGTCTAGAAAATATGTTAAATCTATAATAATCATCAATGCACAGACCGACTTTCAGCATCCCTTGAAGCCTACTGACCTCTTCAGTGGAAGTTTCTGCAGAAGTGTTCAGATTTATTACACTCCTCATTGGCTTTTTCGACGGAGACTCAGAGTTTCGTCTTCCTGAAGAACGCCATGAGCCCCCCACTTTAGCAGCTTCAGCGGAGGCGTGCGGGGGTGCCACTTGGCAGTGTGTGCTACATTACACCTGTAAAATGTTATTTGTCGCTCCTTTAACTTTGATTGAAGATATTGGTCTCAAATAGTAGGTCTCTCCAAGAGAAGAGTATGGTGGAACTGGGGGGTGGGGAAGATGAAAGACGGAAGTGAGGGAAGAATGGAGAAAAGGCTGGGTGGATGGATGAATGGATGGATGGGTGAATGGATGGACAGATGGAAAGATGAACAGATGGATGGTTAGATGCATGGATGGCACAGAGGATTGATAGATGGATAGATAGATAGATGGATGGAAGGACGAGTGAAGGGTGGGTGGTTGGAAAGAAGTATTGGGGAATAGATGGATAGACGGAAGGGTGAATAGATGAAAGATTGATGGAGTGGATGGACGAAGAGAAACATCAGTGGATGGGTGGATGGATGGATGGATACATGGATGGATGGATGGATGGATTGATCCATTGATCGATCAATGGATCAATTGATGGATCGATTGAAGAAAGGAAGAATGAAGATAAGGATATATCTCCAAATTAATTGAGTATTGAGATGTGAAAAGCAACATTTGGAAACAATGTTTTCAGAATTCCCTCAAGAAAGCAACTATCATTCGTCCGACTGAGTATCGTTCAGGATATGCCTCATTGAATGCCATTCAGGATGCAGTTCAAACTGGGAGGCATTTTATTTTTCTGGCTACTCTCTGTTGTACAGACTTACATGGGGTATGGAGTCACGTCCCATGACACCCTCTGTCCTCGCTGCCTGGAGAAAGCAGAATACATGCAGTGCTAGAAAAAGAAGACAGACTTCAGGAAGGAGAAAGTAAGAAAAGTGGAAAATGAGAAACAGAGAAACAGTGGTGAACAGGAGCCATGGAACGCCAAGGAGGAAGTGCACAGTCCACCCGCTACCATTGAGAAACCACAGAAGGAATCCGAAAGGTCCTGAGCAGTGGACGACACCACAGACCCAGGGAAGCGACCAGTGGAAGTGGGCTAGTGACCTCCGCCAATGACTCTGGATCAGAGGCTGACGAGCCAGAGGAGGAGAAGAACCCTGACTGCCATCAATTGAGATACCGGAGGAGGCAAACGCTGAGACCCAACCTTTCAGTGACCCACCACAGCCCGCTGGAGGTTCATGGCTACCAAGGTGCATGTCGGGCTGGCCCTGGGCAAGAAAAACCTTAAAAGGGCGACAGCAAAGCCCAACTAGTCAATGAGGGAGAAGGAGGTGAAATAATCTAACACTTAAAACTGCTACAGAGAAGGAAGGGCACAGACATAGAGACACAAGAAAGTTTCCCAGTCTTACAAAAATAAACGGGGAAAAGTCTGACTTAAAGCAAAGAAGGAGGCAACTCCTTAGCACATAGGGGCAGATGTATCATCACCATCATTTGCGATTCTTAAATAGCGATTTTTTAGAAATCGCTATTTAAGAATGGCAATTTGGGATGTATGTAGAAAATCACTATTTTTTAGCGATTCCTTAAAAATTCCTTAATTGCGATTAGCAAATTGCTAATCGCAATTAAGGAATAATTTCCCATTCATTTCTATGGGCCAGGAGGCCCATAGGAAGGAATGTGAAGTTATTCTCAATTTGCGATTCGCAATTTGCTAATTGCAAATTGAGAATAATTTCAAGGGTGCAGGGGTGTCTTAAGGACACCCTGCTGCACCCCTGAAATTTACATGTGTGCGCATATGACGCACATACATGCCCTAAGGGCATGTATGAGCGCCACATGACACCTTTACAAATGCAAGTTGGTGGTAATTTGCGATTTCTTAAGGGAAAATCGCTAACTTGAAATGCTTACGCAAAATTAAGGAATCGCAAATTTTGCGATTCCTTAATTTTGCTATGCATTTTGCTTCATACATTCCAAATTGCCAATTTTTAGTCTCAAACACTGCTTTTTTGCGATTCGCAGCGTTTGCGACTAAAAATGACCTTGATACATCTGCCCCTTAGTCATTTGGTTAGTTTTTTAAAAAAGTTGTTTTATAAATATTGTCAATTTCTTCTTATTGATACTTACTTTGTTTTTTCCAAGGGTCCTGAGACCAATTGGGCCTTGGTGAACCCAAACGAGGTTTTAGGGGATTTGCTACGTAGAAAACGAAACCAGATCCTAGCATGCTTGACTGGAGATAAGGAGCCTGTTCGCATTTTGAATGCGTTTAATGGGATATGTGTTATAATTCCCTAAGTTGACTTAGTTTGTATTCTGGTATTTTTACATACCTGTTGTGGTCTCTCCCTCTCTCTCTCTACCCCCCTCCCTCCTTCCACCTTATGGAATGTTCCTATGTAACACCGCAAACAAAATGCTAACACTTGAGATTAGCAGCAGAGTCTTGCACCCTAAAAAGTGGTTTGATGCTGCTTCTTCAGCAACACATAAAATCCTTACAGTGGCCCTTAAACATATTTCTAGGGTTGGATAGAAGTAAGGCAATGAAGATGGCTGTATGAAGAGGCCATTCGTAAAAGGAAGTTGGCTATCAGGCAGGAAGCATGGGGCCAGCTCTTTGAAGCGACTCCGGAAATGACTCCACCCTTTTCTGAGAGGTCCTAGATGTCCCATTCTTTGTAAAATCCTGTAACAGTTTTTCGGACGTAAACATACTACAACACAAGTTGGTAAAGCACCTTACTAAGCTCAACAATGCCAGCCCTAATTTAGATATCTATATTAGTCCTGTAGTGGCCTCGCTGTCTCAAGGATTTTCCTATAATGTGGCAAAACTTTGGAACACATTACCCCCACACCTTCGCTCTGAACCCCATCTCTTTCCATTTTGCAAACTTCTAAAAACCTGGTTCTTCAAACCATCGGCCATATAACTCCATCCGTATCTCTGCTCAGTCGCTAGCGCTGGGATGCCCGAGGATAGCTATGCGCGCTACAAATGCTGAATAATAATAATAATAAGGCACTCATTAGCTGACGCGATCACGCTATAGGAAGTTGAACTGGCACTGAAACGCAGTCTTAGCAACAAGGCTCCTGGCTCTGACGAGGTCCCGGTTGATCTTTTTAAAGAGAATGTGTTCTTTTGGGCCCCCTAATGGTGAACGTCCTAAGAGTAGACTGGTTGTCGGTCCTCCTAAGTCCTGGTCTAATGCAGTCATAATACCAATTTTTAAGCAGGGAGATCGAGCGGACCCCCGGTTCTATCGTCCCATTTCTTGATCGGTTCCACAGCCAAAATATTGGGCAGGATCCTTCTGGATTGATTGGAGAGTTGGATTGATGAAAGGGGCATTTTCTCAGCCGTGCAGTTTGTTTTTGGAACCGTCCTTGGGACCATTGAAGAGTGCCTGGATCTACACTTACTCAGTGGCAAATATACGCCGGCTAAGTCGCGTCATCTGCACTTAGCTACGGACCTGAGTTTGACCTTTGACTGTGTTACCAGAGGGCTCCTCTATGGATTTGCAACGCTTGTTAAACAAATTTGTTTCATTCATATGTGAGCTTGGTCTATCAACCAACATCACTGAGTTCCACATCATGACATCTGGGCACTCCCAAGCCAAACAGAAATCTTACTTTATAAATGGAATTAGAATCTGATCTGCCCCCTCCTTTGTGTGAATCTCTGACAGAATATCGAGAGACAGGATATCGACAGACAAAATATCGACGCTGGAATATCGATGGCAAGTATATCGACACCCTATCTACAACATGGTAAGTACAAAAATATTGAAACTAAAATATCGATGTTAAAAATATCGTAATAAAATATATCGGTTTTTTTTATTATTAAAAAACGAAATATAAAATAAATAACACTTTTATATAATTTAAACTTATGTAAAAATATTTTAGAATGTTTAAAATGATTAAATACATATTTAATGTTAAACATTTAATTAAAATTAAACATACAATATGTAACATATATTTAATTATTTATAATATTTATTATTTTTTTAATTAATTTAAAAATATTAACAATTACTATAAATTACTAATACATCAACACTCATAAAATAATAACATAAATAATAATAAATATTTTTATATAATACATAAAAACAATGAAATATACTTTCTATATTTAAAAAATTAATTAAACACAACATTATGTAACGTATTAAAAATATTATAAAATACTTAAAAATATATAAATTATATTGGATAGCGTAAGGCTAATAATTACTATTCAAACTCCGTAGGGTGCAACAGTAGGGAAAGTGTTGGATAGCAAATAGGTAAAAATTACTATTCCCACTCCAATGAGTGCAACATCAGGGAAAGCGTTGGATAGCGTAAGGGTAAAAATTACTATTCCAACTCCAAAGGGTGCAACAGTAGGGAAAACGCTGGATAGTGTAGGGGATAAAATTACTATTCCCACTCCAGAGAGTGCAACAGTAGGGAAAGCGTTGGATAGCGGGTGGGTAAAAATTACTATTCCCACTCCAGTGAGTGCAACAGTAGGGAAAGCATTGGATAGCGGGTGGGTAAAAATTACTATTCCCACTCCAGTGAGTGCAACAGTAGGGAAAGCGTTGGATAGCGGGTGGGTAAAAATTACTATTCCCACTCCAGTGAGTGCAACAGTAGGGAAAGCGTTGGATAGCGGGTGGGTAAAAATTACTATTCCCACTCCAGTGAGTGCAAGAGTAGAGAAAGCGTTGGATAGCGTACGGGTAAAAATTACTATTCCAACTCCAGTGGGTGCAACAGTAGGGAAAGCGTTGGATAGCGTAAGGGTACAAATTACTATTCCAACTCCAAAGGGTGCAAAAGTAGGGAAAACGTTGGATAGTGTAGGGGGTAAAATTACTATTCCCACTCCAGAGAATGCAACAGTAGGGAAAGCGTTGGATAGCGGGTGGTTAAAAATTACTATTCCCACTCCAGTGAGTGCAACAGTAGAGAAAGCGTTGGATAGCGTACGGATTTAAATTACTATTCTCACTCCAGTGGGTGCAACAGTAGGGAAAGTGTTGGACTGCGTAAGGGTAAAAATTACTATTCCAAATCCTAAGGGTGCAACAGTAAGGAAAGCGTTGGATAGTGTAGGGGGTAAAATTACTATTCCCACTCTAGAGAGTGCAACAGTAGGGAAAGCGTTGGATAGCGGGTGGGTAAAAATTACTATTCCCACTCCAGTGAGTGCAACAGTAGGGAAAGCGTTGGATAGCGTACAGGTAAAAATTACTATTCCAACTCCAGTGGGTGCAACAGTAGGGAAAGCGTTGGATAGCGTAAGGGTAAAAAATACTATTCCAACTCCAAAGGGTGCAACAGTAGAGAAAGGGTTGGATAGTGTAGGGGGTAAAATTACTATTCCCACTCCAGAGAGTGCAACAGTAGGGAAAGCGTTGGATAGCGGGTGGGTAAAAATTACTATTCCCACTCCAGTGAGGGCAACAGTAGGGAAAGCGTTGGATAGCGTACGGGTAAAAATTACTATTCCAACTCCAGTGGGTGCAACAGTAGGGAAAGCGTTGGATAGCGTAAGGGTAAAAATTACTATACCAACTCCAAAGGGTGCAACAGTAGGGAAAGCATTGGATAGTGTAGGGGGTAAAATTACTATTCCCACTCCAGAGAGTGCAACAGTAGGGAAAGCGTTGGATAGCGGGTGGGTAAAAATTACTATTCCCACTCCAGTGAGTGCAACAGTAGGGAAAGCGTTGGATAGCATACGGGTAAAAATTACTATTCCAACTCCAGTGGGTGCAACAGTAGAGAAAGCGTTGGATAGCGTAATGGGAAAAATTACTATTCCAACTCCAAAGGATGCAACAGTAGGGAAAGCGTTGGATAGTGTAGGGAGTAAAATTACTATTCCCACTCCAGAGAGTGCAACAGTAGGGAAAGCGTTGGATAGCGGGTGGGTAAAAATTACTATTCCCACTCCAGTGAGTGCAACAGTAGGGAAAGCATTGGATAACGGGTGGGTAAAAATTACTATTCCAACTCCAAAGCGTGCAACAGTAGGGAAATAATTTAATAACATAGATTTTTATTTTAACATACTTCTAAATTATATTTATATTTGAAATAATGTATAATTAATTTTTCAAATACATCAACATCAATAAAAAACAATTAATAATTAATAAAAACATATACATTTGAATAATTTATTGACAATAAATTAACTACTAACACCAATAAATAATAAGTATTAAATATTACTCACCAAATAATACATATTAAAGAATAAATTATTTATCATAACAATAAAATATTATTTAAATTTAAATCAATAATAAAACTTAAAATACATTATACTAATTAATATATATTTTTTTAAGTTTAACAATTATTTAATTATTTTTTCTAGTTATTAAAAATTATTTAAAAATTACAAATATTAATTGACAATTTATAAAATAAATATGTCCTAAAAATGTATTTACCAAATAATTATTTAATACATTATTTTTTCATAACTAAAAATGTATAAATAATTAAATATTTACAATAAAATTAGGTTCCACCCAATACCCCTATAAGCCCACAACACGCTCAGGTACTAAAACATAAATTTTATTTAAAATTAACACTAATTACTAATTAAATTATTAATTTATCAATTGAAATAATTAATTGCCAATTATTAAATAATTACACAATAAATTATACATAAATAAATATTTTATTAATAACAATTAAATTACGGCCCACCCTATTCCCCTATAAACCCACAACCCGCTCCGGTACTAAAACATAACATTTAATTCAAATTAACATTAATTACCAATTATATAATTTATCAATTAAAATAATTCATTGCCAATTAGTAATTGATAACAAAATTAATTATACATAAATATTTTATTAATTACAATAAATTTACTTCCCACCCTATTCCCCTATAAACCCACAACCCACTCCGGTACTAAAACATAACATTTAATTTAAATTTACATTAATTACCAATTATATAATTAATGTATCAATTAAAATAATTAATTGCCAATTAATAATTAATTACAAGATAAATTATACATAAAAAAATATTTTATTAATTATAATTAAATTACTTCCCACCCTATTCCCCTATAAACCCACAACCCGCTCTGGTACTAAAACATATAATTTACTTAAAAAATAAATTTATTAATATATATAATGAATACACATATAATATAATTTATTTTAAATACTTAACTACAACATATAACACATACATAATAAAAAACAAAAAAAATACAAATATCGATATTAGTGTCATCGAAATTAGTTACATCGATATATATGCTATCGATATTACTAACTTCGATATTACTGACATCGATATAAAGATTTTCAATATTACTTACCTTAGGGTCGATATTCTGTCCAACGATATTCATGACATCGATATTCTGCACCTTCGAAATTTCAAACACGATATTTGTGTAGGTCGAAATTTAAAACTCGATATTTTGACTGTGTACCCCTTTGTGTACCTGGAGGTGCCCTTTGATTCCAAACCTACTTGGTCGAACCTTACTGGGGTTAGAGAATTGCAGTTTGAAAAAACTATTAAAGCAATTTTCTGATTCTCCAAGAAGTTAGGTTCTAAGCCCCTGGACATGTTTATTGAAATCTACAAGGCTCAGTGCTGATCAATTTGCACCTATGGTGCAGGCATTTGGGGGAATGTAAGCACCTCACACTAACAGATTGGTGAGAATGTGTTTCTGAGAAGACTACTCTCTGTCCCTACTCCTGTCTCTACCTATGCTTGCCACGCAGAATTAGGTCTTCCATATCTTGAAGTCTATGTTCAGCTCGCTCCGTTGCTGTTGTGGCATTCGATCTGGGCCAAACCAGAAACTGAGGTGAATTGGGACGTAATCACTGACTGTATATGTCTGGACTACGTTAATCGTGTTCCATGGCTCCAATGCATCATAGAGAAACTTACTTACCGTTAGGGAGGCAGGATTATTTTTACAACCCAAACGAAATCCTTAAAAACTGAATACCTTTCCATATCGGTGCAGCAAAGGGACGCCCAAGATTCCAGGAACAAGCATTTACAGTGCAAAAGGTCTTGCATTAGTGAATGTTTGAGCAAATGGCATTGCAAATATTAATGTCTGTTTGTTTTTTATTTTTTAACAAAAAAATATATTACCGGAAGCATAAGTAATAAATGAAAAGGTATGAAGCTGCGAAAGGTGCAGTACCATAGACTGTTACTGTTAAAAACAAGTAGGAGGTACCCCTGTTGTGAAGGCAGGGAGGGGGATTGTAGCAGCAGAAAAGATTGGGATTCCCTGACTATCAAAACAGCAGAAGGGAAATAACTGTTTCAGTACTTTTAGATGTGGTCTGGCTTAAGGGGAACGATTCTCTATACCTTCTTACAAAAAACAAGTATACACACTAGGTAAAGAAAATCGCTGAATTTACAACTTAATGAACTTGAAGACACACTTGAATGTAATGGGCAGACAATTTTTGTAAAGTTAAAAATAATCATAGAAATTTATTATTTTCCTCCCAACTGGGTTACAATCTAAAACAATATCACAAAAAAATTAAAAAGACCCATCATATGGTTGTACAATGTAATAGAACAAGTCAAAGTAAAAAAGACAGTCGACGCAGCGTTTCGGTGCTTTTTTCTTTTTTTGACACCTTCTTCAGGACTTTAAAACATTTGACTCCATTATTTCTAGAAATAAATGAAAAACGTCCTAGTATTTGTCATTGCATGAGTTCATCTCGCTTACCTAGTTTTTTTATACTACATGTTTGTACTTATATTGGAACTTGCCAGACCACTTTGTAAAAAGAACGGAAATTATTTTGTGTTAATAAAGTACACAATGCAGTTCATTTGGATATCCAACCAATAATTTGTCATTGTGTCTGGGACGGTATCCCTATATTCTTTTTGATCGATATTCTACAAGTTAAATGCAACTCTATTGGAATTCAGAACACCATTTTAAACTGTGAGCAACAGAGGTAAATTTATGTTGCTCACAGTCTGAATAGTGTGAGATTCTTTTAGTCATGTTACTCATCTGAGTTTTCTTTTTATCACCAGTATAGCTCAAGGAAATTGAAATACCTGAGCAGCTCGCAAATACGTGTGGCAAAACATTTTAAATGCATCATTTTTAAACACACAGGTACGATTAAAATGGTGTTCTGAATTCCAATAGAGTTGCATTTAACTTGTAGAATATCGATCAAAAAGAATATAGGGATACCGTCCCAGACACAATGACAAATTATTGGTTGGATATCCAAATGAACTGCATTGTGTACTTTATTAACACAAAATAATTTCCGTTCTTTTTACAAAGTGGTCTGGCAAGTTCCAATATAAGTACAAACATGTAGTATAAAAAAACTAGGTAAGCGAGATGAACTCATGCAATGACAAATACAAAGACGTTTTTCATTTATTTCTAGAAATAATGGAGTCAAATGTTTTAAAGTCCTGAAGAAGGTGTCAAAAAAAGAAAAAAGCACCGAAACGCTGCGTCGACTGTCTTTTTTACTTTGACTTGTTCTATTACATTGTACAACCATATGATGGGTCTTTTTAATTTTTTTGTGATATTGTTTTAGATTGTAACCTAGTTGGGAGGAAAATAATAAATTTCTATGATTATTTTTAACTTTACAAAAATTGTCTGCCCATTACATTCAAGTGCGTCTTCAAGTTCATTAAGTTGTAAATTCAGCGATTTTCTTTACCTAGTGTGTATACTTGTTTTTTGTAAGAAGGTATAGAGAATCATTCCCCTTAAGCCAGACCACATCTAAAAGTACTGAAACAGTTATTTCCCATAGACTGTTACTACATGTCCCTGTGGAGTTATAAAGGCACCGCTATTAGCCTTATAAGGGACTGCACCCTTAATGCAACTATAAAGAGAAAAATGTAACTAAGGTTAGCCACATAAACCTTATGTGGCTAACAGAGGTCCTTTTACAATCCACAGGGACACCTGGTACTCCACCCTTTTGTGCACTACACCCTGGGAGCAGAACGTGCAAAGATTTATAGAATGTAAAGTGGTGACCATGCCGTTACAGCATGCACGCTTAGAAAGGGAAGAGAGACTTTTACATGTAGAGTCGAACAATGTAAATAATCCTGCAGCTGCATGGCAGGACCCCAAAAAATGGTTTGAAAACTAGACTTGTGGCATTCGTGTAGCGGGAGCGGTGCTGCTTCATAAAAAAGCTGCAAGGGCTCCATAAACCTGCAGCTCCATGGTGGGATAAAGAATGTTTTTTTAAACCAGACGTGTTGCGTTGGTGAAGTGAGCGCCGTGCTGCTGTAAAAAAAGCTGCTTGGGCTTCAAAAACCTGCAGCTTCATGGTGGGACCAAAAAAATGGATATTAAGCAAGAGTGGCATGCCGTACTGCATAGAAAAAGATAATTCTTTTTTTAAAGGATTTGTGTGAGCCACGCTATCAGAAAGGCGCGCCGCCGCCATTGTTAAAGATCAAACACGGCATGCCAGTCTGGTTACAAATGTTTGGCGGGCCGCGCATAAGAAAGCTGAAAACACTCACCCTCCATTGTCAAAGGTGAAATGTGGCCTGACGCGCAGGTTTGATCTGATAAACGAATGATAAAAATAGTGTTCACAAACTATAAATAGCAGATCCTGAGTAACAACACATGTAACAGGGGCTGTCCTTATGGGATGGTACCACAGGAGAAAAAGACGGTACTAAGGAGGGACTAGTAAAGATATTAACCAAAGAAACAAAAGCTTTCGGAGAAGACAGTCAAGGGAGCCAATTAAAAACATGGCCGGAGCTTAAAGCCCATATCCTGAATACAGCATGTCTCGAAGAGACAGCAAAAGCGCTGCCGAGGTGATACCTAAAAAGAATGTGGCTGCTTATCACAATTTATTAACAACTGTTTATCTGGAACCCTCTTTGCATGCACTACCGCGCCATCAACAGCTTTTTTTTATCTGATTTGATTTAGATTTGGCATAGGACCTTTCAGTCTCTTACGCTATCCACGACTGCAGTGACTCACATTTGAACCTATTCCCTGCGACTTGCAAACCAAACACTCGATGGTACACTTCTGGCTCTTTTGGCCAGTGATCTCCCTAGGAAGAGATGTCTCTTACCACTGCTCAGGTCCTTACAGATCAGGAAGTGCAGACCAGCTTTATTTTATCTTCAGTTATTACAGACTGAATGCATCTGTTCGATGGTACAGAAGTTCCTATTGGCTGTTAATAGACTGGGGAGTAGGTGGTGGGGAAAATTATATTTTTATACAGTTGATGTTTAAATTATATTTTTGTACAGTTGATGTTTAAATTATATTTTTATACAGTTGATGTTTAAATTATATTTTTGTACAGTTGATGTTTAAATTATATTTTTATACAGTTGATGTTTACATTATATTTTTGTACAGTTGATGTTTTCACTGTGCTCTTCTTTTTTAGTGGTACCTTTTAATACTTTTGCCATTGTCCTGTACGTTTTTATGGTTTTATCTGCTGTGACACATCTTTTTATACATTGATGGAATGTCTGTGCTTTGCTCCTTTATGGTTTTGTATAAACCGAATAAAGATTTACGACACCACTAGTTGACAACACATTTCCTAAAAAAATTCCCAATGTTTCCTTTTCACTGTGCTTTTAATGCCACCATTTAATGCTACAAATCACTTAAAAAGCATTTACCGCCAAATGTGCTGTGTCCTTTTAAATCGAACTTTAGTGTGAAAGAGGCCTGCAGCCCCCTCCCTCCCTTCCCTGGAAAGAATGTTGTGTATCAACACATCACGTCCTGGTGTTTGCAGCAGAGTTGTTATTGTGTTGGTATTTTCACATCGGCCCCCAGGGGCCCCCACAAGCACCACTCCGGCATCATATGCGGGCAGCCTCGGATCCGGGAAGTGCTTGGACGTGTACGTGGTCCACTGGACCTGCATGGCGATGAGCAGTCCGGCTGGTTGCCATGGTGACGAGCACGTATCCGGGCGTCTCTACGGAGCAGCCAATGAGAGGGCCGCCCTCCCAGAATGGCAGCATTGGTCTGCAGGGAGGCAGGCTGTCTCCGGCGTGCAGTACAGTAGCACACCTGATGCAGACAGATGACACCTGGTGGGACTTGTGTGCACTCACTAGTGCTCAGGGGCACCAGGATGGACTGGCCTGGTTCTCAGCCTCTGGCGCAGGCAGATGGTAACTGCTGGGCCTCGTGTGTACACACTAGTGCTCAGGGACAGGAGGATGGGCCAGCGTGGTTCTGTTCACCTGGTGCACGTACATGGCATCTGCTGGGCCTCGTGTGCACTCACTAGTGCTCAGGGACACCAGGATAGACCGGCATGGTTCTCAGCCTCTGGTGCAGGCAGATGGCAACTGCTGGGCCTCGTGTGCACTCACTAGTGCTCAGGGACAGCAGGATGGACCAGCCTGGTTCTCAGCACCTAGTGCACGCAGAGGGCATCTGCTGGGCTCCGTGTGCACTCACTAGTGCTCAGGGACAGCACGATGGGCCAGCCTGGTTCTGTTCACCTGGTGCACGTCGATGGCATTTGCTGGGCCTCGTGTACACTCACTAGGGATCAGTGACAGCGGGAAGGGCAAGCCTGGTTCTATTCACCTGCTGCACGCAGATGGCATCTGCTGGGCCTCCTGTGCATTCACTAGGGATCAGGGGCAGCAGGATGGGCCAGCCTGGTTCTATTCACCTGGTGCAGGTAGATGGCATCTGCTGGGCCTTGTGTGCACTCACCAGTGCTCAGAGACAGCGGGATGGGCCAGCCTGGTTCTATTCACCTGGTGCATGTAGATGGCATCTGCTGGGCCTTGTGTGCACTCACCAGTGCTCAGAGACAGCGGGATGGGCCAGCCTGGTTCTATTCACCTGGTGCATGTAGATGGCATCTGCTGGGCCTTGTGTGCACTCACCAGTGCTCAGAGACAGCGGGATGGGCCAGCCTGGTTCTATTCACCTGGTGCATGTAGATGGCATCTGCTGGGCATCGTGTGCACTCACTAGTGCTCAGAGACAGCGGGATGGGCCAGCCTGGTTCTATTCAAATGGTGCTGGTATATGGCATCTGATGGGCCTCGTGCGCACTCACTAGTGCTCAGGGACAGTGGGATAGACCGGCATGGTTCTCAGCCTCTGGTGCAGGCAGATGGTAACTGCTGGGCCTCGTGTGTACTCACTGGTGCTCAGTGACAGGAGGATGGGCCAGCGAGGTTCTGTTCACCTGGTGCACGTAGATGGCATCTGCCGGGCCTCGTGTGCACTCACTAGTGCTCAGAGACAGCACGATGGGCCATCCTGGTTCTGTTCACCTGGTGCACGTAGATGGCATCTGCTGGGCCTCATGTGAACTCACTAGTGATCAGGGGCAGCGGGATGGGCCAGCCTGGTTCTATTCACCTGGTGCACGCAGATGGCATCTGCTGGGCCTCCTGTGCATTCACTAGGGATCAGGGGCAGCGGGATGGGCCAGCCTGGTTCTATTCACCTGGTGCACGTAGATGGCATCTGCTGGGCCTCATGTGAACTCACTAGTGATCAGGGGCAGCGGGATGGGCCAGCCTGGTTCTATTCACCTGGTGCACGTAGATGGCATCTGCTGGGCCTCGTGTGCACTCACTAGTGCTCAGGGACAGCGGGATGGGCCAGCCTGGTTCTATTCACCTGGTGCAGGTATATGGCATCTGATGGGCCTCGTGTGCACTCACTAGTGCTCAGGGACAGTGGGATGGGCCAGCCTGGTTATATTCACCTGGTACAGGTAGATGGCATCTGCTGGGCATCGTGTGCACTCACTAGTGCTCCGGGACAGCAGGGTGAACCAGCCTGGCTCTCAGCACCTGGTGCTCGTAGATGGCATCTGCTGGGCCTCGTGTGCACTCACTAGTGATCAGGGGCAGCGGGATGGGCCAGCCTGGTTCTATTCACCTGGTGCAGGTATATGGCATCTGCTGGGCCTCGTGTGCACTCACTAGTGAGCAATGACAGCGGGGTGGGCCAGCCTGGTTCTATTCACCTGCTGCACGCAGACGGCATCTGCTGGGCCTCGTGTGCACTCACTAGGGATCAGGGACTGTGGGATGGGCCAGCCTGGTTCTATTCACCTGGTGCACGTTGATGGTATCTGCTGGGCCTCGTTTGCACTCGCTAGGGATCAGGGGCAGCAGGATGGACTAGCCTGGTTCTCAGCACCTAGTGCACGCAGACAGCATCAGTTGTGCTTTGCGTGTACTCACTAGGGATCAGGGACAGCGGGATTGACCAGCCTGGTTCACAGCCTCTGCTGCACGCAGATGGCATCTGATGGGCCTCGTGTGCACTCACTAGTGCTCAGGGGCAGCGTGAAGGGCCAGCCTGGTTCTCTGCACCTGGTGCACACAGATGACATCTGATGGGCCTCGTGTGCAATCACTAGTGCTCAGGGGCAGTAGGATGGACCCGCCTGGTTCTCTGCACATGCTGCACGCAGATGGCATCTGTTATACCTCGTGTGTAGTCACTAGTGATCAGGGACAGCAGGATGGACGACCCTGATCAGTACTCGAGCAGTTATCTGCATCTGGTGTATAGAGATTGTATTGTATTGTAATTGCATTTATATAGCGTTTACTACCCCTGACGGGGTGTCGAAGCGCTGTTTCGGCAAGTAGCATGCTACTCCAAAACCCATGAAGGATTAGTGTAGAATTAGTATAGTGAAATAGGAAAGTAATTTGAGTGGTGGATATTAGTCAGTTATTTGGATTGCGAAGGATAGCGGACGGATAGAAGAGGCACCTGCTGGGCCTCGTGTACACTCACTAGTGATCAGGCACAGCAGGATGGACCAGCCGTGTCAGTGTTCGAGCAGTACTCAGAACCTGGTGCATGCAGATGGCATCTGCTGGGCCCGTGTGCACTCGCTAGTGATCAGGATCAGCAGGACGGGCGACCCTGGTCAGTGAGCAGTACTCAGCACCTGGTGCACGGAGGTGGCATCTGCTGGGCCCCGTGTGCACTCACTAGTGATCAGGATCAGTAGGACGGACAACCCTGGTCAGTGCTCGAGTAGTACTCAGCACCTGGTGCACGCAGATGGCATCTGCTGGGAGCCGTGTGCACTCACTAGTGCTCAGAGACAGCAGGATGGGCCAGCCTGGTTCTAGGCACCTGGTGCACGCAGATGATGTCTGCTGGGCCTCGTGTGCACTCACTAGTGCTCAGGGACACCAGGACAGACAAGCCTGGTCGGCGCTCGAGCAGTTCTCAGCACTGATGGAAGCAATGTCGCTTCTTATGCATCGCAGCAGAAATCACCATAGACTGCGTTGCCTCTAGGAGCTTTTGCTCCAAGGCGCTATTATATATCTTTGCAATGCTCTTCTTCCATTCAGGAAACTTTTAAAAACCTGGCTGTTTATCCAGGCATTGGCCTAATGCTTTGATGGTCTCCACTGCTGATGTAGCGTCCTGTCGGTAAGCGCCATGAAACCCTTGGGTGTGCGAGCGCTTTATAAAACCTTGTTAAGATAAGATAAGATATATCTCAAAAGTACTCGTTGAATCGACCTGAGAGGGATGAAAGCTGAGTATCGAACCATTGCAAGGTGCAGTTTACACATGGAGCCTTTCTCACAAACACAACCGTGTGACCTTTGCCACCTTATATGCTCACCATGAAAGCCAACAGTGCAGGCAGCACCAGAAAATCTGTCTGCCAGCGGCATTAGGCATTTATTGCCAAAATTGAGATTTGCCATCAAGCCGCTAGCTTTCAAAAGCCTGGAGGGCCGGGGACGAGCCTGTCAGGCTCCCATACTGTATCATTTAAAAGTATTGGAACCTGGAAGACTGAACCCCCTCCCTCCAGATGTGCTCAAATTAAAGGCAATAAGTTAATTTTAAAGAGACCTTTCACAGTTGTTCCAGCTCACAGATTCAGCTTCAAGGCGCAAAGAGAGCATTCTGTTGTATTAGTAGTGCCTGGAACATGCAGCACTAACTATACATCCAAACGGAATAGTGTCCAATTGAGGCTGGACAAATGGACCAGGAATGTGGCGGAGAGCGACATGTGACTGGGGTACTACAGTTTTTTTTTGCATAACAAGCACTGTCGTGTGATCCCTCTGACAAGGCAGTAGCGCTGTGAGACCAAACCAGTAGCAGCTGGGCGCTGTGCAAGGAACAGTGGCATATTCACAAGTTTCAGGATCAACAGATGTGCTCAGCCTTGTGCAGTGCATATGCTTGGATAATCCCGGGACTCCGTCATTTCCGGCCGGGAACCAATGCCCTGGAGCCCGACTCTCCCGTAGGCAGAAGGCAAGGGCCTAGGTGGCCCATAAAGCCACGCGAGAAGCGCAGGTGGACAGGCTGAGTAGTAGGTGATCACTGTAGGCCTGTTTACTTCTCCTAGACAAGGTCCCTAAACGGACACCCTGGTTCCAGATTCGGCCTTTGTGCCTTGTCAGGAATCCCCAAACTCGCAGTTTTGAGGGAATTCCTCAGGACCATGCCTAGTCCTTCCTCCAGAGGAATTCTCCTGGCATTCATTTTTGATGTCACTGGGGTTTTGCAGTGCTGCTCACTTCTCGTTGCTAGCTTCAATCATGCAACTTCACCATATCCTCCGCCGTCCTAGGGCTAACCTCTGCTCACTAGGTAATGTGTCCCAGAGACCCAGTCAGGCATCACCAACAATCTCCCTGAGAGTTTGTTCATTTCCCCTATCGTGCATGCCCATTGGCTCTGTCTAGGACGCCTATCCGCAAGGCTGGTCCAATGGGTTCCTCTGGTCTTACACCTGCTGGCTGGTCCACCAACATATTTATTTATTCAATTTATTTCATATTTTATAGAGCATAAATGTGACCCGTTAGGGTATCAGAGCGCTTTACAGAGCTAAGCAAGAAGTTTACAAAATTTCATACCTACGTCACTGATTGAACCAAAGTGGCATTTCTGTGATGTCATTTGTGAAGCCATCAATGAGGTACGGTCCCTAAATTACCCTGCTGTGAGGTGCAGGCACAGAATATTGTTGTCAGACTATTGTCTGACTTAAATACCATGTCCTAAGTATAATCAGCACATTGGAATTAGTTGTGGAAAATCAACACCCACTGGGACGACACAATACTTGAGTCAGCTGATATTGCAGCATGATCTTCCGACGTACAGCCTCTCTGTGCATCTTCATGTGATGTTTGGAGAAGTGGTATGAGCAACTGGACGTTCATATTCTGTCCTCCGACAGAGCCACCCACAAAGCAGCCCTCTGTAACTACCGCGTGCGCATTAAGGAAGTCAAGAGAGCCGCCATCATAGCCCGCATCGATACAGCAGCCAACCATATGGAAAAAATATTCAAAATAGTCAAGAAATTCTCCAATCCAGCAGCCAGAGAGAATACAATCCACCTCTCCCAAGAACTCTGCGACACCATCTCAGACTACTTCCATAGCAAGATTGCCACAATCTACAACAGTTTTGACCCCCAATGCACTGTTCTCAACCTCAACATCCTTGGCCAACCAGAGCACACCAGCCGAATGATAACCACATGGCCTCTATTTACCACTGAGACCACCACAGCCATCAGGTCATCCATCCATTCCAGAGCACCCACCCTTGCCCACACCATCTGTTCATTCTCGGAGCCAATAATCAGCACGGAACTCACCAGCATCCTCAACACCTCCATCGCCATGGCAGCCTTCCCAGACAGACGGAAACAGGCTGAGATCAGACCACTCCTAATGAAATCCTCCTCCAACCCCAGAGAACTCACAAATCATTGAACGATCTCCTTGCTCCCTTACCCTGCCAAAGTACTCAAGAAGAACATCAACCAACAGCTCACTGACTACCAGGAACAAAACTAACGTTTGACTCCTCTCAATCAGGATTCTGAGCCAACCACAGCATGGAGACCGCACTGATTGCTGCCACAAGCAACATCAGAACCTTTCTCGACCATGGGGAGACCTCAGCCCTGATCCTCCTCGACCTCTCTGCTGCATTCAACACTGAATCCCACCACACCCTCATCAACAGACACCACAACATCAGCACTCAGCAAAACGCCCTTCTGTGGATTGCTGCCTTCCTCACAGGATGCACACAGAGCACCAAGCTGTCTCCCTTCACCTCCAAACCCATGAACATCAAATGCGGTGTACCCCAAGGATCATCCCTCAGCACCATATTGTTCAACACCTACATGACCCTCCTTGCCGACATCATCAGATCCCACGGAAACAACATAATTTCCTACGCCGATAACACTCAACTCATCCTCTCGTGCACTGAAGACGCCTCCACCATCAGGACAAAATTAGGCAACGCCATGACCAATGTAGCCAACTGGATGAGAGCCATATGCTTTAAACTCAACTCCGACAAGACAGAAGTACTGATCTTTGGGAAAAACACATCAGAACTCGAACCTACACCTGTGCCATCAGACCATGCACACAACCTAGGCTTCATCCTCGACATCAATCTGACCATGAAACGACAAGTTGACGCAGTCACCTCCTCCTACTTCCACGCTTCACAAAATCTTCAGATGGATTCCAGTCAACATCAAAAACACCATCACCCAGGCCCTCATCACCAACCACCTTGACTACGGCAACGCACTCTACTCCAACATCTCCCCCAGATCCTCAAAGATTCCAGACCATAGAGAATGCTGCAGCCAGGCTCATCAAGCACCTCCCCAAATGCATCCACCTCATAAAGCTCCACTGACACCCCATATAGAAGAGATGCCAGTTCAAGATCCTCATTTATGCCTACAAAGCCCTACATGATCGAGGACCTGCCTATATCAACCACCGATGTAACTTCCATCAACCCACAACACACCTGTGCTTCTCTATCACTTGCACACACCCCTCGGATCCGTCGCAGCCATGGTCGCTACGCCCTACATCGCCACTAAGTCCTGGAACGTCCCACCCCTCTAACTCCACACAGCGCCCTCTCTGGACACTTCAGAAAGAAACTCAAGACCTGGCTTTTGAACAGAGACCTTGCACCCAGGAGACCAGATACCCCTAGGGGTGGCAATGCTGCACTCAACAAACGCTGATTGATTGACTGAAGACGACGTGCAGGAGGGCATGCCCGCTTTAGTTCAAGGCATAAGAACCGGGTGCTCAGGCAGAGCAAACGATTGATGCTAATAGTATCTGGGTTGGTGCATTGCACAAGTATAGTGCACATCTAGGGTGGTGATTATGTGTGTGATGCATGTAACCTGCTGTCTGATTGGGTTTAGTGCAGTGATTGGTGACTGGCTGGTCCACTGGCTTAGTTCATTTCACTCTGGTTGCACCTTTCAGGTTTTTTCTTCTACATCTAAATCAAAGCCTCATCCCTCTCCTTACGGAGTCCCCCAGGGTTCGATTCTCAGCCCCTTGCTGTTTAACATTTATGTTAAGCGGCTGGCAGCTATGGTAGAGGAATCCGGACTGTCGCTTTTCTCCTATGCCGACGATACCCAGATCCTCTTCTCTCTCTCAGCAGGTAAAACCTCCCAGCCCTCTGCTCTTAGATCCGGCGTCAGTAAAGTTGTGACCTGGATGAACACCAACTTCTTAAAACTTAATGGCGATAAGACAGAGGTCCTGATTCTGGGTAAAGATCGAGACCTTTGGGGACCTCAACATTGGCCGCCTGAGAAGAGTACGCTCCCACAACCTTCCACCCACGTGCGTAACCTCTGCTTCATCGTGGATGAGTCCCTTTCCATGCGACAGCAGGCCACTAAGGTAGCTGCTACCTGTTTCCCCATTCCAAAATGGTTGAGAAAGATTGTGTGGATTCTCCCATCTCATGCCCAGCGTACCGTAGTCCAAGCCCTTTTCACCTCTAGGCTGGACTAAGGGGTGCCTCCCAGGAGTTTTTTCGGTCGCCCGGGTTTGTCAGCAAGGTCCCCGCTTCGGGGGTCTCTCCTCTCCATTGAGTGAGCCCCACCGGTACCAGCTTAACGTTTGTCAAGCACGCCTAATTGCGGAGCATCAAAACGAGAGAGCTCGCCGTCTGGAGGTTATTGCTACCACTTTAGAACACCTTACTTCTCTATTTTGATACACTAACCCTCTTTGTGCTGTGGAATCCCATCTCCCCTGTGATAACGTGACAATACTCAACTGTTTGAACCACCTTGGGTGGTCCTCATTACATTTCCCCCTCGACCGATAACCACCAAGGAAGCGTTTTATCCCATAGTACCCAGGCGCATTTGCTTCTCGGGCATCCATAAACAGATGATTAAAGCCTGGTGAAATGTTCCGCCCTGTTTGCAGACATCTATTCGTTGTGTGTCCCCTACCCCTTGGTACATCATCGCCCTGATAAAGGTGTGGCCCGAAAAGAACCTCACACCGAAACGCACGTTGGCGTTGTTCCTGTGAGCGGCAGAAGCTGTGTTATTCTGGCTTAACCATTGTCATCTTGTCTCTGCCACCTCACCTTCCCTGATATATCTTCTTCCACACAGCCTCATTTCCATCTGGACTGTAGGCCCTGTTGTACCAGTATGAAAGTGATAATGTTGTAGTGACTGAGTATGATTGATTGGTATCTATTTATGGTGTGTAACTGAGTGTGTATCTTGTTGTGATGATTGGTGGGTGTGGGACGCCTATATTTCTAAGACAGTTTCTTTGAAAATGACATGAACAAAACTGACTCATATATTACCCTAACATTAACTGTATCTATATTTAATTAATGTCTATGTGTTTGTCAAAACAATACATTTATATAAAAAAGAAAATGAAAAGGGTGCTGAGTAGTAATTGGCTCTGATGTTCTTTAGCTTGTCACCTCAGTCTTCATCTTAAGGATCCTCTTGTAGGACCTAGACATATGCCCTGGCAGGGTCTTGTTCTTCTTTTTTCCTTGATTAACCCCCTTTTCCTGCCAGTATCATTAAACCCCATGGGGAACGACCTTCTTTCTTGTGGGACTACGGGAATATACTCTACTTGGGTGTCAACAAAGAGGTGACACGAAAATTACAGCGAGTACAAAGCTCTGCGGCTAGATTACTCTGCCGCGCTCCCAAATCTTCATCTATATCCGGCTGATGGCTGATCTCCACTGGCCTCCAGTAGAGAAACGGGTCAAGTTCAAAGCCCTAACATACATGTTTCGCATGAAGCATGCACAGTCACCCACTACCTGCAACTTTTAGCCTGTCCATATGTTCCTTCCCGTACCCTTAGACCTTCCACCCAAGAAAAATGTTGAGTCCTAAAGTCTAGCTTTCTCGCATGGGGGGGGCGCTCTTTCTCTTACTTGGGGTCTACCTTATGGAATACCTTGCCACTGCCCCTCCGCATGCAACCCAACCTTCTTTCATTCCGTAGATCCTTGAAAACATGGCTTTCCAGCCAATAGGCTGCTCTATCCTCTGCAGTTCCTGTACGGCGCCAGAAAAACCTTCTGGGTAGCTGCGCACTGATATATAAATTTAATAAAATAAATAAAATAAAACTGATGGTAGCATGCAACTGGCTGAACAGTGCTTAATTTGTACCAGTGTTTGCAGGCGGTGGGTCCCACCACTCATTTTTGGGGACTGCTGGACCGGGTATTAATTTTCATGAAGAGATTTTAACCCAGAGGAAGGGAGAGAATGGCAGATAAAGAGAGAGAGAGAGACATAAAAGTAGAAAAATCAACAAAGGGAGAAGGCTCAGTTGGGACAGAACCTCCAAGAGAGTATAGTACCAGAAGATCAAGTCTTAAATACATATTCTGTTACCATAGAATTGTAGTAAAATATCAGCTACTTCAATGTGGCCGCGTGTATATTTCTGTAGGTACGAATTAGTTTACTATACAAACTCCCCATGAAAACTAGATATTCGGACATGCAAACCTGCAAGAGCGAGATAAAGAGACTGGAAGGGTGGGGTGGAGGAAGAGAGAGGCATGAGATGGAATCAGGAGCAGGCAGCCTCAGCATACATGAGGTAAAGAAACTGTAAGGTGGAGGAAGAGAGAGGCATGAGATGGCATTCATGAGATAAGGAGACTAGAGTAAGGTGAAGGAAGAAAGAGGCATGAGGTGGAATCAGGAGCGGGCAGCCTCAGCATTCATGAGGTAAAGAAACTGTAAGGTGGATGAAGAGATCAGCATGTGTTGGTATTCATGAGATAAGGAGACTGGTGCAGGGTGAAGAAAGAGGCATGATGTGGAATCCGGAGCAGCCAGCCCCAGCATTCATGAGATAAAGAAACTGTAAGGTTGAGGAAGAGAGAGGCATGAGATGGAATCAGGAGCAGCAGCCTTGGCATACATGAGGTAAAGAAACTGTAAGGTGGAGGAAGAGAGAGGCATGAGATGGCATTCATGAGATAAGGAGACTAGAGTAAGGTGAAGGAAGAAAGAGGCATGAGGTGGAATCAGGAGCGGGCAGCCTCAGCATTCATGAGGTAAAGAAACTGTAAGGTGGAGGAAGAGAGAGGCATGAGATGGAATCAGGAGCAGCAGCCTTGGCATACATGAGGTAAAGAAACTGTAAGGTGGAGGAAGAGAGAGGCATGAGATGGAATCAGGAGCAGGCAGCCTCGGCATACATGAGGTAAAGAAACTGTAAGGTGGAGGAAGAGAGAGGCATGAGATGGAATCAGGAGCAGCAGCCTTGGCATACATGAGGTAAAGAAACTGTAAGGTGGAGGAAGAGAGAGGCATGAGATGGTATTTATGCGATCAGTAACCTGTGTCATAGGGTGAAGGGAGAAAGAGGCATGAGATGGTATTCATGAGATAAGGAGACTAGTGTAGGGTGACGGAAGAAAGAGGTATGAGGTGGAATCAGGAGCAGACGGCCTCAGCATTCATGAGATAAAGAAACTGTAAGGTGGACGAAGAGAGAGGCATGAGATGGTATTCATGAGATAAGGAGACAGGCAGTGTAGGGTGGAGGAAGAGAGAAGCATGAGGTGGAATCAGGAGCAGGCAGCCTCGGCATACATGAGGTAAAGAAACTGTAAGGTGGAGGAAGAGAGAGGCATGAGATGGAATCAGGAGCAGCAGCCTTGGCATACATGAGGTAAAGAAACTGTAAGGTGGAGGAAGAGAGAGGCATGAGATGGAATCAGGAGCAGCAGCCTTGGCATACATGAGGTAAAGAAACTGTAAGGTGGAGGAAGAGAGAGGCATGAGATGGAATCAGGAGCAGCAGCCTTGGCATACATGAGGTAAAGAAACTGTAAGGTGGAGGAAGAGAGAGGCATGAGATGGTATTTATGCGATCAGTAACCTGTGTCATAGGGTGAAGGGAGAAAGAGGCATGAGATGGTATTCATGAGATAAGGAGACTAGTGTAGGGTGACGGAAGAAAGAGGTATGAGGTGGAATCAGGAGCAGACGGCCTCAGCATTCATGAGATAAAGAAACTGTAAGGTGGACGAAGAGAGAGGCATGAGATGGTATTCATGAGATAAGGAGACAGGCAGTGTAGGGTGGAGGAAGAGAGAAGCATGAGGTGGAATCAACACTAGGAAGCGTTGGTATTCATGAGCTCTGATATTTAGAAGCCGCTGGCTCATTCCAAACACTGTTGCCTGTGATGTGTTTTCTGACAGATGTGTCACTGCCCCTAAGTGGGGCATTCTGCTTGACTGTAGTGCTGTGGAGAGCTGCCCCTCGCCCCCATCATGCCCTCCAGTGCCCTGTTGGTGGAGTGTTAGAGAGTGCGGTTGGCTCAGGGGCTGACTCCAGGTGATGCTCAGACCCAGGCCTGTGACTCCTGTGTTTGGCGCCTTCACCTGTGTGCCCGCGTTCCTCATATGTTCAGTGTTTTGAGATTTAAACACCCCTCTACGGCCTTTGCTGAAGTCTACACTGAATGCGAAGGAGCGTAGCGGGTAGTGTATTAGGCTGTGCACCCCAAGAACAGATATCACCCCATACGTGAACACCCTATACCATACCATATATGCACCCCATATGTGCACACCATATACAATACCATATATGCACCCCATATGTGCACACCATATGCAATACCATATATGCACCCCATATGTGCACACCATATGCAATACCATATATACACCCCATATGTGCACACCTTATGCCATACCATATATGCACACCATATGTGCACACCCTATGCCATACCATATATGCACCCCATATGTACACACCAGTATACAATACCATACATGCACCCAATATGTGCACACCCTATGCCATACCATATATGCACCCCATATGTGCACACCAAATACAATTCCATATATGCACCGCATGTGTGCACACTATATACAATACCATATTAGCACCACATATGTTTAACCCGTGTGTGAACCATGTGCGTGCACTTATAAAGTATAAGCTTCTTTATGGTTACCTACTTAAACCTTCGGTATAGGATGAACTGTGACATGAATGGCAGCCATGGCGACACAGCGCCTCCCACAGGGCCGTCGCCGCACAGCGCTTGCAGACAGGTCACTTGAGGTAAGCAGCCTCCGAGCCTCGAGCCCGAGAGGGAAGCTGGGCGGCTTATCCTAAGACGTTTGCTGCTATCATGAGTCTGCTCCGCCGTGATATTACTGCTGCCGGGCCTCTCTGCAGACCACCCGGCCAGCCAATCAGCGTCGAGGGCGGGCTGTACCTTACAGAGAGATAAGAAGGCTTTATGTTTATTGAACAGCCCCAGGCATAGGGCAAGTGAGGGGAAGAGGGGGGCAGATGCGCTCTGCAGTGCAGTGGAAAGCACGCCCCCCCTCCCCCCCCCCCCCTGGAATAACCCAACAGACCCTTCATCCGGGGATTTATTTCACCCCAGAAACAGAGTGCAGGCAGCACGTCTGGATATGTACATCGGCGCTTGATGACACAGTCTAAGTTTTAGTGGCTCAAAGCAAAAACTCTAGATAATGGTGACATCTGTCGGCGGCCGCACTCTGTTCCACACAGGGAGACGCCTCAGAAAGAGCTTCTTCAATCATCGACAAATCGTGCCCCATTTGCGGCTCTTCTGTATATTTTTCATGAACGTAGGGTACTTTGTCTCTGGAGCAATCCATGGGTAACACCGGCCACTCATGACGTCACTTAGGGATGCGCACCGGTGGCATCTGTGGACTGCACCCCTCCCTGAGGTCCAGACTGGCAGCCCCCCCCCCCCCCGCCCCCCGTGGTACCCCACCAGGCCAGCGAGGCCCGGACAGCTGCCACAGGGGGCTGGGGAGTCGGTCCCCGATTCCAGGGCTGGACTTAGAACCGAAATATTTGTAATGATGTATTCAAGTGTATTACCTTTTAAAGCATAGTAAAGGATGACCTTACACTGACCCCAGGGTACGACAACCTTTGTTCAGCCCTTCAATGACCCCCCCACTATCACCCTCCAACCTCTCCATAGCTCCTCTCTTACATGTATTTCATTTGTGTTATAGCGCCTCTCATACCAGTGTAAGGTGTCAGAGCACTTTACATCACACACACATACGGAGACCATGAATCATACGTGTGTAAAGCTGTGAATAGAAAATCTTACATAAGACAAAGGGGACTCCGAGGTGTAGCATTCACGCGCCATTCATACTGGGAGGGATTTAAGAGGCCTTGGTCCGAGGAAGCACAAACTTGGGACTCAGAACGTGACGCAGTTGTTGGGTTGACTTTACTAACAAGAATTTATTTCTAACAAAATAAACATGTTTTAGCAAAAATTAGGATCATGAAATTCCTGGGTAAAAATTATAACTTTCCAATCTAGATTGCGATTATAACTGATGTACTGCCCGGCAACAAAAGTTCTCTGTGATAAAAGCAGTAAAACCCACTGAGTTATGCACATAAAATACTGTTCTGTGTTCTGCATAGTACACGCTCTGTGCAGCAGGTACATTACCACTCTGTGCTACCTGAGATGGGTCACAACTACCTCCATCTGTCCAGCAGGTACATTCATAACCAGCGTTACCGTGGCACTTTTACTGTTTCCTGAACAGGGTTGGATGTACAGGGAACACTGCAGTGCTTTTAAAACTGCTGTACTGCTACAAAACCGGCCCCAGTAACAAAAGCACGCTCCCACCCTTCCAGCCTCCCAGGGAAATGCCCTATGTCCGGTATGGCCAGTCCGGCCTTGCACGATACCGTGCGTTTCAGCCCAGCTCCGCTGCTGATGCAGGGAGATGGTGCATGTCCAGTGATGACCACTTAAGAGACAGCGCTGGAATAACCCTGGTTGTCTAGAGACGCCAGGGACTGTTAGGACCCAGCTGAGCTGCAGAATGACGAAATTGGGCTACTTGATGGTCTCTGGGGTCACGTGGACTAGTGACATCAGATCCTTCTTCCAGAGCAGCTTAGGATAAAGATGGCGTCAGCTGGTCCACTGTGGGGTAGTCTTTAGGAAAGTAAGACGAATCCTTAGTTGAACTGTAAAGTCCGCCCTGCTGTCAATCAGTCAATCGGATTTGTAAAGCGCAGCCAATCACCGGTGAGGGTCTGAAGGGGCGGGAGCGGCTTCATTCGAACAGCCAGGTCTGGAGGAGTCCTTCTGAATTGCTGGACCGATGGGGCAGTCTTGAGGGGGAAACAACTTTTACAACACAGTCATCACATCACAACATCCTTTACAAGTCTTGTCACTACAGCGCAGCCATTACATTGCATGTCACTACAACGCATGACACTACAACACAGGCATTACATCGCATGTCACTACAACGCAGGCATTACATCGCATGTCATTACAACGCATACCATTACAACGCATAGTACCCTTACAGTATCCAACACTTACCCTACTGTTGCACCCCCTGGTGTTAGAATAGTAATGTTTACCCCTACACTATCCAACACTTACCTTCAATGCAATGTAATGGTGTGCGTTGTAATGGTATGTGTTGTAAAGGTATAATGCGATGTAATGGAATGTGTTGTAAATGTAGTTTGAAAACGTTTATTGTAATGGCATGCAATGTAAATGTATGTGTTGTAAGAGATGTTGCAGTGTAAAATCTGTGTTGTAAAGGCATGCGTTGTAAATGTATGCATTGTAACATCATACATTCTAAGGTGCAGGAGAAGGTCTTTCCAAGCTTTGGCCGCCAGGTGTGAGAAGGGGCGACCTCCGCCGTTGCTATGGTGGATCACAGGGGTGTCTGCGGGGTAGAGGGAGGCAGGTCCTGGGTGTGCTGTGTCTGTAAGGCCTGGCTGGAGACAACAGCACACACTGCCTTGGGGATGCTCCTGGAAGGACGGCCATTTCAGGGGTGTATTCCCACCTCGTCCACACCTCTCTTGGTGCTTTGAACCCAGCACCAGGGGTTCCCCATTGCACTAAGTGCCTCCCACACTCGCAGACCTTCCAGTATTCATTTATCCATCGATGTAGCCACCTGGAAGTTATCGGCATGATGGCGATTTACATTTAAACAATTTGGCAATTAGAAACAGTGTGCCCTGCTCCTTCTCTCTATCGGCATGCAAGAGGGCGTCTAGGCGCTTCAGGGCACGTGCACAGCTCCTCCAGAAGAAAAACAACACTTCAGGTGATGTCTTCTCACCTCTGCCAGACCAGCTGTCAAGCAGACACCAGCCCTGGTTGCACAGCAGTCCTTTCAGCAGTCTGTGGCGCACTCCCCTCCCTGGTCATAAAAGACGTGGAGCTGGAACCAAGTGGGGTGGTTTGAGTCACAGTTTTATAAGCAGTTCATACACAAGGGATGTGGATTGTCGGCCTCAAACTGTGAAGCTGGTTTGTGATAGCTGCCCTTCTACCTCTCCTCCCGTGGCGTAGAGTGATGCTTCACACAGCAGGTAGCGGGAAATACCGTTTACAATGCTGTCGGTACAATGCCATTAAAACGTGGTCAGTACAACAACTGCGTTATTACCATGCATACCATTCCAACGCAAGTCATTACAACGACTTGCTGAAGGGGCAGAAGATGTTGGATTTTCAATCCAACACCTTCCCTACTGTTGCACAGACTGGATTTGGAATAGTTAATTATACTATTCTAAACTCCAGCGCCCCCCCTACAACAAGTTGTTGTAATAACTTGCGTTTTAATGGTACGCGTGGTAACAACGTGGTCAGTGTACTGACCGCGTTGTAAAGGCATGCGCTGTAAAGGCATATATTCCAGGTAGCACTGTGTCCAGGAGCACTCATAAAAAAGACCCACAGGGACGTTTGAGGTTGTCACAACGTCCCAAACTGAAGGAGTAATCAGGAAAAGACATCACAGCAGGCCTCCACCAAAGGCTTTTTCACCTTTTATCACAGAATCTGCCATCGCACCCTCTTCTCCCAACACCCCCCAAATGGCCATGCTCCGAAAGACTTGTCAGACCACCATGCTAACCAAAGGCAGCTAAACCTTAAGCAGCCAGGGCTTCATTCCCACCACTGTCTGTGTTTCCTCCCTCCAGTTGCAAGACCATGCCTGGGTGCACAGTACAGAGCCTCCATTTTGCTCTAGGACAGGTCAGAGGTATCCAAAATGAATCCCACTGGCCTATTTAACTCAATCTCACTCAGTGCCTAATTTGTAAAAAATGAAGTGCCGAGCCCAAAGTATTACTCACAGTGGTCCACTGCAGCTCGCACGACCCACGCCACTTTGAACAGCAGGTTTAAGTTTAATTTTATCATTCTCTTAAGATATATTACATATTTTAATGCTCCACTAAGGAGCTTTGTTTCAAAATATACACACAGCGCCATCATGTGGTGGTTTCGGTGCCGAGCACTGGAGAGCACCAGCACAAATTAAGCACTGGGCTCACTCAGACACAATTTACCACCATGCATTTGCTACACTCTCTGGCATACAAATGCACTTGATACAGTTGGTCTGTCAGCGCAGGGTCTGAAGCAAAAGCATCACTTTAGAGGCAGAGATAAAAAAAGTCTGGTCACATTACTGATTTCCTTTAAAACAGTTTGCGCTGATATTACTGTTTTATTCGCTAAACCCACGACAGGGACAGTAATCCACTGCCAGGAATGATGTTATGTTTGGTCGCTCCTCCCGGCCAAGGACATGTCAAGGACTGCTCATAGTCAGGGAGAAGCCTCGCCGTCCGTTCATAAGCTTTGATTACCCTGACGCCAGGGCCAAAATAAAAGTCAGGATACCACATATAGTCACAGATGGGCACTCAAGGCAGGCAGGCAAACCTGCAGGAACCCCAACAGCTGTCTTCAAGCCTTCCCTCCAGATGTGCCAGCAGAACAAGAGAAAGAACCATCGGCAGCAGGACCATCATATAACACCTTCATGGGATGACGGTCAGCAGTAAAAACCAATCTTAGGGAAAGGCAAGCGTGTCAATCCTATGGTAGTGTGAGCACCCCCAAACCTCCTTTCTCCTCTCGGAAAACTGCACTCCATTCAATAGACCAACTTTTCCGGGATTGGATGGATTGGGTGATCCTCTGCCCCTGTTCCGGAATGATTCTATGAGATCACGAGACCTCCTGATTCGTAAATCCAATCCAGTGCAAGCAGCCCGTCCTCTTTCTCTGTCCATGCACAGCTCCTGGGGATATCTAGCCGTTCAAGGGTCGTCCATGAAGGTGGTCCATCTCCTCTCCTAGAACTGTATCTCATCCAGCGACCTCTCGTGTAGGTGTCGGCGCCTCGTCTCTGCGGGTTAGCACCAGAGTGACCCTTGAGTGCAATGATCTTTCTTCATTTTCAGAGACCAACCTCCAATCCTCCCTCAATCCTGCCTTGGTTGTGAGGAAAGGAATCCAGCGTCTGTGGTGGGCGCGCAGCCCACCCCTTCCACTACTCTCCAGCCAGCCAGGATCGTGTGGGATGTGTCAGTCCAGTCCTCTGGGACAGATGCAGTTCACAGATGCCACAGGTACTGCTATCAGTGGCTCATAATGTCATCCTTTTCCCGTACCTTAACCATTGTCTGGCGCAGGTTCGTCTAGAATTTGGCCTTCTGAATCAGAAGTTTTGCAGTATGGGAACCTTTGTGAAACTGCCATAAAATACACATGTCAGAAGACCGCTCACGGGACAACCTGTGTTGGAAAGAAATCGATACCCAGCAGAAACTGCACGTGCCAAACAGTTGGGGAGATTTCCTGTCTCAATCCTTGAACTTTATAGGAATTGAGGAAACTTTGGACATGATGCCAGATAGACACACTTTTGAGAAAATTGTAAACAACGCAGTCAAATGGGAATCCTATCTGGAAGATAAAACGAGTACTGCAAAACGACGACACGGGTGGACCGTGATAAATTCATATTCCGGGATAAAGCCACAGACCTATCTCGAAAGCCACTTTAACAGTTCCCTAAAACAAAGATATATAAAACATCGACTAGGCCTACAGTTTTCAAAGTATTTGTTACCATCCTGGAAAAATTGTCACACTGACCCTCATTGTCGTCTATGTGGATATCAAAATGAAACATTAACACACTTATTATGTGTTTGCCCGGCGCTTAAGGATTTGAGGAGACTGCTTTTAAAGAACATTTTTAACAAATTGAACATGCAGTCATGTAGGCAAGCTGTAATTCGATGGCTAGATGGATCATCTCCTATGTTGGCTTGCAGGGGGGTTAAATATATGATGAAAGCCCAATCTCTCTTACAGCAAGCTGTACAGGGAAGTATAGCACCAAATTGAAATACATGACATTTATTTTTCATATGGCCAACAGTTTCTAATAGTTAACATTTACACATGTGTTTTTACTGTTCTATGATGATCAAAATGCATTTTGTAATAATTTTAAATAATTGTATACAATAAAAAATTGACTTTGACTTTGACATTGTCTGACTCCATTTTGGAGCATTAAATTAGGAAATTAATTTTTTAAAACACTGTAACTCAAGCTTCACATGAGTCTGGCTATTTTTATTTGTATGTGGCGTTTTTCATGTGTAAGGTTATCTCTATTTTTTAAATTATGTCCAAGCCAGGTTTTCATAACCCAAAACAAGTATACAGGTGTATGCTATGGCGCAATGCCCCTCCCAAGTTAACCACGCAGAGACCATGAGCCAGCTAATTGACTAATGTTATGTTATGTTAATTTAACTTATAACGCGCATGAATCACCCCCAGAGGTATATCTCAGCCCAGCAGAGACTAATGCAGGTGGCATTTCTACAGAATTTCTGGAGTGTTGTAGGGACCTCCTGCCAGGGGCCAAGCCCAGGTTGGACCTCACCCAGTTCCTGCTCATGCTCCTATCTCTTGACGAGCAGATGTTTGCTGTCCCTCTGCATGAAGCCTTCTTATGAGGAATTCCCAATAGACGTTATCCTCCATTTCCCAACCAGGTGAGTCACAGCTCCCTCATCATGCCAGCAGAAACTGTTGTGGTGCAAGATTCACAAGGAGGTCACAAGGAGAACTGGACCTTGGCGTGTTCTCGCGAGGTCTCTCCTCCGGAGACTGGTTGCTCACGTGATGGACCTGCTGAATTATCACTACAAGAGCAAGAATCCCCCTCAGTACCTGAGAGTGTTGGGAGGGCAGAACACTATTGTTTTGTCTAGGATGGGTAGATTCCTTGATGCAGACAAGCTTGTAAGATATATTAAATCATTGGTGGTTGGAGATGCTACGGTATAGACAGGGATCGTGTCTAGAGTAGAAGCATGAATAGAGGTACTAGAGTGCAGGCAGGAGCAGAGGTCCAAAGCAAGACACATAAAGATCAAAACACTAAGACTGGGGTAAAGAACAAACATAGTTGAGGCAGAGGCAGGGAGCTGCCTTTAACCCCTTGTATGCTCATGACGGAGCCGCTCCGTCATGAGCCGCGGTTGCGCTGTGCTCATGACGGAGCGGTTCTGTCATGGCCCTGCCGCTGCGCCTGCGCGGCGCTGATTTCGCACCTGCACGGCGCGTTCTATTGAGCGGGCGGGGCCATGACGGAACCGCTCCGTCATGAGCACAGCGCAACCGCTGCTCGTGACGGAGCGGCTCCATCACGAGCATGCGAGCGCCGCTTGGCCCCCCCCCCCGCCGTTTAGCGCTGTGGCGGAATTGCCGCCGCAGCGAAGTGGTTAATGTAGGAGCAAGGATTTTATTTATTCTGATGGTTTTGTATAGTGCGAACAAGACCCTTTAGGGTATCAGAGTGCTTTACAGGGTAAATATAGGTGAATGACATATACATATAAATACACAGAATTATATGAATACAGTACTGGTAACTATTAGAGATTAGCACATATCTACAAGAGTGGATAAGAAAAAGTTAACGTGAATTTGGACATGAGAATCGATTTCACTTCTTTTTTTAAAAAAGCAACAGACGTATTAAGTCTCGTTTCTGGGAGTAAGTTGTTCCAAATCCTGGGAGCCATTCCTGAGAAGGTACGATTGTATGTTTTCTTCTTGGAGAAACGTGGTGGTTTAAGTAGGAGATTATCAGAACTCCTGGTAGATCCGTTACCACCCGATAGTACTAGTTTCTCCGCTAGGTACCTCGGGGTTTTGTGATTCAACGCCTTATGTGTCATAAAAGCGATTTTTAAATGGATTCTGGCCTCAAAAGGTAACCTGTTGAGGGCATGAAGGTCAGGGGAAATGTGGCAGCTTCTTTTGGTGCATGTGGTGAGTCTAGTGGCTTTATTGATTGAGGCTCTTAGCGGAGCGGTCGTCGATTTGAGAAGGCCACAGAGAGCGACACTCCCATAGTCAACTCTGGGCATTACTAGAGTTTGAACTGCCGTGAGAGGAGGAAAGAAAAGAGGGGTTGGTAGAGCTCCAGAGTGGGCCCATTAAAAGATGCACAGAGAAAATGAGAAAGAAGGGGGCTACACACAGGTTTCATGAAGAATCGTTACCCATGTAAGATAGAGAATGACATACAACCGCATTCTATCGCCCAGGGCATGACACAGCATGTACCAGGCTGAATGTCTAACTTTTAACTTGGATGGGAAAGACAAGATTTGGAGAGCAGCTTCATCATCACCAACATGGCTGAGTTTTTTAATTCAACGCAAATCTTTGTACATTGATCTTTACCTTGCTTGCAGTCAAAGTGCTACATTCACCTTTGAAGACCTATGTGAGAATTATGTCAACATGTGCACTTTGTACAATTAGCTGTTATTCAATTTTCAAAACAGAGAAGCCCCTTTTGACGCAGAACATCTTGTCCGAGGGTGGCACACTGCTTTCCTTGTGCGCGTGAGGCTCCTATGCCCGTGCCAACTTCCTCCACCGGTGTCACAAGGGACCCACAGTGAGCGAGCAGGGCATGGTGAGAAGGAAGTGCCCTTTGTGGATTTTCCTGTGCATCAGGTCCTGCCAAGAAGCATAGAAAACCCAAGAAAGCTTGTGTGGGTGCCAGCTTGTGGGCAGAGAAGACTCTGCCAAGGGAGTGCCAGGCCAAGCAAAGCGAAGGAGGAAGCGCACGCTGTGGATCATCGAACAAGGGGAGTGGGAAACATTATATAGCCAGGAGGTGAGAACAAAAACACCCTGGGATCTTCCGAGCGAGAAGAGGAAACACGGGAAAAGGAGGTGTGATCATTGTTCAACAGGACTGACGTTGCTTTACCACCTCTACTATGGAGGTTTGAGTGTATACGAGTGAGAGGGTTCACTCCTTATGCAATACACGCAAAGTGTATAGTGTCAGCACCTGAACACCCAGGAGGCCCTACTCAAAATACACCCTACATAGTCCCCAGTTAGACACATGCCCTTCCTGTATTTTTTTCATGCTGTATTGGCTGTTTTTGACTCCAACACTCAGGTAGAATTCTTGCATACTTTCAAGGTCCACCTCATTCAGTGTCATAGCGGTATTTCTCCTGCCTAAAGTACTCATCCCGTAAAACCACTGTTAAAAATCAAATACAAAGCGTCGGGGAGACTAATCGCCGGGTAGCATGTATTAAAAAATAGCAGGCACTAAAAGCTCAATAAAATGAAAATTGTCATAGCACCTAACCAGGATTCTCACTAAAAACGGCCAGTTGAAGCTAAGAGCTAAAAAAAATCATAACATTCAAACCAGGACACATATCTTTTTCTCAATACAAGTCAGTGGAGCTTAGTCATGTGACAGAAACTTGTGACTCTCAGCAGAAATGTATCTAACGAGCAGGTGGCAGCATCTTCTCCCAGAGAAAGTGATGGATGTCCCTGAGGAAAATATATATTTCCTACTTTTAGTAGTAGGCTCTTTATTCTCCGGAAATCCTGCTTCCACTTGCCAAGTCTAAAAGCCAAGTTGCGCTGCTAGGAAATGTGCAAAGGTACACCACTAAACCCTGCGGGCCCGATTCACAGAACTAACCTAAGACAAAATCCTAAACTTACCACCATTTTGGTATTCACAGAAGGCACTTACTCATTTCGGTATTCACAGAAGTTAGGACTCCTAACTTTAGGACTTCTAAATGCTTTCTGTGAATACCGAAAGTCTTAAAAATTGGATTTTTCTCAGTTTAGGAATAGTAAAGTTAGGACTCCTAACTTTAGGACTCCTAAATGCCTTCTGTGAATACCAAAAGTCTTAAAGTTAGGATTTTTCTCAGTTTAGGAGAAGTAAAGTTAGGAGTCCTAACTTTACGACTCCTAAACTGAGAAAAATCCCATTTTTAAGACTTTCGGTATTCACAGAAAGCATTTAGAAGTCCTAAAGTCACGAGTCCTAACTTCTGTGAATACCAAAATGGTAGTAAGTTTAGGATTTTGTCTTAAGTTAGTTCTGTGAATCGGGGACTGTATTTTCCGGGCATGCTAGAGCCACAACAATTAGCCAATATATTCAGTGCCATTAGAAGCTTTAAACAACTATTAAATGACATTCGTGTGTCAGTAGAATTGTCAATATATTCTGGGTTATGTATGCGATTACTGACACTATATTACATAGGAGTATACGAATATGATAGAAACAATATTTCACTTTCCACACAGTAAAACTTCGAACTCTCTGTAATAATGTTAATATTCAGAATCCCCCTCCTTCCTTTCATCAAGTCTATTCATGCCTTGCTGCCAGGCACTGATTCCTCAGCGGGTCCCTCACTCCCAGAATCCCATGTTTTCAGAGCGCCACCTCAGGCGGTGGTAATACCCACCGAGCATTGCATTGTCAAAGCCAGGTCTGATGGCTCAGTGGACTGTGTTTGGCCTCATGGTCACAGGTTCAAACCCTGATAATTTCACTCAGCCGTTTATCCTTCTGATGTAGATAAAATGAGTACCATTGAGGTGGGAAAGAGTAAACATCTGTTATTCAGCACCAAGATACCCTTCTGCGTGAATGTGCACTGTACAAGTACGTTATATCAGGGAGGGTGTTTCCAGGAGAGATCTGGAACACAATGTCAACACAATGAGTTGGTTCGGATGTTGTGATATTAGATTTCTTACATTACATGCAGCTGTTGACATACACACACAGTTTATTGTGTCTTAGTCTCCTAGCACGATGTGCCGTACTTTCCCTAATCTCTTGCTCCAGTTATTCTCCCTCAGTGAGGACCTGATTAGAATGGCGGTCCAACCTCCATTGCCATGGGAATGGAACCAACCAACATGTAGTCGGCAGTTCCCCCAACCTAATCACAGTGTGACCGCTGTGTGGGCAGTCAGCAAAATGCCTTTTTCCATTGCAGCTTGTGCTTTGCCCGAAAAAGGGGCCCAGCACAAGCCGTAATGGAAAAGGGCATTCTGTACACAGGCACACGGCGAATGGATGTTTGGTGGGAAACTACATGTTCCCCCCTGACACCATAGCGGAGGGCCACGGGGGAGGGGGCCCTGCTAGGGCCCCCCAAAGTCCATTTTCGTATGTCTTTCCCTGGCGGTCGGACCGCCATGTAAAGGTAGAGGGAAAAAGGACATCATAATCCCTACAGCGGGGCCTCCACAGACACCGCACCCATTGTAGGGATTATGGCCGGTCCGATGCTCCAATGGGCTCTTTGAGCCTGTTGGAGCTGTTGGTATCATTAATATACAGCAGTCGGACCGCAGCCTCAGTTGTTGGATGGACCGCGACCAATGGCCTGTCAGTGGCGATCCGCCCGACATCATAATGAGGCCCTTAGTTTTGTGAACTCAACAGAATACAAACCAAGTACCCCCGGGTGCGTGTAGTACAAAACCAAATTTCTTGTATGTACTACATTTCAAGTTATGTATTGCAAATGTAAATGTGAGATTGCAAGCACCCTTAGCTCAAGGATTCCAAAAGAGGTTTGTGGAAGGATGATTCTGTCCTGCCCCTTTATCTTTCAGCTCTTCAATTCAAATATCTAAAAATGAATGTGTGCTGGCTGTCACCGACCAGCTGGTAACTGCCCCACTCCACTGTATTGCTTCATTAGTAGTCGTCACGCCTAACATCCAAAAAAGTGCCTTCAACAATCTAGCACGCTCCGTTCATGATCCGGGCAGAATCAGATCTTACATACGTAGATTCTGGTTTTGTTCCTCATAGACGAAAATTCGAAGTTGTCTCCCTCCTCCAAGCTGCCTTGTGTCAGCTCCAGGCAAGAATAAATATCTAAAGCTCAAGAATGTATGTCTTTTTGCTAGTACTACAGAATCTAGTAAAGAACTGCTATTGAGGAACAATGTAAGATCCTTACAAAAAAACACTCTTTAAGACTACTACATTTCTCTAAATTTCTTTGAGACGAAAGATCTTTAATCTTCTCCTGTTTGTATAAAATTGTATCCCTCTCAGTCTGATATAATGCCCATTTCTTCCACAGTTCTTTTTTGGTACAAAGTCCACCCTTGCACGTGATCTGGATTTTGTCATTAGCTCAGCCCACCGTAGCTTCTTCAGAGTACCACTGGTGGCACTACGTAGCTCATAGCGACATTTGATGAATGAAGGATGTGGCATTCCGGATATTTCCATTAGTCCCTCTCGAGTGTCTGTTGGCAGAGTGTGCTGGACTTCAGTAGACAGAAACTATATAGACCGTGGCCAAAAATTGTTTCCAGTCCTATGCTCATCCCATCCTTAAAAGTCAAGGCAGCATATAAGCGATGGCACCAACTTTGCTTCTACCACAGTGTGGATGGGTAGGATTGAATATGTAGACAGCTGTGGTAAGCACAGGATGAGGGAAGGGGAAAGGTTTAGCACTCCTCAGATTAGTCTCTTATAGTAGCCCCAAAAAAGAAAGGGTCCTCATTTCCCCCAAAACCCCGCTGCCGCGAGCACCATCTCCAACAGTTGCAGGAACAATCCTTCAATCCAACTGGGGAAGGGCAAAGAATAATCAAATGACACGAAACTCACAATGACAGATAAAGTGTTCAACACACACAACATCCAACATGTTTCGTCCCTATTCTAAACCGAACTTCTTCAGAGCAAGAGGATGCGCATCTTTTCTGTACCATAGGTATAGTTACTGATAATGTAATTCCAAATTCATACGAATTGTATGCTTGCCAACACATAAAAACGTTGCAGAATGTTGTCGGGCGATACAGGTTAAAATTTAATTTAATAAGTGTGTGCCGCAGGAATGCAATATTCAGTAATCTGCATATAGTTGAGATGTAAAGCTTGCTCTCATTTCCTTCCACACCCTCAAATGATTATAAGTATCAAGTGGTGCCTTCATTCTTCAGTGATATATGTTCTTTCCTCTTCAATAGGAAATTATTTTATTTTTATCTACATTCACTATTCAAGTATTTGCCACATTACAGCTGGCCCGTTATTGATGGCTCCTAATATCTGTATTAAGCCTATTTGAAAAGGAAAATTATATGGCATAATGTGGCACATTTTTTTGATAGTATTACTTAATTATTTTGCCATTTTTACATGTGGTCATACTGTTTAATAGCCAGATCCAGAAACAAACTACTGAAAGATGACCAGTTAACCTTTACGAAGGGCGTTCCACTGTGTGCAAACATGTTGCTATATTTTAAGTAACTTTTGATCCACTTGAGTTAGAAACTATTTTTTGGTAAAAATCTGAAGATTTAGCAGCAGGTGATGGATTGTGTAGTAAATGCAGCAAATCCACAATTATGCCAAAAAAGCACTAGCCACAGAAACATATGATTAAAGTGGCCTTGATTACAACTATATCTTTGTATATTGGAGCAGGGAAGCTCTTTTGCCACCAAGTTCATGGGGAACTTGCCTAAACCCAGTTAGGCTGAGACCCACATAGGCGTAAAGAAATTAAATAACAATGGGGCCAGCACGCACCCTTGCTTCAGTCCACGATTGATTGATAATCGATTGGCGTCCTTAGAGCCATCTCCAGTAAGGGCACATATCAGCGCTGTCCGATTGAAGAGTTGTATTTCACTCTGAGAAGAAGAGATAAGCCTCAATTTTTAGGTCTCGCCTCTCAATGCGCATGCGCATTGAGCAGAGCGAGACTATAGGGCTTTAAACAGACTTTACCCAACTGGCGATTTGGTGCTGTGCTTGCGCAATGACCTAAAATGCGCGTGCACAGCATCAAATCGCCAGCCATCTGTTGCCCAGCTTGGTGCCGCTCCACCCCCTGCCGGATCAAAGGCTTTCACGGCCGGCCGTGCTTTCAGTTTCACGGCCGCTCGGCCGGCCGTGTCTCCTTATTTGACTTGTTTTGCTTGTTTGCAATTCAGAACTTGAAAAAGTGAACTGTCTTCAATCCAACCAACTACCCGATACTGACGGCTTAACCCTCGCGTTCAGACGGAAAGCTTAGTCTCAGTTGACTTATCTGAGGGACATTGATTTCGCAATAGTGAATCCAATCTCCCCATGTGACTTGTATCCCATGCCCAAAGTTGATGACTTCTTCGAACAATTAGAAAAATGCCTGTTTCAGGTATGTATCAATCTGAATCTAGAAGATGCCCATGAAGCCCCCTCTGCCACAGAAAGAGATTGTTTCAAGTGTGTGTTCTTCAGTTTGGGTTGCGTGGGATGCTGATCTACCAGCCTCCTTTCCTAGGTTACTAGATTATCATTTAGGAATACGTTTTCTTCTTTGTAATGTTCTCCCACTCTCATCAAAGGCTTTCACGGCCGGCTGGCTGTGCTTTCACTTTCACGGCCGGCCGGCCGTGTAAAGTGCACTTCAAAGGCCGCTCTCCCTGCTCCGCCCCCTGCTGCGGCCGTGTCGCATTTCTCCTCCCCCCTCCCCACAGCAATGCCATCCGTCTTGTTTCTTTCGAGGTAAGTGTTACAGACTGCACCCTTTATTTACAAAGCTTTGCCTCGATAACTTTGTTTCCGCCATGTGTACGCTTGTTGTGTTTACCAATTAATTCGAAAGTATATATATTTTTTTCTGGGAGGGTCGTTTGAGAACTGCTCCGATGGCTTCTTCATACCAGGTTTCTAATGCAATTTGCAACTGTAGTCAGGCGTTTTTGCTATACAATTAACACCTTTACAGACAGACTCTGGGCCAGAAAACGTCATTTTTTTCTGCCATCCGGCTTTCTTCCGATTTCGAATTGCGGAGACATGTAAAATGTACAGGAAGTGCATTTTAATGAGTGGCTGATTTGTTAGCTTAAAAAAAGAACTGTAGATTTTAGAATGATTACACCATTCCATGGTATTATAGATGGATGAATTTCCCAACCGATCTATTAAAAAATATTAAGCCTCAAAATTATCTTAACACTAGTGCGATGGACCTACTTATCAACCATGTCTTCTGAGGCAATTGAAAATGCTACCTTCTCTGCCTGCAAAGCGCCTCTTATTATAAATTGTATCTGAAATTATCCAGTTTCTATAAATCCACCCATACACACTTTCATCCATCTCCATGTGCTGCCACTCCTACCCATCCACCCTCGCATGCAGGCAGGCCCATCCAACCATATATTCATCCAAGTATACACCTATCAACTATAAACGTATCCATGCATCCATTCACCCACCCATTCACATTTGCATCCATCCATGTGTGCATCCATCCACCATCACCTCCAAATCCACCTCTACATCCACCACCACATCCACCACCACATCCACCACCACATCCACCATCACATCCACCATCACATCCACCATCACATCCACCACCACAGCCACATCCACCACCACATCCACCACACCCACCACCACCACATCCACCACACCCACCACCACTACATCCACCACCCCATCCACCACCACCCCATCCACCACCACTTTCACCACATCCACCACCACCACATCCACCACCACATCCAACACATCCACCACCACTTCCACCACCACCGCATCCACCACCACCAAATCCACCACCACATCCACCACCACCACATCCACCACCACCACAGCATCCACCAACACCACATCCACCACCACCACCACATCCACCACCACACCCACCACCACCACATCCACCACCACATCCACCACCACATCCAACACATCCACCACCACTTCCACCACCACTGCATCCACCACCGCATCCACCACCACCACATCCACCACCACCACCGCATCCACCAACACCACATCCACCACCGCATCCACCACCGCATCCACCACCGCATCCACCACCGCATCCACCACCACATCCACCACCACATCCACCACCACATCCACCACCACCATATCCCCCAGATCCACCACCACCACATCTATATGTGTGTGTGTGTGTGTGTGTGGCTCTGTGTGTGTGTAGGTGCAAATGCAATGTTCTTGGATTTTTGTTACAATAAAATACACTGAACATAATCTTCACAAAAGTTATTTACAAACGTTTAAGCTATTGCCATTATAAATTACAATAACTTTTATTTAAGTATTAATTATTTACAAAATTAAAAGCCATTGTTATTTGTAATATCAATACATCTAAGTCACGTAAATACAACACATATTGCATTACAAATGCTATAGGTGTTACATTTGCGAAAGTTTAAACTATTGACATTGTAACTGACAAAGCTATTAATTTTGCTATTTCAAAACCAACACATAAATAAAAAAAAGTGTCATTTACAATACCAATCGCTCAAACTTTCCTAATGCGAGACCTATTGCATTTCCAATGCTTGTTTAGTTTGTTGCAGAAAGTCACCCAATTTACCCTGTCGGTAGCAGATGAATAGTCAAAGAAGAAAAGCACAGAGCTAACAACCAAGACACTTCAAATTAATCGACGATAGATGGATAGACAGACAGACAGACAGACAGACAGACAGACAGACAGACAGACAGATAGATAGATAGATAGATAGATAGATGGACGGACGGACGGACGGACGGACGGACGGATAATAGATTTAAAGTTGATATTGTCCTGTCATTTTATGCGTGTCATGAACCGTGCCAATGTCAATGTTAACTTGAGTCCGTCAGACTTCCTCATCTGAGTCTTGAAAGCAAAGGATAGACACACCTTTGATAAAAGCAGCTCCAGAATTTTTTTTTTTAAATACCCATTGAAAGGGAAATTAGAGATATCTTCAGTGGGAAAAGTTTAAAAAATTGTAAAGAAAAATTCAGACTTGGAATTAGAAAGGAGACGCATTCTGAGACAATAGATATGCAACTTTAAAAAAAGATTAAGGCAAATTTAATGGAAAATTAAATTTCAGTTAATATGAACAGGTAGGCAATTGGAGAAGAATATAAGCAAGTTGAAAAGGAATAACAAAGGCTTGTAAAGCACCCCATGTCCAGGGCTTCCATGTCCTCTTGAAATATTCTTCATTTTATCAGGTCCAATAAAAAAACTTTTTAGAGTATGATTTGAACGTGCTGTGGCTTCGCTGTGGTTTTACGCCTTCTAGTGCTTGTTGATGGCCTCTTCGATGAGAGATCTCGCTGATGGCTTCTCAGCAGGCTTTGGCCTTCTGCTTGCCTTGTGGTTTATGGATCTTCTAAATTCTCTTTCTATTTCCTCATCCTGTCCCTGTGCCCATTCGCTGGATGAGTCTCATGAGACGGGCTATAACCACTAATTAAGATGACATATCATTGCTCACTCATTTAAGTAACGTAAATCACAGAAAACAACTAGATGGTATTGCTGACTTCCCCATAAGCGAGGCAGGTAACACGCCTCCTCTTCACCCAGTTGTAAACATTTGCATTTCATTTAAGTAATCTGGTAAAGTGCTTACGCAATTCCCTTCCCAACAGAAAGTTGCCCAAGGTTGTTTTTCATAATATTCCCAGGAAGAGTTGCAGCTTGCCGATTAGTCACTTCATGGCGCCTGAAACTCGACACACAAGGCGGTTATTCATTATGGGAAAAAAACATGGTGCGCGGTTGCCGTTGAGGAAAAGGTCAAGAAGTAGTGCAGCGCTCTGATGCAAGTTGACATACATTTCGAATGAATGACTGAATGACGTGCTTTCTTGGTGGTGTAATAGTGTGCGTGTATATACGTCATTGAGGACAAGATCGCGTAGCATTAACGTGGTTCTATGCTAAGGCTACACAGAAGCTCCAGAAATGGATACATGGCCATACGTGAGACGCAAACGACCTCTCCACTCTAGGGGAGTAATGCAACAGGTCATTATGCTACCACTTGTCTGGGATGACATCACATGGCCCTTCATCAATGCCTTAGATATCCTAATAGGTTCAGTCATATATGAGATGAGAGTGATGGCTCTCTCTTCTGAAGCGTTGGAAGTATCACAGTTTCATCCTGGTTCACGCCTAGTGGTATGGCCATTTCTTTCAATAACCCCACATCAAGAGAGTTCTGTAACCCGTGGCAATAGATAGCCGCGTTGTGGAATGTGGGATAAACAGAAGCTGTTATAGGTGAAGGCCTTGCTTGACCACATAGCGTGTTCATAGCAGCAACCTCAACTGAGGTCGCTGGCACTTGTGTTGATTTTCGGGTTTTCTCGAATGATGATGAGGCGCCGGGAAACCATTTTGGTTAGCTGTCGCACCCTACAACTTCAATAAATAAATAAATAAATAAATGATGGTCACAAAGCATATGGATGTTCTGCTGACCCATCTGAAGGTGATAACCTTGTCTTCAGAATCTTTGCAGTGCAGCTCTTGAGCTCCTCTTGCTGTTCTACCACCTGACAGCAAGCACAATCCTGACTCTTATTCACTCCTCGGGGTATCATAGCAACTCTTTGCTCCACCCCAGGGAAACATCCCGTGGAAAGATGAAAGTCTACCCTGCCAAGACTGGATCTCGTGACCTTCAGATGACCATGTCTCCAGCACAAGTTAGAAAGTGCTCTGGCGGCGTGGGGTCTGTAAAAGTGGTATGATTGGCCTTTAAAGTGCCACCTGTTAGCTTTCTCTTCTCAGAGATGTATTGTGTACTCTACCAATACTAAAAATGGGCTTTGGGTTAGCTCCTTACTTTCCAAGGGAGAGGATGTGGCCTAACAGTCAGAGCTACTGCTTTCGAGCTGTGGATCCAAGTTGGAGTCTCTGCTTCAGCTCTACATCCTGTTATTTGGGGCAAATCACTTAATCTCCCCATGCCTAGTGGACAGCACCTGATACCATCACGGGTGATAAACTGCGCAATACAAATCTGCATTTCATTAATTCAATGGTTGGTTTTCTTATTCAGTTTTATTTGTTTCCTGCTTCTACAAAGACGCCTTTTTTGGGGTTGTTCGTCCCCTGGAACATAGGTTCCTCACCATCCTCTTGAATGGACGATTTGTATAATTCGGCTACTTACATTCAGGAAGCTACTTTTTCTTTTCGTTCTGCACTTCTAGGCATAAGAGTGTGCATTTCCTTGTTCCCTCCTCTATTCAGCATTTTATTTTTCAACCAGCTTCTGCCCCTGGCCCGCATTGCTTTCACCGCTTTGTTGACTTGCACCGCCTCACCAGCTTTCGGGTTCCTCTTCTGCCCCTCCTTGTCATGTTATTTTTACCAAATATATTTTTTTCTTTTTTGGAGGGCTTGGAAGATGCACTTTGCTATCAGACCACTACATTTGCTTTAATGCACGTTTGAAATTTTCTTTTTAATTTAGGACTCCATGTTTGGTGTCAGCCATCTTGGAACGGTAATCTAAAAGCTAAATAAATGGCCCGGGTATCATGATGTATGCACAGTTGAAGAGATGCACAGTCGAAGAGACGCAAGTTCGACACTTTTTAACAATTTGGCAAGAGGACTGGAATCAGAGTTCATGTTTACTGTAAACACCTGCAGCGTAGGCCCCAACCTCTCAGCGGTGCCACAGGGAGGATGGCAGCCAACACGGTCCACCATCCTTGGCCTCTGCACCCGCTTGGCCAGGAGCTCAGTGCCGGTTGGGTCCTAGGCTGTCTAATATCTTTATTGTTCTGCAGCGACAGCTCAACCCTTCGTGCAGGGGACGCATGCCTTGTCCACCACCATCCTTAGCAGCATGCACCATAGGTGTGCGCAGTGCGGGAAGGATCGGCTCTCTGGAGTAGACCTGAGCGAGGGATTCTCTACACCATAGTTGTGCACCCACAGCACCAAAGCTGCGCCCCAGCAGATCTCACTAGGTTAAAGGAGAGGTCGTCTGAGTTAAGCTGAGCTAGTGTTAGGGATTTTCTCTCTAGAGGCGGCGTATCTTTTCTGCGGACTCCCGCCACTCCTCAGTTTCTAATGGTCTCAGCCCACCATGGAGACCCCATCTTGTTTTCCTTCATACGCGATTCAGCTTATGCGGGCCTGAGCGGTTAATTCTGCTGCGAAATCTTGTTACCTTGTTGATAATGCCGCATGCAGGAGAAAACTACTATCAGGGAACCTTAGACCACAGTTATACGTATATTTTAGGAACTGTTGTACTAAATGCTGTATTTTCCTTTACATTTCTTTTATTACCATATGTTTTAAATTCCTTTTATTACCATATGTTATCCTGTGATTTATTGTATGTATTATCCTGTATCCCAATCTAAGATGGCCGAACAACTTCCACATCCTGGTTGGCACTATTACAGGGAAGTCCTTTGTTTAGTTCAGTTGCATGGTAATTATGTTTGCTTGCTTGCTCATACACTGATTTGAGTGGAACTTCCGCCTTCTCCAGTTTTCTTTTTCTCCTTGCTCTTTTCATAGCTGCTTGGCCTGGACAGCTGGAAGGTTTTTCCAGGGTCGTTATTTTCCTTCCTACTGGGTATGCTTTTTCTGGAGCACTTCAAGACTTCCAGTTGCAATCTGACATCTGGGATTGTCACAGGAGATAGTAGGCAGTTCCTACGCGTTAAGAAAACCATACACCCAGGGTCAAGGTAACCTGCTTTTGTCAGCTAGGGGCTCTCATTCCCCCAGTGATGCTTTCACAGTTTTTGTTACTTCTTGTCCTACTAGACAGGCACTGGGATTAGCACTGGGTTCACTGAGTTCTCTCCTAAGGGGGAATGCTGACTGTGTCTGTCTTGGAATTATCCGCCGACCAGGTTTGACTGCATTCTTTCCCAGGTGTGATGCCTGCTCTTGTTACAGGCACTTTCCAACTGTCATGTTTTCGAATCCCTGTGTGAGAAACATTTTCCCTCACTCGCCAACATACCGGGTTGTGCAACCATTTCAAACTCCCCTGGAGGCTCTTTGACAAGTCCATGACTTGCTAGGTGAACTCAGGTCGCCCACTCTCACTGGTCAGTCCCCTCCTGAAACGGTGGCGAGCGGGAAACTCCTGTTTACCTCTCCGCTTCCCCAAAGAGTGCCAACCCATTCCTCAATTTCCTTTTGTGATCATGCACTTTTGCGTACCACTCAGTAGGGGCTTTTAATTATACCACCTATGTTGGGTGATGTTGGACAGGCCACATGAAAGGCCGCTCTCCCCCGGCCCGACCCGGCCTGAGCCCGATCCCGTAGGTACCACACACCACCCTTGCACGTCCTCCGTCCCCTCAGGGACCCCTGCCCTCGAGCCCGTCAACCTCGTGGGTCCGATCCACTGCCAGCCTACGCGCCCATCCTGGGGCGCCATCTTGGACACTCCACCACGTGGCCACCTGGCCCCCGGCCGACCTCAACCCTGGGCCTGGCCAGGCCTCAGACATCCCGGCACCACCATCCACCCAGGAGGTGAGCGGGCTACTTGGCAAGTCAATGGGAGAAAGAGGTGTCGATGGCTCTCCCCCGCCAAGTGCCGCTCGCCCATCGCCTCCCCGGGCACTGGCTCCACCCCCCTGCTGGGTGTCTGGACCTCCCCATCCCGGACCTCCCGACCTCCAAGTGCGAAGGTCCGGACATCAAAGCACTCCAGCCCTATAACTGGGGCAGCTCCAGAGCAGGAAGGCAGTTGTATCTTGGAGTCGAGAGACGTAAAGAGGAACTCATCCTAGACGGACTACTGGCGCTGCCATAGCTCTGTCCTGTGCACCATCGTCCTGCCTGTTGGCGCTGCCACAGCCTTCGCAACCTTCATCACCTTCATCGTCGTCGGGACCTGCTGGCGTGGCCGCGGACCGTTGTAACCGTCATCTTCACCGGGACCTGCCGGCTCCGCCGCGGACCGTCGTTTTCCTTCGTCCATCTCGGGACCTGCCTGGCTCCGCCGCGGCCCGATCATCTAGAACGCCGAGCTCGAGGATTGAGAGCTATTTTTCACTCATTGGTAACAAGACTGTCCCGCTACCCTTTCCCCAAACCAGAGACTAGAATCGAGGGGACCCCTGAGTCCAGACCTCCTTGTATCATATCATCGTAACCTAAGAATTGCATATAAAGTCTCGTTAACCTTCAGCCTTGTGTGGTGTCCGTCTGTGGGGGGGAAGTTACTCGTCTGTACAGTCGTTGGAGACGGCTCTCCCCGGAGACCTCTCCCCGTAGTCTCGGCCGACCCTCCCGGTCCGTCTAACATTGGTGGCCAGCGGCGCGATCCGAATCACCGCGTAAACGTACAGAGAGTAGCTCACCCCACGACGAAATCACAATGACAACTAAAGAAAGCGGATCAACCGAGAAATTCCAAATGGAGAAATTGGAGGAGTACAGCCATCGTGAACTAAAACAATTCTGCATCGAACTAGGTATCGCTACCACCGGACTAAGCACCAAGGACGATTTTAAGCATGCCCTAGAATCTTGGGCAGAGACTGGGGCTGCCGGAACCCCCGATCAAAGCACCGCAGAAAAAACCACCACGGCCCCGGAAGGGCAAAGAACGGGTCTCTCGCAAGACGAGATCCAGGAAAGAGAAAGAACCCGACTACACGAGCTGGAAATGGCCCGACTCAAAATGGACGTTGAACTTAAGTTGGCCGAACAAAAAATCAACTTAGAGCACCTGCGTCTCCGAGAAGAAAGAGAAGAGAAACAAAGACAAAGGGAGCTCGAGGAAAAAAAACTGGCGTACGAACACGAACGGAACCTAGCCGAAATCAACCTGCGCAAGCAGAATAAAGAAGCAGGGGTGCCCGAGCGACCCCACACCTCAGGGACCACAGAGAAAAAGGTATACATCCCCAAGGATGTGGTCCGAGAATATTTCCGAGAGGACGACATCCAGCAATGGTTTAAGGCCTATGAAATCGCTATGACTGCACACCGGATCGATAGAAGCGACTGGGGAGCCGGTCTATGGGGGAGATTCCTCAACGAGGGCCGCGACACCCTGCTACAGCTCCCGGACCACCAGATGACCTCCTATGACCATATGAAAGCGGCACTCCTCACCCGCTATGGCCTCACACCCGAGATGTACCGTCAGAGGTTCCGAGACTGCACCCGCATCCCGGGTACAACTTGGGTGGACTATGTAACATACTTTAGCCGAGCCTTCGAGGGCTGGATCAGAGGAAGCAACGTCACGACCTACGAACAACTGTTCAATCTGATAGTATGGGAGCACCTGTCGAACAATTGCTTTATCGAACTCCGCCAGCACCTCCTCGACAGCAAGTTAACGGATCCCCGGCAGCTCGCAGCCGAAGCTGACCGATGGGAGATCACCAGAGTGGGCCGGAATGGGTCCTACGAACAGAACCGGAACAACAATGGTCAGCACCGACCCAGAGGAGGAGGAGGGGGCCAAGGACGAGGAAGAGACAACGCTCCGGTCACCCCCGCTACCAGCACCACCCCCCCGGCCAACCGGGGCAGCACCCCGGCGCGACCGGGGTACAGAGCCAATGTCACGTGTCATCGATGTCAACGAGTCGGCCACTATGCCAACGACCCAAACTGCCCGCAGTACCAGAGCCCAAGACCCCGCCAAGTGGCCGCTGCAGCCCTAGGGGAAGAACAGATCTCCGAGGAGCAGGAAGAATACGAACAAGAGCAACAAGAGTGGGAGCCAGCCGCCATGGCTCTAGCATGCTTAGGGGGGAAAGACATGGTCCCGCGGGTCCCCCTACCCGCTAACACCCAGAAGTACAGCCAGTGGGTGAGCATCAATGGACGCCGGGCCGAAGCCCTTCGTGACACCGGGGCCAGTGTAACAGCCGTCCGCTGTCACCTGGTGACCCCAGAACAGTATCTACCGAACATTCTCTGCCCTGTACGATCAGCCGATAACTCGGAAAGTCTGTGTCGGATGGCCTGCGTCCCTTTCAAATGGGGAGGGGTCTCCGGCATGTTGAAAGTAACGGTCTGAGACGATGCCCCCGTAGACTGCCTCCTGGGAAATGACCTTGAAAGCTCTCCGTGGGCAGCCGTGGAGCGAAGAGAACACCTGGGGATGTTAGGCGTCCCGGACTGGGCGTGCGTCACCACCCGGTCCATGGCCGCCCGTGCCAACCACCGCCCAGAAGAACCCGAATGGCCGGCGCCGCCGCCTCCGGTCGCCCCAGCCGAAAACACCGACCGTGACATCCCCCCCGAACCAGCTCAACCTTCCGACCTCGCTAACCTCGACCAATGGCCTCAAGGGGGGGGGCCCACGCAAGAACAATTTCGCCAAGAACAAAAGACCTGTCCCTCCCTCGAGGGACTCCGCCAGCAAGCGCTCGCCCAAAGCGCAGGGGATACCTCCGGAACTCATTGGGTCTACTGGGACAATGATCTGCTGTACAGCGAGCAAAGAATCGCCGAGCTGGGGAGCAACCGAGTATTAGTGGTGCCCCTCCGTTTTAGAGACTTTCTGTTAAACCTGGCCCACGATGTCCCCCTGGCAGGACACCTGGGACAAGATAAAACCTACAGTCGCCTAGTGACCCACTTCTTCTGGCCCAAAATGCGGAACGATGTGCACCAGCATTGCCGATCTTGCCCCACGTGCCAAGCCAGTGGAAAGAGCGGCCGCAAACTAAAAGCCCCCCTACAACCTTTTCCCGTGGTCACTACCCCGTTTGAGAGGGTCGGAATAGACATTGTGGGGCCCCTGGACCCGCGCACAAAACAAGGCCATCGATTCATCTTGGTGCTGGTGGACCACGCCACCCGCTACCCTGAGGCTGTCCCTCTGCGGACTGTGACCGCCCCGGTAGTCGGCCGGGCTCTGATGGGGATCTTCTCCCGTGTGGGCTTCCCCCGAGAAGTCGTCAGCGACAGAGGCACGAACTTTATTTCTAAATACATGAAATCCCTCTGGCAACAGTGCGGGGTCACCTACCGATTCACGACCCCCTATCACCCTCAAGGGAACGGACTCGTTGAGCGGTTCAACCGCACGCTAAAGGGGATGATCGGGGGGTTGGAAGAGCCCCTCCGTCGCCAGTGGGATGTGCTGCTGCCGTGCCTCCTCTTCGCTTATCGAGAGGTCCCCCAGAAGTCCCTGGGCTTCAGCCCATTTGAACTGCTATATGGACACCCAGTGCGAGGGCCGCTCAGCCTAGTCAAAGAAGGCTGGGAGATGCCCCCGTTAAAGAACCCTCCAGATGTCTTCCGGTATCTCTTAACCCTCCGCAACCAGACCCGGCGGTTCCGGGAACTGGCAAAAGCCAACCTAGAGGCCAGTCAAGAGGACATGAAAAAGTGGTATGACCGAAATGCCTCATCCATTGAATTTGAACCTGGACAACAGGTATGGGTGATGTCCCCCACCGAGCCATGCGCCCTACAAGACAAATGGACGGGGCCCTTCAAAGTAATCGAGCGCAAGGGCCCTGCCACCTATCTCATCGACATGGAATCCTCCCGGAACCCACTCCGGGTCCTCCACGCTAACAGACTAAAGCCCCACTTTGTGCGTACAGAACTCAGCCTCCTGATGGCCACAGACACTGGGGCTGAAGAAGACTCCGAGCCCCTCCCTGACCTCCTACGGACTCGGGAGCAAGACGGCTCCGTGGATGGGGTCCGACTCTCGGAGACCCTCACCGGAGAACAACGTCAGGAATGTCAAGCTCTCCTATCACAGTTCGCCAGCCTGTTCTCCCTCACCCCAGGTGTCACTTCCTGGTGTGTGCACGATGTAGACACGGGGGACAGCCCCCCTATCCGCCACCGGGCCTACCGCGTGCCAGATCGGGTACGGGCCTGCATCCAGGAAGAAGTAGCCAAGATGCTCACACTCGGGGTCATCGAGGCTTCAGACAGCCCCTGGGCCAGCCCGGTAGTACTGGTCCCCAAAGCAGCTGCCCCCGGCACCACCCCAGATCTTCGGTTCTGCGTCGACTACCGGGGCTTGAACGCGGTCACCCGAACAGACGCACATCCCATCCCTCGGGCAGATGAACTGATCGACCGCATGGGAGCTGCCCGCTACCTCAGTATCTTCGACCTGACGGCGGGCTACTGGCAGATCGGCCTCACACCCCGGGCGCAAGAACGTTCTGCCTTTTCCACACCCGATGGCCATTACCATTTCACAGTCATGCCCTTCGGCATGAAGAACGCCCCAGCGACATTCCAACGGCTCGTCAATCAGGTCCTGGCGGGGCTCGAAGGATTCAGCGCCGCCTACCTAGACGACATCGCTGTGTACAGCCACCATTGGTCCGAGCACCTCCACCACCTCCGAGCAGTGCTGCAAGCCCTACAGCGGGCTGGCCTCACGATCAAGGCCAGCAAATGTCAAATTGGACAAGGGTCTGTAACCTACCTCGGGCACCAGGTGGGAAGCGGCCTGGTGGCCCCTCTGCAGCTAAAAATTGCCGCCATCCAGTCCTGGCAGCCCCCCATCACACAGACTGAGGTACGAGCCTTCCTGGGCCTCACAGGCTACTACCGAAGGTTCGTGAAAGACTATGGTACTATAGTGGGACCCCTCACAGAACTCACGTCGAAAAACCAGCCCAAGAAAGTCAACTGGACCCCAGAGTGTCAAGCTGCCTTTGAACAATTGAAAGCCGCCATGTGTTCCGCCCCTGTGCTCCAGGCCCCCGACTACAGCCGGGAGTTTGTCGTCCAGACGGATGCCTCCGACCATGGCATTGGGGCAGTCCTGTCTCAAGTGAACACCGAAGGCCTTGATCAACCGGTGGCCTTCATTAGCAGACGACTCCTACCCCGAGAACAGCGCTGGAGCACCATAGAGCGGGAGGCCTTCGCTGTGGTATGGGCCCTCAAGAAGCTCCGGCCCTACCTTTTTGGCACACACTTTCGGGTACAGACCGATCACCGACCCCTGCAGTGGCTGATGCAGATGCGGGGGGAAAACCCGAAGTTACTACGCTGGTCCATCTCCCTACAAGGTATGGACTTCACAGTCGAACACCGGCCTGGGCCAGATCACGCCAACGCGGATGGCCTGTCCCGGTTCTTCCGCCTCGACGAGGAGAGTCCCCAAGAGGATGGGTAACTCTCCCCGCCTTCAGCTGGGGGGGACGCATGTTGGACAGGCCACATGAAAGGCCGCTCTCCCCCGGCCCGACCCGGCCTGAGCCCGATCCCGTAGGTACCACACACCACCCTTGCACGTCCTCCGTCCCCTCAGGGACCCCTGCCCTCGAGCCCGTCAACCTCGTGGGTCCGATCCACTGCCAGCCTACGCGCCCATCCTGGGGCGCCATCTTGGACACTCCACCACGTGGCCACCTGGCCCCCGGCCGACCTCAACCCTGGGCCTGGCCAGGCCTCAGACATCCCGGCACCACCATCCACCCAGGAGGTGAGCGGGCTACTTGGCAAGTCAATGGGAGAAAGAGGTGTCGATGGCTCTCCCCCGCCAAGTGCCGCTCGCCCATCGCCTCCCCGGGCACTGGCTCCACCCCCCTGCTGGGTGTCTGGACCTCCCCATCCCGGACCTCCCGACCTCCAAGTGCGAAGGTCCGGACATCAAAGCACTCCAGCCCTATAACTGGGGCAGCTCCAGAGCAGGAAGGCAGTTGTATCTTGGAGTCGAGAGACGTAAAGAGGAACTCATCCTAGACGGACTACTGGCGCTGCCATAGCTCTGTCCTGTGCACCATCGTCCTGCCTGTTGGCGCTGCCACAGCCTTCGCAACCTTCATCACCTTCATCGTCGTCGGGACCTGCTGGCGTGGCCGCGGACCGTTGTAACCGTCATCTTCACCGGGACCTGCCGGCTCCGCCGCGGACCGTCGTTTTCCTTCGTCCATCTCGGGACCTGCCTGGCTCCGCCGCGGCCCGATCATCTAGAACGCCGAGCTCGAGGATTGAGAGCTATTTTTCACTCATTGGTAACAAGACTGTCCCGCTACCCTTTCCCCAAACCAGAGACTAGAATCGAGGGGACCCCTGAGTCCAGACCTCCTTGTATCATATCATCGTAACCTAAGAATTGCATATAAAGTCTCGTTAACCTTCAGCCTTGTGTGGTGTCCGTCTGTGGGGGGGAAGTTACTCGTCTGTACAGTCGTTGGAGACGGCTCTCCCCGGAGACCTCTCCCCGTAGTCTCGGCCGACCCTCCCGGTCCGTCTAACAGGTGAAATCCTGCTAGTAACTTAGTAAGCCTTCTAGCCACGCGGTGCTCCACTTCCGGTTTTTCGCCCACTTGGCAAGAAAGAGATAAGGTATTAGAAGCTGCTAAGAGGATAAAGCTCAGAGTTTTTAGGAGCTACACAGACTTTTCAAGAGGAAACAATATGAGGAAAGAGTACCCTGGCCTCGTGTCCTGGAGTGACCAGGCTGGCCTGTGGAAGGGCACGACGCGTGCTCTGAGCTCTAAGACTGCGATTAGCTGGCCATGGCACATCGTTCACAAATACCACACCGCATTACAAATTCTCCATCGCAGAAGTGAGGTAAACTTTGTTCCCACGAGAGGCTTGTAATCCTCTCTGTTTATTTGTCTTTTCCTCAACACATAACCCAGGTTGAGGTCACCATTTCAAGAACTGTAAACCCTGCTTTAGGGATTAGTGGTTCAAATTGTACAGAACAGTCTTAATTTCAGTTGCTGGATAAACCCACTTGGTGTTTGTTACATCTAATGAGACCTGCATTTCTGAAGAAGGCTACCAGTTTTCACAAGGGATAGTTACACATGGATTGCTTGAAGCCGGCCCACAGAGACCCTAGGAGACACATTTGGATTGAAGAGTGTGGAAAGTTCTCAGGGCTGGGCAGGGCAAGACTAGAGCCATTGAGAGGTCAGGCTGGTGCATGGCTGATTACTGACTCAGTCTATAGGCGTCAATTCTCCAAAACCCCAAGGGAACAGTGGCGGCTGCTCCACCAAGGCAGAGGAGCGTTGCCCCACTGCTTTTTGCAGTGTCAAAAAAGGAATAGAATAATAATAACTTGAGGTTATTACAATTTTTTCACCCGGTTGCAGTGCTTTTGCAGGCGGGGCTGCTCTCAGAGCATGGGGAGGAGTGGTTTGCACTCCCTATGTGAGCATGAATCTCGGGCCGGCCAAACAGTCATGCGCACTTTGCATGTTCTGCACTCAGGCTGCATTACAGCGTGGGTGGAGAACATGCCCACCCCTCCAGCCCCTGGCTGAGCACCGAAACATGGCACTCAGACCAATCACAATGCTACATTGCAGCATTGTGATTGGCTGCAGGGATTATGGAAGCCCTGGTTACTGCTTCCTCTTTCCCCCAGAGGCCAGGAAGAAGATGACGTAGGAGAGGAGGCGGACGGCCAGCCAGCCGGCCGGGAGTTAAGTGATTATGATTTTTTTTCTACCCCCCCCCCCTCTCCCCACCCCACCCCACTGCGACTTCCCGGTAGCAGCCGCCATTGCAAGGGAAGAGGAAGTGATGTCACACACCCTTTGAGCCGCAATGACATCACAGAGTTAACCCTTTGTCTCACCCAGAAGGCAAGGTATGGAAACTTAATAAAGTATTGCTGAGTCCTATTTCCATCCTGTTTCTGAGCTGCCTTCATGGCTCCTGAGACCAGGGGAGGCAAGGGTTGTGTCATGGGGTCCAAATGGACATACTGTCTTATTTCAGGCCAATGCCAATGTCTGCCTCTGCCCTGCCATCTCTTCAGATGTCCCAGACTTTAGGGGAATCCCAGTGTTCCTGCCCAGCCCAGAGCATAAATCATTAGACAACAGCGCTATATTTGTCCACTGAAAACATTTATACATCTTTAGAAAAGAAAAAAGAACACTTATACTGCAACCAGTCTAATCCCGCCCTCAAAAGCTCAAACCAACCTTTCCAAAATCAACCCAGCCTACAAAATCTCGATTATTTTAATCCTAACCTAGAGATCACAGGCACCAAATCATAAAATGGACACCTCTCCTGAACTGAAGACTTTAAAAACAACACAGGGTCCCTGTCATGGCTGCCTTCAGCCTCTGGACAGACTCTTGAGACCCCAGTGAACGCAGAAAGGCCAATGGAGGACTTCAAAACAAGGGCTGCTTCAGAGGAGGCAGGTGAACTTTCAAACTGGTGGGGCTAAATGAGCTGCCCAAAATGCTGAAGGACCGGGTTTTAGAACCCAGCGGCGTCAGGGAGAACGCCTGAAACCTTCGAGTTCCCCTGTTTTGGCAAACAGAGACACGGGATACTTCTTGATGACTTCAAAGACCAAAGTTTATTGGTTACAACCAGGGACAGAGATCTACGAAGTACACACGGGTAATTCGTCAGAGACTGCACACTTTCGATAAACGGAGCTCGGTCTTTTATGCCGAAAATCAGGCCTCAGGCAGCATTTACAATTTACATTTGGTCCATACAAACTGACCAATGACAATGTACCATTTCAAAAGTAGCAAATGACGACAGTCAAAGACAATCCCATTTTCCGTTGTCCAGCCCACCATAAACGATCACACACATGCTCGGTTTCCTGTTCAGTCAGGCCGGACAAACCCATCGTAAACCCTTTAACCCAGATCGATGAACATATCGTAAAGGAAAGGCAGAAACAGATGGGAGGGAGATAGAGAGGTGGGAACGGTGTACCATAAACTCGGGCACGTCCTGCCCTTTGATCTTTATCAGACCAGCTGCTAAACAAGGAACTGGCTCAGCGGGATCCGCCCCAGGCAAGGAGACAGTTCGGCCAGGTCAACCAGAAGTCAGCTAAGGCGTACGTGTCTCAAGGACTTGCTCGGCCACAGTCATCGGGCCTATGTTAGGGCAACCACACAAAATGGCTGCCGCATACAAAATGGAACCCGAAATTTCAAACTAAATCCTCAAATATAGAGTGTTCTCCTATATCGATTCATACGAAAACACTCAGACACGCTACACTCGCCATTTGCGGTCTGATGACACCGAAATCGTCCATTTCCGACGATCTTTATAAATCGGGTTCGGAACTATCGAACCCAATTTGGGACCATGGAACCACAATGCACGCCACCCCACCTGGAAGGGGCAGAAGGGGGTGGCGCACGTCAGAACGTGGCAGTTCCCAAAGGAAGTTTTAAAAAAGTGTAAAAATGGCAGGTTTCATAGAACATGGGAACTTACCTGATCAAACAATGCATTTAACAACACAAATTTTAAAAATGCCATGCGCGCTAGCAGCATTAGAAATTATCTGAGGATGCAATTTGACTTAACCACCTATTTGTTTTGAGTCAGTAACAGGTTTCACCAGGGATGGACTGGCCTATCAGAAGCTCTGGCACTGCCCAATGGGGCGGCTTGCAAGGGTCAGTGTGTGGGCCTTTTTTGGCCCTGTGGGCCATGACAGGATCAACACCTGGCCCAGCCATTGGTCCTTCAAGCCGGGACACGTGGCAGTGTGCACGCGCCAGACAGGCCAGTCCGACAGGGGCAGCATCACCCATCACTCACTTGTGTCTCCAACTTCCTTCAACCTCTTGTCCTGTCACTTAAAGGTAGATCCTTCAACACATAATTTGAACTAGAATCGTTTTAGACAGGATATAAAATGATCAATTCTAAAATATTACACCTCGATATATTTCTTTAAATAAACTCATTTTGTCCTTCACTCAAACATCAGTGTTTCACTTTCTACACCCATTTTGGCCCCAACTATCAGCTTTTCCTTTCAAGTAAATAAACCAATTTGTCCCCAAATATGGGCTTGTAATATCCTAAAACTCCTTAGACTTATGTACATTAATGTAGCTTTCAGAAGAGTACAAGTCTTCGATGTGCTCATGCTCAGAACGGATCAGTGACAGACTCAAATATCGCGTGAACAGAATATTGCGCCAAAAATATTGAGAACCAGAATATCGAGAAGGTAAGTGCAAATAGGTAAGTATAAATGCATTATTCTTAACTCCACACCTACGTACCTTGAAGATATATATATATATATTTTCAAGGTACATAAATGAGTAGTTATATATAGTAAAGCTTTATTTACCCCTAGAAAATGCCATACAACATATTCTTGTCCCCGATATTTTTGCAACACGATATTCCGTCCCGCAATATTTGTGCTCCCGATTTTGTCCAAATGCCGTTCAGGACATCACTAATCTCTGCGCCGTATTCTGTTGTTAAAGTCGCTCCAACGCCCATGCACAGGTTGAAGCCAAGAGAGTTTATTCTGGAGTGCAGGTGACAACAGTGGGCCTGATAAATAATATTAACTGCATCGCTGCGGCGGTTATTTTTGCGCTACGCGGCTTTTTTCCAAAAGACGCGTTACATGACGAGCTCAGCTCGTCATCCGCACACGACCACCGTGGCTGATGACGAGCTGAGCTCGTCATCAGCATCGAAGGGGTTAAGCAATTTATAAAGCACATGGCTACTTCCACTGAAGTGTCCCAGCGCCTACAGATTGAGGCACCATTTCCTGATCTACGTTTGTCCACTGCTTTATTTTCGCAGTGGTTAGTGTGGCAACAATTTTAACAAATATTTCCATGAATAAGAGTTCACTCCAAATACATTCACAATCTCAAAAATCTATAATGAAGTCAGAATATAATTGCTCAGCAGCCATAAAAGAGTCAATTGGGGGACTATGCATTCTTCATTTAAAATATATATATTTGTAAATATATTATTTCACATTCATTTATTTTTATTTTTATTATTATTTGTTCTATTTTTATTTTTAGTACTTTAACAATATTAATTTGTGTCACACATTTGTGCATATTGTTTATAATGTTTGAATAGATTGAAAATGTTTAATAGTCTTAAATAAATGAATGTGTATGTTTATGTGGTGTTATACACTTTAATATAATGTGGTGTTATACACTTTAATATAATTACAATTATTATATGTGTCCAAGAATGGTTTCTATATGTTTAATAAGGTGATTATAATTTATAATTTATTATTAAAAATGATTGTGTAATGAATGCATTTTTAAAGTTACATTTAAAAACGAATTAAGTAAAACAATAATGTGTCTAATTTTTGTTTTCGTTTGCATATGTTTTTTAAATATATTCCTTTTCATAAAAAGAAGATATGTTTTATTTTATACTATAATAATGTTAATTACATTTAAATATACTTACCATTATAATGTTGACAATTTTGCCCACAATTTTGTTGACAATGATCTTTTGTCTATGACATTTTTATACTCTACATTATAAGTATGTAAATTCAATATTTCTGAGATAATTGTTTCTTCTACAATATCTTTCATCACTATATTTTTGTGGTCATGATTTCATCATACAATCTTAGACCTATTTTGCTCCTTAGCTATTTCCTCCCTCCTGATGTCAGAGGGAGTGTGGTGCCTTGCTAATTATCACTAGCACCATCTCAAACATCAATCAAGGTGTGCACCTACTGTCAGAGGGGGTTTTCTGTCTTGTGGGGTTTCCTTATAGCCATGACCCTCTAAAGGAGGCTCCTTTCATTGTTCACATACATTATTCTGTACATGGTGGGAATGTGGCTATTAGGAAGAGTAATGAAAAAGAAAGAAGGGATCCAGGAATCCTGAGCCTGGTCATGAATCCCTAAGCCGTCTCGGAGGATATTTGCTCAAGGCTCTGGACCTCCCCAGCCTCTAGAGAAACGAGTAAGAAGAAAGTTGTGAGCATGTATTCCTCCTTTCCAAGTTCTCCCCCATCAATGTGTGTATTATGCTTTATTGTCTTCTGCAAGATAGCACAGTACAGGTTAGGTCGAGTGAACGTAGTTCTATTTATTGGTGTTTTTCACTTAATGTCATCCATTTTCACTATTTAAAATGGATGCTATTAGGAAGAGTGCCAGACAGTCTCAAAGGATGCCCAAAGACGGGCACCGTGCCCAGTGATTGATGTTTGCTATTGAGGTGCCTTCTCTCTTTCTGTTATTTTTTTCTCAAGTGGTTACGGCTGCACTATGCGGACCCTCGTCTTAAAGGGTGGTCAGTGCATTTCAACACATGTATGTGTTCATCAATCAATCAACCAGGGGTTTTATAAAGCGCACTACTCACCCGTAAGGGTCTCAAGGCGCTGGGGGGAGCTCAAATCTGTCGATGAGCCAGGACTTGAGGTCTTTCCTGAATGTGTGCAGGGCCAGGGAGCGTCTGATGTTCACACGGAGCGTGTTCCAGGTCTTGGCTGCGATGTGGGAGAAGAATCTCCCTCCTCTTCTGTTTCTGCAGATGCGGGGGACCTCTGCCAGGGCGAGGTCAGAAGAGCGGAGGTTTCTCTTGGGTACGTGCAAGGATAATCTCTCGTTGAGGTATTTGGGTCGGATGTTGTTGAGGGATTTGTAGGCGTGGGTGAAGAGTTTGAATATACATATAACTGTAATGTATCTAGCATTCGATGAAAATGTTGCTTCTAAAACAACAACATGTCATGGGGGATGTTTGCAAAGGTCTCTGCTACCTCTGATCACTTGGGACCGAATTCCAGTCCACTGCTTTTCCCCAGTGTGCTACTTCAGAGGGGGAGCAACCATATGCAAATTATCAATGGTCCTTCTCCAATAGGAAGAGTCCATCCTGAACTACCAGGCCACTTCCATCCGAATAGATTACTTCATTGGTGAGATACAGATTGGATCATAAGCAAAGTGCACATTTGAGCGTACCCATCGCACTTAGGGCATGTTATTAAGAAAACCAAAGGTGATTGGATCTTACAGCACAGTGGGCAAGGGAAATGCATCAGGGTTTACCCAATGAGCTTAGGGCATGACATTAAAACATCAAAAAGTGGTGGGTGCAGTGATTTCACACGTTTCATCTGTTTGCAATCGCTCGGGCACACTGTAGTCATAATTGTTTTGCCCATATGGGGTGCAGCCATATGCAAATCAGTTTCCAATAGGGAAAGTCCATCCTGAACTTCCAAGCCATGTCCCCTCCCAAAGGGAAATCAAGCAAATGGGAGTGTTGTGGTGCAAAGCCTTATGAGTCATGCAAGCTGCAAATAGCTTGCATGACTCATAAGGATCTGCACCACAACACTCCCATTTACCTGGCCAATAAACTTGAACGGTCAGGGGGAAGTCGCTCCTTGAGGCGTGCCAATTCCCTATGGTTGAAACCGCACAAATGCAACAAGAAGACAGCATACAACCGCTCAATCTCTGGCCTAGCCCCTAGAATATGGAACTCATCGCCACCCACTATCAGAACCAACCCCTCGACTACCGCCTTCAAAATAGAGAAGAAAAGATTTCTGATGAACAAACATCTCTATTAACACCCCTGATGGGTGACTCAGGATGACTCTAAATTTCATAATATCTGATCATGATTCCACCTGCTGGATGGATGCTCTGAGGTTCTTGCTGTTCTCAATTATAACTGTTCGCCATGTACTTTCATTGAATAACTCCAGCTCTGATACCCGGATGGTTCATGTCTGCGCTTTATAAAACTCTTAAAATAAATAAAATTAAAATAAATAGATAAAAGCAACGTAGACCATTTCCAGCTTTGTCAGGCTTCAACGGCGAGGGGCAGTTTAGACCTTATGTCGTGAGCACGAGACCCCCGCGTCATCGCACTTTGGGTTTCACATTAAAACAACAACAGGGGATGGACGCACGGCTTGCAAGAGACTCAGCGCGGCAATCACTTGGGCCGCAGTCCTTTCCCGTTTGCTGTTAAATTTGACAACTTAAGTGCGACAGGTGTGCCCAAACATGGGTCCCATGCTGATGACGAAACATGGTAATATTCACACTTGCCGTCTTCATTTTTCTTGTTTAGTTTTTCTGGTGTTTTTGGGTCCCACCTCCACTGAAGCAAAGTTTGCAATAGAGCATGGTAAGCTGCACGATTGTTTAATTAATGGTGCATTTCATAGTGCTTTGTGTGTGATTTTGCTTATTCAGCCAGCTATTTTCCCCTTAACAGGTGTGATGTTGAACTTAATGTAATTATGAGATTTCCTGCAGCCATTGGCTACTCCGCCCAGTCTGGCTTCGGAGGGAAGGACATTCGTGTTGCCCAATCGTCCTGACCCGCTTAATGAGACTCTGGGCTTGTTTATAAGCCCAGTGCGCCGCCGGACCATCACTTATTGTGACGTTCCTACGGCGCACAGTGCAGACCCATATCTACGAGGTCCGGAAATCTGCCCAGCGTGGCTTTTCATGGCCTTGTAGATATGGTGTAAGGCAACGCAGTGAAAGTCGCTGTGTTATCTCACACTGCCCTGGGGAGGCGTGCCATGAGCATTGCAGCGGGTGCACCCACGGTGTTTGCTACATTCCCGGATTTACAACAAAGTGTCAATCTGGTAACGCGTAAAAACCCTGCACCTCCCCAGGGGTGGGGTAAGGGTTGTTTTTGTGAAGGGAGGTGCCCCTTCCCCACATAAACAACCTGATTTCAACGCAGCCACCTTTGCACGATGATGCAAGGGGCCCCGCATTGGTGTTCGGCTGCAGATTGTGCACCGGTGCTGACTGGAAGGACAGGAATGCACCGTAGTTTGTAAATACGGTGAATTGCTGCCCTTTCGTATTCGCATCGTAGAGCGCAGCGGAATGACTTGCGGTGCTGCCCTGATCCAATTGTTAGTGAATGAAGCCCTCTATCACTAATCCATCCTCTTCCTGCTCTGTCTGGTGATTGACATTCACTTCATCTACTTCATCTCTCACCCAAGAGCATCCAGACTGGAAGTCCAGGTGAAGACAGAGAGGCTAGGGGGGTCTTCTTGTAGTTTCTTCCCTGTGAAGGCCAAGAAGGGCACACTGCCTCTCTCACAATTCCCCTTAACCTCTCTGTTCCTCATTAATGCAGATACAGTCCTTCTACAGGGCTCCTGAATCCCCCCTTTCTTATGGTTTGAGCCTCCATTGCTCCTGTGGGGGCTCCATTGGCCCCCACTGAGATGCTAATGAACTTCTTGACCTTCACCATGGCAGCTTCTCGATGGGGCCTATAGGGAGTCCTTGCGAGGTAGCTGTGAATTTATTGGGTTGCGTCTTCATCACATCCAAGCTGCTTGTGGAAGTCCATGTCGTGGACGACTCTGTCCCTCGTGGATGAACCCAATGGACCCCTACCTTGGGACTCGGCTCACTCACTGCTCTGCAGCCCCTAGAGAGTGTGACTCTACTGTGGCTGTCTATCTCCTGTGCGTGCCCGTGGGTCACTTCGAGGGAATATTTATTGTAACTGCCTAGATCACCTGCATCTCATTGATGCTGTTGGCTGATCCTTCGTACACCATGGGTGTAGACATTTGCTCAATCTTGCACAGCTGTGAATGAATGCACAGTGCCTATGTTCTATCTCTCTCACTCCTCTTCCTGCCGTGACACGCCTAGGCACGGTGACCCCAGACAAGAAAAGAGCATCTCTCTGGTCACTCACACACAACACCAAAAAGCCTCACAAAATGTCCACATTCCAATTGAACACAATCCTCCATGACGAAGTGTGCTGTCCTTCTGCTATCATACATCAGTGCCTTGTCGAGGGTGCAAAGCACTACATAATTGCAATAGCAACACCAGGCAGTGCATCTGGGAGGGAGTAGATCAGGACGGTGCTGAAGTATTTCAAATGCATGTTCCCTGTAGTTGATTCCCGTACTCTGCCAAACCTACAAAGAGCATCCTAATAAACTTACCAAATACTAGTGGACCTCACCACAACCCATGAGGCCCCAAAGACAGCTGTGCTCACCTAACAGGAACCTCGTTGTTGGGATTACAGCTGGTTGGAATGCGGTGGAGGAAAATAGAATGTCGATGGTTGAGGATGAGAGGATTCCAAGAGGATGGTTGAGGAGACTTGGAGATGGAGTGGAGGCAGTGTGATGTGTTGGTGGGGTTCATCATGTGCAACACTAATTAATAAAGTACTTACCAACTTGCAACCCAGCCTCACAACTTTATTATTTTAGTGGCGACGAGCAGTTGCCAGATCCGTCACTCACCACCAGTTTCCCATCTCAGTGATCTTCCTTTCTAAGTTGTGGAGTTTGCTTCAATTTCCTCGTGCTTCTATCCATTCAGTGAAGGCTACGAAGGACACGTTCCACGTCCGCAGTTCTGCACAGGACCTGATCAGCAATCGCAGCTCTACGCATTTCTAGGCAGAGCCAACGACACACAATGGAAGGTAGGCCCGGACAACAAGTTCAAGCATATCTAGGAGTTCATCACGTCAACTATTTTGGGTTGCCAAAGCGCATTATTGCAAAGCAGGTCTAGGCCATGCGCACGAGGCTGAGATGTCGATCATCTTTGATTGGGTGCCCTACTTGTATTACGGCCATCATTTTGAAGGGGTGTTGCCTACTATTCAGGAACGTCATCAAGCGGGGTCATACAGCATGACCTTGCGTGTCAGCCACTTTGGATTGGCCTCATCTGTATTTTACTGGAAGACATTTTTGGATTGGGCTATTGATATTCAACTCAGGACTTTACAAGTGGTCTTGTGTAGTTTGTATAATTGATTGTTGTGGCTTCTTCTTTCCAATCAAGTGATAATTATTGGCCTACACTTATTCTTGCCTTTATTCCATTTCGTACTCAGTAACTCTTGTTTCAAAGTACGGTGCTCCAAAGTGCCCAACATCAGGAATATGCGGTATAATAATGGAATGTGTCAGTGCACCTTCTGCCTTTTTTTCTGCACCTGGCTTACCTCACTCATGTTGGATTCAATGGAAGGAAGCATTTTAGGCACACTTGGATGCCATTGATGGGGAAATGTTCACTAAAAAAAAGAAGAAAACACTACTTATACACAATTTAGGACCAGAAGGGAGATCTATTTTAAAAACAATACCTTTACGGGAAGGGAGAGTGCAACTACACCAAGAAGGTGTGTCTGGTGAAGTGTTAGCAGTAGATGTAGAGGCTGCTGTCATTCAAACATTGGACAGAAGTTTTTCTCCCACAAGGAATGTAGTGTTGGAAAGACACAAATTCTTTTAGAGGGTGCGACAACAGTTGACCCTCTTTCCTTCAGATCCTTGTCTTCGAGCAATGGAAAATTTGCCGCACCCGCTGTCCACCCATATCCTCTTCCTCAGCGTTCTTCTGTCAGAGTCCCTCCACAGCAGACTTCTGGGAGTACAGGGAAAGTGGTACATAGCCACAATGGCCCCATCATATTTGCTGGAAGAACGATGAGACGTGCCGTCCAGCAACACCATCTCCTAGAAGCAGGTGAAATGCCTGAGAACCAAGCCTCAAACCTGATTGGCTGCAATTTTGATTGATAATTGGCTGCTACCCAATTGCCACAAGCCTGAATATAAACAGTAAACCTGGTTCAGAACTTTGAAGTAAAACATAATGACCAGCCCTACATTGCCCCTCCATCAGTACCTTCCAGGATCTTTGCAGCCACACATTGCCTATCTGCTCTAGGCATGGACTTAGCCAGATGCTGAGCCCGTATAGGTGACGTTACAACGCATGTGATTACAATGCATGCCATTGCAACGCAAACTTTTACTCCGACTTTCTGTCGGGGCGCTGGAAGTTCGAATAGATACATTTTCTATTCCTATTCCAGTGTGTGCAACAGTAGGGAAGGTGTTGGAGTTAAATCCGACACCTTCTACCCACTGCGGCACACCTTTTACATTGCGACGACATGCGATATAATGGCATGCGTTGTAATCGTTTAATTGTAAAGGCTTTCTCCCGCTGAGCCCATCACCCTGCTGACAGCTCTACTGATTTCAAACCTGCCACTGTGGAGTAATGCAGGTGAGAGCACAGAATTTCAAGAATCGGAACCTCCTTACCTGTCAGCAACGACAAAGGAGTAGTGTCCACAACCCTGCTAATAAGGCAAGTATTTCTGGGCTCCACCTTGAACAAAACCTTTGATTCCTGTGCTGTAGTGACCCCTCCCTGCGCCACCCACTGCACTCATTAGCATACAGTCGGCAGTGCATGAGCTGAGACTGTACGGGCCGGATTCACCAACTGCATTTTGTCCTTCCTTTTGATGGTACTACAAAATGTTATTCACAAACTGCACTTCTGAAGTAGTACTGCAAAAAACAGCAGTAGGTTCAGCACCACACATGGCCAACCACTGCTTCTGCAACAGGAGGAAGAAAATAATGGAGGCAGGGACATAAAATAAAACCCTATAGGGGATAATGTTTAATTAAAATAGTTAAAGTATAAATACATGAAATGTAAAGTCAAATGCCTCCTGGTACCAGTGCCTTTGTTACTTTGTGTCCATGTCTATTTCCACAGCTCAAAGTGCACTTTTCTGTCGCTCCTTTACAGAGGCAAGGGTGCCAGTGAGTGAGGTAGGAGATGGCAGGGGGCGCACCTGCAGTGCAGCTACTAAAGGATGCAGAAGGCAGCAGATGCAGTGCAGGCGTCATTGGGTCATGTGCCCCTGAGTGCAGGAGGCAATCACTGGCAGTGAGCACAGCTGCAGTGCAGTTACTAAAGGGTGCAGAAGGCAGCAGATGCAGTGCAGGCATCATTGGGTCATGTGCCCCTGAGTGCAGAAGGCAATCACTGGCAGTGAGCACAGCTGCAGTGCAGTGCAGTGCAGTTACTAAAGGGTGCAGAAGGCAGCAGATGCAGTGCAGGCATCATTGGGTCATGTGCCCCTGAGTGCAGGAGGCAATTACTGGCAGTGGGCCCAGTGCAGTGCAGTGCAGTTACTAAAGGGTGCAGAAGGCAGCAGATGCAGTGCAGGCGTCATTGAGCCATGTGCCCCTGAGTGCAGGAGGCAATCACAGGCAGTGAGCACAGCTGCAGTGCAGTGCAGTGCAGTTACTAAAGGGTGCAGAAGGCAGCAGATGCAGTGCAGGCGTCATTGAGCCATGTGCCCCTGAGTGCAGGAGGCAATCACTGGCAGTGAGCACAGCTGCAGTGCAGTGCAGTGCAGTTACTAAAGGGTGCAGAAGGCAGCAGATGCAGTGCAGGCGTCATTGGGTCATGTGCCCCTGAGTGCAGGAGGCAATCACTGGCAGTGGGCCCAGGTGCAGTGCAGTGCAGTTACTAAAGGGTGCAGAAGGCAGCAGATGCAGTGCAGGCGTCATTGAGCCATGTGCCCCTGAGTGCAGGAGGCAATCACTGGCAGTGAGCACAGCTGCAGTGCAGTGCAGTGCAGTTACTAAAGGGTGCAGAAGGCAGCAGATGCAGTGCAGGCGTCATTGGGTCATGTGCCCCTGAGTGCAGGAGGCAATCACTGGCAGTGGGCCCAGGTGCAGTGCAGTGCAGTTACTAAAGGGTGCAGAAGGCAGCAGATGCAGTGCAGGCGTCATTGGGTCATGTGCCCCTGAGTGCAGGTGGCAATCACTGGCAGTGAGCACAGCTGCAGTGCAGTTACTAAAGGGTGCAGAAGGCAGCAGATGCAGTGCAGGCGTCATGGGGTCATGTGCCCCTGAGTGCAGGAGGCAATCACTGGCAGTGAGCACAGCTGCAGTGCAGTGCAGTCAGTTACTAAAGGGTGCAGAAGGCAGCAGATGCAGTGCAGGCATCATTGGGTCATGTGCCCCTGAGTGCAGGAGGCAATCACTGGCAGTGAGCACAGCTGCAGTGCAGTGCAGTCAGTTACTAAAGGGTGCAGAAGGCAGCAGATGCAGTGCAGGCGTCATTGGGTCATGTGCCCCTGAGTGCAGGAGGCAATCACTGGCAGTGGGCCCAGGTGCAGTGCAGTACCCAGAGGGTGCAGAAGACAGTAGGTGCAGATGTGATTGGGTCATGTGCCGCTGGGTGCATGATGCAGTCCCCGGCAGTGGGTGCAAGTGCAGTGCAGTTACCAAAGGGTGCAGAAGGCAGTAAGTTCAGCTGCAGTGTAGATGACACCGGGTCATGTGCCGTTCGGTGCGGGATGCAGTAGCTGCAGACACGTGCAGTGCAGTCATCTACAAGTGCTGAAGGTGGTAAGTGCAAGTGCAGTGCATGTGTCATTGGGTCATGTGCCTCTGGGTGCCGGATAGAGTCACTGGCAGTGGGCACATGTGCAGTGCAGTTTCCAAAGGGTGCTAAAGGCAGTAGGTGCAGGTACAGTGTATGTGTCATTCGGTCATGTGCCACTGGGTGCAGGATGGGTGCAAGTGCAGGGCAGTTACTAAAGGGTGAAGAATGAAGTAAGTTCAGGTGCAATGCAGGTCATATTCTGTTGGGTGCAGGAGGCAGTAGCTGCAGATAAGTGCAGTGCAGTCAAGTCATCAATAGGCGCAGAAGTCAGTAAGTGCAAGTGCAGTGCAGGTGTCATTGGGTCATGAGCCGTTGGGTGCAGGATGCAGTCCCTGGCAGTGGGCCCAGCTGCAGTGCAGTTCCCAGAGGGTGCAGAAGGCAGTACATTCAGGTGCAGTGCAGGTGTCATTGGGTCATATGTAACACTGGGCCTAGTACTACTCTACGCTCACAGAGCGTGCATAGTTCGCGATACTACGCACTACGCGAATTGCACGTAGCACAGTGCAAAAATGCTTAGCGGGCATTTTTTGCTTGCTCGCAATCCTCGACGTCAAGTTGGCGACGGCGAGCGAGCAAAATAAACATCCCGGCAAGACTTTTTCCTCGTTCGCGATCAGCAACATCAAGTTGCCGATCGTGAGCGTGAAAAAAAAAACTCACGCGAGATTCTCATTGCGGAGAGGTCAGGGTTCTCATTGCGAGAGGTCGCGTATGCTCGCGACCGCTCACGATGAGAAACTACCAGTCCGCGTTGAGAAAGCTGCTGCTCGAGTACAAATCTACTCGAGCGGCAGAAAACAACCGCTTGCACTGTGCATGATGCTATTTGCAATCATTGCACAGTGTGGACAAGTATCCGGCACTGTGCAATCAGTGCGAACAACATTTTCCCTACGGTACTACGCAGTTCGAGTAGCTATTCGTAGCGTGCGTAGTGCGAAGGTACAGCATCAGGTGAAGTGCAAGTGCAACAAGGTGCAGGAAGGACTAGCTGCAGGCAGATTTCCAGTGCAGTTACCAACGAGTGCAGGAGGCACTAGCTGCAGGATCAGGTGCAGTGCAGTTGCCACTGGGTGCAGGAGGCACAAGCTGCAGGATCAGGTGCAGTGCAGGTGCCACTGGGTGCAGGAGGCAGTGGCTGCAGGATCAGGTTCAGTGCAAGTGCCACTAGGTGCAGGAGGCAGTGGCTGCAGGATTGGGTGCAGTGCAAGTGCCACTGGGTGCAGGAGGCAATGGCTGCAAGATCATGTACAGTGAAAATGCCACTGAGTGCAGGAGGCAGTGGCCGCAGGATCAGGTGCAGTGTGAGTGCCACTTGGTGCAGGAGGCAATGTCTGCAGGAACAGGTGCAGTGCAGATGCCATTTGGTGCAAGAGGCAGTAGCTGCAGGATTACGTGTAGTGCAGGCGCCACTGAGAGCACAAGGTACTAACTGCAGGCACATGTGCAGTGCAGTTAGTTGCAGGATCAGGTGCAGTGCAGCTTCCAGTGGCGGCAAGAGGCAATAATTACACACATAAGTACAGTTGCAATTAGTTTGATGCAATAGGATGTACGTGAAGGTGGAATGCGGGTGCCATAGGGTGCAGGAGGCTGTAGATGCGGGATCAGTTGCAGTGCCTGTGCCATTGCCTGCAAGAGGTACTAACTGCAGCCACAAATGTACTACAGATGCCACTAGATGCAGTAGGTACAGGTACACTACACGTGCTGGTGACTGCAAGTTGCATTGAGTGCATGTACAATACAGGTGCCACCAGGGGCAGGAAACATTAGGTGCAGGTACCAAACAGGTGCCAGGGGGTGCAGGATAGATCAGGTGCAGGGAATGCAGGATACATCAGGTGCAGGTACAATACAGGTGCCAGCGGGTGCAGGATACATTGGGTGCAGGTACAAAACAGGTGCCAGGGGGTGCAGGATAGATCAGGTGCAGGGAATGCAGGATACATCAGGTGCAGGTACAATACAGGTGCCAGCGGGTGCAGGATACATTGGGTGCAGGTACAATACAGGTGCCAGTGGGTGCAGGATACATTGGGTGCAGGTACAATACAGGTACCAGCGGGTGCAGGATACAGTTGGTGCAGGTGCAAGCCAGGTGCCAGCGGGTGCATGATACATCAGATGCAAGTACAATTCAGGTGCCAGGAGTGCCACAAACATCAGGTGCAGGTGCAATACAGTGCCAGTGAGTGCAGGATACAACAGGTGCAGGTACAATACAGGTGCCAGAAGGTGCAGGATACATCAGGTGTAGGTACAGTACAGGTGTCAGTAGGTGCAGGATACATTGGGTGCAGGTACAATACAGGTGCAGGATGCAACAGGTACGGGTACAATACAGGTGCCAGCAGGTGAGGGATACACCAGGTGCAGGTTCAATACAGGTACCAGCGGGTGCAGGATACATCAGATGCAGGTACAATACAGGTGCCAGTGGGTGCAGGATACACCAGGTGCAGTTATAATACAGGTGCCAGTGGGTGCAGGATACATCGGGTGCAGGTTCAATACAGGTACCAGCAGGTGCAGGATACACCGGATGCAGGTACAATAGAGGTGCCAGCGGGTGCAGAGTTCATCAGGTTCAGGTACAATACAGGTACCAGCGGGTGCAGGGTCCATCAGGTGCAGGTACAATACAGGTGCCACCAGGTGCAGGATACATCAGGTGCAGGTACAATACTGGTGCCAGTGGGTGCAGGATACATCAGGTGCAAGTACTATACAGGTGCAAGGGGTGCAGGATACATCAGGTGCAGGTAGAATACAGGTGCCAGTGGGTGCAGGATACACCAGGTGCAGGTTCAATACAGGTGCAGGGGGTGCAGGATACATCAGGTGCAGGTAGAATACAGGTGCCAGTGGGTGCAGGATACACCAGGTGCAGGTTCAATACAGGTACCAGCGGGTGCAGGATACATCGGATGCAGGTACAATACTGGTGCCAGTGGGTGCAGGATACATCGGGTGAAGGTTCAATACAGGTACCAGCGGGTGCAGGATACATCAGATGCAGGTACAATAGAGGTGCCAGAGGGTGCAGGGTCCATCAGGTGCAGGTACAATACAGGTACCAGCGGGTGCAGGATACATCGGATGCAGGTACAATACTGGTGCAGGATACATCAGGTGCAGGTACAATAGAGGTGCCAGTGGATGCAGGGTCCATCAGGTGCAGGTACAATACAGGTACCAGCGGGTGTAGGGTCCATCAGGTGCAGGTACAATACTGGTGCCAGTGGGTGCAGGATACATCAGGTGCAAGTACAATACAGGTGCAGGGGGTGCAGGATACATCAGGTGCAGGTACATTACAGGTGCCAGCGATTGCAGGATAAATTGGGTGCAGGTACCAAACAGGTGCAGGGGGTGCAGGATACATCAGGTGCAGATATCATACAGGTGCCAGCGGGTGCAGGATACACCACGGGAAGGTACAATACAGGGGCAGGGGGTGGAAAATACATCGGGTACAGGTACAAAACAGGTTCAGGGGGTGCAGGATACATCAGGTCCAGGTGCCAACGGGTACAGAATACATTGGGTGCAGGATACATCAGGTGCAGGTGCAATCCAGGTGCCAGTGGGTGCAGGCTGCACAGGGTACAGGTAGAATAGAGGTGCCAGGGGGTGCAGGATACATCAGGTGCAGGTACAATACAGGTGCCAGTGGGTGCAGGCTGCACTGGGTACAGGTACAATACAGGTGCCAGGGGGTGCAGGATACACAGGATACATCAGGTGCAGGTATAATCCAGGTGCCAGTGGGTGCAGGCTGCACATGGTACAGGTAGAATAGAGGTGCCAGGGGGTGCAGGATACATCAGGTGCAGGTACAATCCAGGTGCCAGTGGGTGCAGGCTGCACTGGGTACAGGTACAATACAGGTGCCAGGAGGTGCAGGATACATCAGGTGCAGGTACAATCCAGGTGCCAGTGGGTGCAGGCTGCACAGGGTACAGGTAGAATAGAGGTGCCAGGGGTGCAGGATACATCAGGTGCAGGTACAATCCAGGTGCCAGTGGGTGCAGGCTGCACGGAGTACATGTACAATACAGGTGCCAACGGGTGCAGGCGCCACCGGGTACAGGTGCCACCCAGGTGCCCATAGAAGGAGGCACTTATACCTCTGGATTTGCTGCTCTGACCGGTCGGTGCAGGTGTTTAACCACAGGCCACACCGAAGACCGAGCAACATTTCAACACTGCCGCCCTGACAGACGTGGGAAAACGGATGAACTCCGACAAGGTAGGTTTGAACTTGCTAGAAGAAAATGACTCACAGCGGCTCTAAATCATAACTCCAGACATTCAGAGGAGCCCATGCCAACACTGCCACCCTGGCATGACTGGCAGCTGCTTCTCAGGGGCACCAGATCATAGCTCCTCTCTGCCCTGGGACTGGGGGAATCACAGGCACTACAAAGCAGGGCAACGCTACCTCCCCAAAGACCTACACATCAGACCCAACCCATAAGCAGGGGTCAGCTGAAATACCTGAGTGCGGTCCACTCCCAAGGGAGAGCACGCAGGAGGAGGTGATTCAAGAAAACACTACTTCGGTGACCAGAAAGCCTATATTCTATCTACTTTTGTGAATTGTAATGTTTTTTTTGCCTATGCAAATAAAGTGATTTGTGTGTTCTCTCCAGCACTGGCCAGCAGCCAATGAGTGATGCTGCGTCAACTGACGCCACAGATCACAAAATGTCTCCAGGGTAACACCCCAGATCCGTGCAGTGCAGGGGCCCAAACCTGCTTGTAGGAGCCCTTTATGGCACTGGTGCAAGCCAAGGTTATTGAATCCCAAGGCTGCGTGTTCTTTTGTGGATTCCACCTCAATAAATCAATCAATCAATCAGACATTTATAAAGTGTGCTACTCACCTGTGAGGGTCTCAAGGCGCTGAGGGGGGTGGCAGCTACTTGTCGAACAACCAGGTTTTGAGGAGTCTCCTGAAGGTCAGCAGGTCCTGGGTCTGTCACAGGTGGATGGGGAGGGTGCTTCATATCATGGCGGCGAGGTGGGAGAATGATCTGCCGCCACTGGTCATTCGGTGGATGCATGGAACGGTGGCGAGGGCGAGGGCGAGGTCAGCGGAGCGAAGATGGCGGTTGGGGTTGTAGTAGGTGAGTCGTTTGTTGAGGTATGCTGGCCCGGCATCGTGGAGTGCTTTGTGAGCGTGGGTGAGGAGTTTGAAGGTGATTCTCTTGTTGACAGGGACCCAGTGCAGGTTCCTCAGGTGGGCGGTGATGTGGTTGTGGCGGGGGATGTCGAGGATGAGGCGTGCGGAGGCGTTCTGTAAGCATTGGAGTCTCTTCTGGAGTTTGGCTGTGGTTCCCGCATAGAGGGCGTTGCCGTAGTCCAGCCTGCGGGTGACGAGGGCCTCGGTGACCGTCCTTCTGGTTCCGGTGAGGATCCATCTGTAGATCTTGCGAAGCATGCGGAGGGTGTTGAAGCAGGAAGAAGAAACGGTGTTGACTTGTTGGGTCATTGACAGAGAAAAGTCCAGGATCAACCCCAGTTTGCGTGCGTTGTTGGTGGGTGTCGGCGCAGTACCCAGCGAGGCCCGCCTCCAGTATTCGTCCCAGGCACAGGACCTCCCACCTCTTTCCTCTAACACCCTACACTTTATGTCTCTTTAGCTCATGAATTCCAAGGGTGCCTGGTCCTGAATCTCCTTCATTCCTCTTTCTTTCCCAACCGTACTCTTTGTGTGTCTCGATCTCATGAATACCGCGGCTCCCAGTCCTGAAACCACCTCATGCCTCTTTCTCCCACCACCCTGGACTTCCTGTCTCTTTATCTCGTGAATATCACGGCTGCCTTGGGTGGATTCCGCCTCACCCCTCTTTCTTCCACGCCCTACACTTTGTGTCTCTTTATCTCATGAATACCACAGATGTTTAATCTTGATTCCACCTCAGTCTTCTTTCTCCCTCCACCCTCCACCTCCTCTCTCTTTACCACACAAATATCAAAGCTGCCTGGAGTTGATTCCACTTCATACCTCTGTCGTCCAGCGCCTTGCTCTCACTGGGACCAGCCGAGGCTTACACAAAACCATCTCCATTTCATGGTGAAACACTGACGCACGTGCACATGGTGAAACACTGACGCACGTGCACATGGTGAAACAGAGATGCACACTACAGCCTGTGGTGATGTGTGGACATTCGGATTAGAGCTTCCCGTGGACTTGCGCTTGCATCCGTGCAGACGGGGAGGGAGGGGTACTCCATATTACATGCATCATTAATAAACCTGCAGCATTAACGCGCCATAGATTGCTGGGGTTCCAATTCCTTTTTACACTTTTATCTGTAATTACCCTGTTTAGGGCACTGCCTGGTGAAAGCACTTGTGGTCAGCACACACAGCTGTATTCATATCTCATCAATTTATAGAAACAGCTGTGTGAGACACACATGCCAGGGCAGCTGGTCCCGGCAGAGCGCAGGCAGTACCAACCACGGGAAGCTCTAATATGAATGTCCACAGATCACCACAGGCAGTAGTGTGCATGAGCACGTCAAGGCGCAACACTTGTATGCAGCATGCAGGTGTGAGCACACCCTGATGCAACCCTTGAGTGTAGTGTTCAGGTGTAAGTACGCCCTGACGTGAACTTTACATTCAGCATGCAGGTGTGAGCAAACCCTGATGCGACCCCTGCATGCTGCATGCAGGGGTGAGCATCCCCTTACATGACCCTTGTGCACAGTGTACATGTGTAAACCTGCCCTGTCATGACCCTTGTGTGCAGCGTTAAGGTGGGAGCATGCCCATACGCGACCCGTGTGTGCCGCAATCAGGTGTAAGCATAACTTCACATGACCCTTGTGTGCAGCATGGAGGTGTGACCACACCTAGATGTGACCCTTGTATGTAGTGTGCAGGAGTGAGCACAACCTGATGCAACCCTTGAGTGTAGTGTTCAGGTGTAAGTACGCCCTGACATGAACTTTACGTGCAGCATGCAGGTGTGAGCACGTCAATGCGCAACACTTGTGTGCAGCATATAAGTTTAAGGTTGCCTTGACGCGATCCTTGTGTGCAGCGTGCAAGTGTGAGCACACCCACATGCTACCCTTGTGTACAGCGTGCAGGTGTGAGCACACCATGATGCGACCCCTGAATGCCGCATGCAGGTGTGAGCATCCCCTGACATGACACTTGTGTTCAGTATACATGTGTAAACCAGCCCTGTTGTGAGCCTTATGTGCAGCGTAAAGGTGGGAGCACACCCTGGTGCGACCCCTGCATGCCGCATGCAGGTGTGAGCATCCCCTGACCTAACCCTTGTGTTCAGTATACATGTGTAAACCAGCCCTGTCGTGACCCTTGTGTGCAGCGTAAAGGTGGGAGCATGCCCATACAGGACCCTTGTGTGCCGCAATCAGGTGTAAGCATAAATTTACATGACCCTTGTGTGCAGCATGGAGGTGTGACCACACCTAGATGTGACCCTGGTATGTAGTGTGCAGGAGTGAGCACAACCTGATGCAACCCTTGAGTGTAGTGTTCAGGTGTAAGTACGCCCTGACGTGAACTATACGTGCAGCATGCAGGTGTGAGCACGTCAAGGCGTGACACGTGTGCAGCATGCAGGTGTGAGCACGTCAACGCGTGACACGTGTGCAGCATGCAGGTGTCAGCACAGCCGGGCCTGACACTTGTGTGCAGAGTGCAGATTTGAGCACACCCTTACGCTGCATGCAGGTGTGAGCATCCCCTAACACAACAAAGGTGACCGCCCACTGGTAGCCGACAGAGGCCCAATGGTGGCCGCCGCATGATTCTAATCACTGGACAAACCCAGAAGCAGTTCCTAGTGATAATGGATATGGGTGGTGTGAGCAAATTTGAGGAATAGAGCCCTATGCTGATGTCCTCGCACAGGTGTGTAGAACACAGACCCACATGTAACACCATTTTCAAAATCCTACAATACAAAGTAATGCGCACATTACAGCGAGACTAACATGACTAATCATGTTATCCTGCTGATGCTCACTTAAATCAACAAACTGCAAAAGGCAAACATGCACATATTCGTGTATTAACCCACAAGGAAAAGAATTCAAATGTAGATGTGGGCAAGAGAAACTTTACACCCAGTAATGCATTGCGCACTACTCGGTGTGCCTCTGCATTACAACTTAGAAAGTTATCCCACTGGCTCCAACTATGTTGAAAGTAGGAGGGCAGTATAACTACAAAGGTGTTGTTTGACCACTCCTCCGATCCATCTGACTGAGGATGAGCAGATATTTTTCAGATTCCATAAATCCCTAAGTTAACAAATTCTAAGGATTGTCCAGAGTTATACGTTATGGTGGCCCTGATCCTCGTGCAGTGATTGGAGCTCTCTTTTCATCTCTACGTATTATACCAAATGTCCATTACCAAACATTTGTATTTCCTGATTCTTTATTAGGAGAGGATGGGCGAGGAGGCCTGGTCAGAGGTGTACTTAGGAAATATTCTGCACTGAAAGCTGCAGGAAACACTGTCTAGTGATGCCAATCAACATGAGGTCAAAGGTCATGAGTGGCTCAAGAGCTGAGGTGGAAAGAGCCTTTATTAGCTGTTCAAACCTGCGGTTTCAAATCAAAGTCACAAAAATATTTATCTGTCAAAAGCCGATCTGCGTGTGGAAGGTACGCCTTTGTTTTTTTCCAATTTTGGTCACAAACCGGGTCCACTTAAAACCTTGGGAGTAAACACGGCATTTTGAGTTACTAACACTTTTGTCACATGGAGATCTAAGGAAGGCAGGATACTGAATGACTTCTGACTGAAAAAACAAGCATTTGCATTGCAATAGGTCTCGCATTTATGAGAGTTTGAGCTATTGGCATTGTAAATGACAATGCCTTTTATTTATGTGTTGTTTTTAAACAGATAAATAAAAGGCATTATCATTTACAATGCCAATAGCTTAAACTCTCGCAAATGCAAAACCTTTTGCATTGCAAATGCGTTTGAGCTATAAAAAATGTTTTTTAAAAGCGCTAGGAGAGAGTGTGTCCTGCCTGAAACTGCAGGCAGCACAAAGCTATTTGACAAAATAGTGCCTTGAGGCTGTAAGTAAAGCCTACCCAGTAACAACACATGTAACAGGGGGTGTCCTGATTTGCGGTTACAAAATGAGACAAGGCGGTACTAAGGAGGGAGTACTGAGCCTATTGACCAATGAACAGCCACAGTTTACAATGGACAGTGACACAAGCCAATAAAAAATATGGGAGGAGAGTGGGCGGAGCTTCAAGTCCCTACCTGAATACAGCAGTGCAGAGCAGCACATGCGCCGCCCAGGCTCGACCTAAAACCAGGCAACTTTTCATCTAACCTGGCTTCTTGGGTTCCTCCACTTCCTATGAAGCGCATCCAGAAAGTGAGTCAGTAAGATTTAAAACAGAATCATATGTGTGGAAGCTCTGTGTGAAACCAGCACCCCAGCTTCAGGCTACAGTGGGTATCTGCGTGCTGGAGAAAGGTTCTTTCATCAGCTACTGTGGTCTTTTCATCCTCAAAGCAGTAGACAAAGCGGCAGTGGCTTCTGTAAAGTACATGTGAAACGCATTTATGATGCCTATTGACTCTTGATTCTCAGGCTTTCTGATCACATCAGGGTTTATATTTAGATTTATGACCTGTGGCCTCTTCTCTCCTTTCTCTGTTGTGCTTTTTGAGTCTGCTCAGACTTATATCCTTTCTGTGGTACAAAAATAAATATGTCACATGATGTGAAGTTTTCACATCATGCAGATGTGAACAAGCGCAGTAGTAAATTTACAGACTTTTTTGGCACATGAAGGTAAAGATTCTTGGCACATGAAGGCAAGTACACATGCAAACTTTTTTTGCTATGTGATCGTCAGTACCTGTGTACCCAAAACTTCGGTGAGGCTGGAGTACAATGCTATGCACCACAAATTGGACGAATGGGCTCCTGGGCACAGAGCTGAATGCAATCTTTCATAACCCCAATGGGCCCATCTGTCTTTCTATGTTGGCCCTACCTCTCATGAATTTGTTCCAGAAAAGAAGTCAAACTTTGGTCATAAACTATCTTCTCATCTGTGCCCAGATTCCACTTGGGAGCCTAGAACCCTGGCATGATTCTGAGGGCAAGTCCCTGAGTGGAAGGGTCTTTCTTCAGTGGGGTATCATCCTCGCAGCAGAACCAAAGTCCTAAAGTTCAGCTTCCGCGTCCCCAATTCCCCAAGTTGTTTGTTTGATCCTGACCCAGTCACGTTAGCTTCCTTCTGCCTCACTTCCCCAATCTGCACAGCCCGGGAGAGCTCAGCGTCAGCCATCGGCAGTAGTTGTTGTGTTAAAATGTTGATTCACATTTAGTTGGCCATAAGCACATATAAGACCCAAGCAGACCAACCGCGGCCCGTGCAAGTAAGAGCAGTGGGGCGGTCGGGCAGGGTGCGGGGGTCTTTCGACAGATGATGACGAGGGAAAATTGATTATTTATTGAATTTTCTGTTGTGGTTGTCTGCCGAATTCCAAACCACCAACCCAGCCGCACCGCTCTCACCTGCACGGGCCCCGGCTGAAGCAGACATTTATGGAAAGGCTGAGTCAAATGACACCAGATGGTTACAAAATGTATTCAATGCAGGGACCCTTCAGAAGAAATGAAGACATGAGACCAGGAATCGAAGCAAACAGAGGACAGTGACACTTGGCCCAGAGAGCTCTACTGGTGGCCGCTTCTTTTCTACCTGCCTCGTGCCACGGTCAAACCATTGTTGTTCACCATAGACAATGTATCATTCATGGATGGCTATTATTAGACCTGAAACAAAAAATCCAGATCATATAAGGGGGATTACTATGGCCCTTGCCAACCTTGACAGAAACAAATTCCCAAAAATTGTAGCTAAGCAAAAGGCTTGAACCGGCCACAAAGACAGCAAAGGGTGCAGAGCGCCACACACTGACGCATCAGATGGAATGGACAAGGGAAGATTGCCAACATGGGAGTGGGTACGCCCAGAAACAATTTTCTCTCTTAACTGCTGACATTAATATGAAGACCCGCCACAAGCGATCAACGCCGCGGTTAAAATGTGATGCACTGGCAGCCGCTAAAGCAGATTTATGTGCAGAGAGTGCCCGTCCCAGCCTTCAAGCGTTTGAGCAGAAGTTGCCCAGGAATGTTGAAGAGTTGGGCTTGGCCCTATTAGCACACACACAAAAAATAACATGCACAATGACTACTAAATTTGTTTTCGGCCCACAGCTCTTGCTCTCGATGCTTCTGGGCATGGGCCGATTGTTAGCATGGCATGGCGGTAATCCAGGGATGAAAGGGCCGCCAGTAACTCTCATGGCAGCCGTTCAGCTCAATGACGTCACCTATGGCTTCCATCCCTAGAAAAACTTGTTTCTAGGGCATGTCGCTGCCAAGGCATTTGCTGGCATGGGCACCATGATGCCAGCAATACAATTAAATGGGCACCTTTGAAAGCACCACCCAGAATGAACCTGGCGTGAGTCACGAGTAAACAGCCCAGAAGAATGTCGTTTTACGATTCAGTATCGCTTGTTCCTGGAGTTTGTCATTCAATATTTATTGGATTCAATCGTTCCTCTCATTATCAGACCTTCCTTATGTGCATAGTCAGTTATGAACATAAGTACTGTTGACAGGAGGGAGTGCGGGCTTTGTGGAGGGTTCACAGGACGACAAAAGAAAGTCTGGACTGCCAACGATCAACATGTCGAAACAAGAGAGCCGCACAAGGCCCAGATCCTGGCAGGGCACCATGGAATGCTGCTGGGGTAGTAACCCTGTCATATTGCATAACTTCACTTCTTGTCATGGGCGTAGCGCAGGCCCTTGCAGCCCCTACAATGCAAAGGGCCCACCCAATCCTCAAGGGGCCCCCAATCTCTACAGAGGAGCCACATTCCATCCAAAGCAAATGAATATCTATGATATATGGGAGACTCAGGGGCCCCTATTCCATTCCGCAAGGGGCCCCATCCTTCTGCGTTACGCCACTGCTTCTTGTCTAGCCAATTTTAGAAGAAAGCGGCTAGACTGGGGGAAAAGACGTTGGGTTGGAATTAGCAAAGGACGTGCAGAGGTACAGGTAAACATCACATGTTGGCAGTTTCAGGTGTGAATAGCTCACCTACTTCTATGTTTTTTTTAACTGTGTTCTGGTTTTGAGTCTTGACTTTGCCCATAATAAATCCATGACTATGGGTGCCACATTTTAAGGGGAAAAAACATGACTACCAAACTAAGGGCTCTGAAAGATCTAGAAAGGCACTTACGCTTCTAACTTTTTAATTCCTGCAGTGTAAGAACAAATGTTTAACTAGCCTCAACAATGTCAACAAATGAACACATACATATTCTGAGTGGCCCCCTCACCTCTTTGATCCTGGTGCTTAATTCAAAGGCATTCCTGACCTCTCAGTTTGAGCCTAATTTAGGACAACCAGGACAACAAGGGAGAGAGTGTGGTCTCACGGCTAGGCTGCCGACTTTGGTGCTGGGAAACTAAGGTTCGAACCTCGGGCTCGCGTCCACATCCTGTGATTCTGGGCAAATCACTTAATCTCCCCCTGCCTACCCATAAAAATGAATGTGTCCTTGTGCAACATAACCGATGCTCATGTAAAGCGCTTCAATACCTTCAGGTCGAGTTCGCGATATATAAATCTGCAAAATAAAATAAAAAAAATAATAATAATACTTTAAAAAAAACCTTAGCTATCTGTGGAGAGACATATCTGCATCAGTTGGAAGATAGCCTTGGAATTGTTGGGTTGTTTTGGTCTAACAAAAAGATCGTTTGTCAGCAGTTAGCTATGCCTCCAAGGCTTGGAAATGTGATCATGACATGAGATTGAAAAGCCATTACAGATGACAACAAAGGGACCTGTTGGCTGCCTCCTGGATATGCGACAGCGATGTGTCTTGAAGAACCAGGAGCTAAGCTATTATTTAGGAACTGAATTTGGGAGCCCAAAGCCACATAGACGAAGTGTTTTGTCTTATATCGTGTGGATTATGGATATATTTTATCGCAAATACACAAGACATTTCTCAAACCAGATGTGGGGCCAGCTGCAAAACCCTTCAATGGTGACCTTCTGTCTCCTGAGGTATCCATGAATCCACCCGCCCCGTTCATTGGGTCTCATTGAATAAGCATATGCAAGGTTACCTTTACATTTTTTGATTCGTCGACAGAGTGCCAATCTGAGACCCCCATCTTCCGTGACACATCTGAGCTCATAACACCGCATATCTAATATTACACATGAAATTCTGCTCAGCGGCGTCGGAGCCTTTCTCGTGATCCACAAGTCCAGGTGAAGTCCAGCCCAACCGCCCGCTCCTTCAAAGGGAATCCATCTCATTAAACAGAATCTTTTCAATTGTCTTCAAAGTACTACACTGACATGAGTGATAGTCTGGGTACACCCAGCTCACACCAGAGAGTAACAGTCCGGTCTGAGGTCCTCCTCTGATTGTTAGTTGGGTTGATCTCTAGGCAGGAAGCTGGTAAACGCCGGGAGATGTTGGGCTTCCAGAGGATGGGTTTCCAGACAAATTCAAAACTGATGAGCGTATTTCTGCCTCAAACACATGCACGAGTCTTACAGCGCCGTTCTAGTTTATTTCGCAGCTTCAAATGGATGCTTGTGGTGACCACCCTCAGGGGCTTCTGCTCCTTGGCTTTCCACACATGAGATGTTCCTGCAGGGGATTTACTATCTGATCCTGCTTGAAGCGAAGGAGCGAAGCAGACAGTCTCATGTGCAGATGGTACCTATACCCGATCCCGCGTGCTGAGCGTGAAAAGGCTCCTCTCATGGCCTTTCCTTTTCACGCCTCATGGTTTTAATCAGGACAATGCCCGAGCTCCCATATTGTCCTGGACACCTGCCCTTTATTTTAATAATAACTTATGTGTTCCTGCCCAGCTTGAGGCAGCCATATCCCTCATAGGTTTTATTTAGACATCATATCGCTAATCGACTGTCTATTCTAGTGCTGTAAATAGATGTTTTCTCCCCCGGTGTTACTGAAATAGTTTTCCATGTGTCGCAGAGCTCCCTCCTTCCACTCAAGAGTTTTTGTGCCTTAAATAATACCTTACTCAGGAATATATCACTGTCAGGCTTCTACCTCCCAAAAGTGTCGTAAAAAGACCAAAGGATTTTGTAGGTGGCATCTGTAGATAAACAGTGCTTAAACTGTTGCAGAACAGAGGCGAAGGGGGTGCTCTCTACTTTTTGAAATGTTTTCCTAATATTTAAATGTTTTTTTTTCAATTAGCTAAAGTTAATCAACTCCTAAAAAAATATAAAACAACGTATATGTTTACAGGTGCTGTAACTGATGCATACAAAACATAAGTTTGTATTCACCTTTATATAGAGTGTAGAAAATCTAAAATATTTAAAACAAAGGGCTTGATTTTTCATTGCATTTAGCTGTCTCAGTGCCTACATTCAAAAAACCATGTGCTTTGCGACTGCAAAAGGCAAGGGTACAATATACCAAAGGCGTTTTGCAGGTTGGAAAAGCCTTTTGCGACACTTTACGAATCGCTGCTTAGAGGGAGGGATTGGAGATGGAAGCAGCGTCCACTCCTAACTGTATTTTCAAAGAAATATGTCAGCGGCCTGTGATGTCAATCATGGTCGGAAACTACTGATCTGATGTTGAGAGACGCGGGATGGAGTTGGAGAGATACCAGATTCTCAAGGGAGACTGTCTATTTGAAACAGCTTCCCCTTTGAGAATCGTGTCGGGTGGTCTTTCAGTGAGTAGAAAGTGGCCGAATTGACTACTACATGCTACCCCCTGATCTTCCTAAACTGAAAACTTTCTTTGTAAAAAGCGGTACCTGTTCCTTTATGGAAAATGGGCTGAATTAAACAAAAAAACGAATTATTCCAAATAGGTGCATGTAAAGCAGAGTTCTCAGAGTTTTACCCACTCAGTATTTGGGAAAAAGTCCTCCAACTACAGCATGGCGGAGTTTTTTCTTGTGCGTGGCTTGCCAACGTTAAGTTTACGAGTGTGAGCAAGAAAATAGAGCGCTAGACCGCCTCGCGGTGTGATTTCTCAATGCAGATAGTTGAGGCAGGTCGCTACCGCTCAAGTTGAGAAATCTGCCACTCGTTCTGAAAAAGCTGCTGCTCGAGAAGAAAATCTACTCGAGTGGCAGAAAGATGCAGTGGCCTCTGGCGCGACGCTTGGTACCGTTCGTGGTTATTTTAGAGTGTGGGACAAGCTCCCGGTGCCAAAAATCAGCGCAAGCTGTGCAACATACAACTCTAGTGCTGGCAGGACTCTTCAGAATCTTGCAGAGTTTTAAGGTAACTGCAGAGATTGAGGTCTGCTGTCCCTTGAAGGCCACCATCCTGTAGTCGCAGATAGCCAAAGGTAGTTGACCTCTCTAACGTGTTCGGTCCTATTTTGGGAAAGGTAGATAGCCAAACCTTTGGGCAGCAGTAATACTGTGTGCAAAATGAGTCACACAATTGAAAGTTATTCCCCATTATTTACTGGAAAAGTAATATCCAGGTTCAAAAGCAGACACACTACACTGTACAAATGCTATTTGGTCTGTCGTGTTTTTTCGCCTGTTAAACCGCAAGTCTTTGAATGAGGCAGCCGGCATAAGATCTGAGTCCAAGTCAAACCCTGCAACATCACGATGGTCATCAAAGAGTGCTAATCAAATCCTAAAAACATGTTCTTAAAATCAATTGTTGACAAAGAAATTGCTGACATTCCTTTGAAATAGTCATTATAAATCTACAAGATCGGTTCCGAAAGAATCAATTCACCAGCGGTGGTTTCCCCTGGCTCGAAGTATTGTATAAACACCTCCCCCCCCCCCCCCATGTCTCTACGCGTGGTGAGGCCTATCACCATGACAAGGTGGTGTGGGAGTCATCCAAAGACGCGCAACACCGGAGCCATGTCAGCATTCTACACCGCAAGTCTCAGCGATCTCCGCCACCCATCTTGGCAAGCAGCGTTGGTGGTCATGCCAAGAATGCTGCTCATGGATGCAACTGCACACTTCCAGGCAAGAGCCACACGGTGACACTGCCACACCAAATATGAGGTGCCGGCACTCCCGCGGCAGCGGACGAGAGGGCTCCACTCTTCAGTGAGGCTTTGCACTCAACATGGATAGCACTATTTTAAAAGTATGAAGAGTAAGTTCCACATGTGCGGGCACCTGTTTATCCAGATGAGGGTCGTCCTCTAATACTTGTCAATCCGTACTGCACCTTTTTCCTCTTCCTGAGTTGCCTCTTTAAATATAAATCTGTAGGAATCCACAAAAATCTTTCTATATCTAATGTTTATTTAAATTAAAAAAAGGGGAATCTGTAAACCTTGGATGTTTGAAAGTGTTCAAGTGGCCTCAAGTCAGATGAACTTCAAAGGCTTTTATGTAAAGGTCAATCCAAGGTTACCATCTAACTCAACTGGAGCATCTTCCAAAGATAGTCATCGCCAGTGAGGAAGCCTCCGGCTTCTTCTAAATTCCCACTTAATTAATGATGTCCTCACATACTAAGAAACTGTCCCTCTCATGTTGAGTTTCTAAAATCTTTTTAAGGTTTCCCTTATTTATTTGCATAATTTCGAAATCCATTTCATTCCTTTCATAAGTCTTTATTGCGATTATTCATCAACAAAGACACGACGTTCAGGATTAAAACATTCCTTCACTCAAAATACACCATCATATAAAAAATATAAAACTTCATACTATACCACATCATCATACATTAATAATAAATATAAGTATATATATACATGTTAAAATAGTTAAAAAGAGATTAAATATATAGACCAGCATAAAGACTTAATTCTACATCAATAGTTTTACAAAGGGGGAGTGATCGTCTAAGCCAGAACAAGGTATTACCATGCCTCTCAACCCCTTCTTAAAAGGACCCATCTTTGATCACTATATAGCTGCTATGTACCCCCCTTTTTTATTGCGTATGGCCCAAGCCCAGCTTAAGAATTTTGTTACACCAATTACCACAAGGTCAGAAGTGTCTGATTTTAAAATTCTCCTTGCAACCATCGCCGATCTTGAATTCATAGGCAAGCATACCGGTTTAAGCCAGATTCTCCTAGGCTGGTGGCATGCGGGACATACGAATAGGAAGTGATCTATATTCTCAGTATGAACTTGACAGAATGCACATTTGTCACTACTGACTGGATTCCATTTGCTTGTAAAACATCGCAAAGGCAGAGTGCCTATTCTGAACTGGTGGTAGAGCTTCCAATCATGAGGCTTAGTGATAAAATCCCAATAATCTTCCAAGACTGGTTCGTCCTTAATGTCGAGGAAATCCCTCAACAATGGCTGATTAGTGTGGGAAGAGAATCTCTTAATTTTACCCATCTCCCAGTATGTTGCTCTAAAAGACTTTTTCGATGGAAATTCCGCAGCCTCTGGGTGTTCCCAGAGATTACTCATCCCCATTTCAATCAACAAGGACCTAATTGCAGTCAACCATGGGATCGTATGTGATCGGCTCAACCACCTCACTTCCAGTAGGGCCTTAGCATACAAGGAGAGATCCGGAGTAATCCAGAGGCGCCTCCAAAATGCCAAAGGTCTGTAACGTGCTACGTCTTCAAGAGCATAGCAGCCCAGGTCAAGCGTCAATGGTAAAATGGGGGACGATTGCAGTAGGCCTACTATACTTCTCGTGAACTTGTTTTGGGCAAGAGAGAGTTGGAATAAATTACAAAAACCCCAAGTTTCTGCACCGTAAAGAATAGCTGGGCTGATTTTAGATGTGTATATCTTTAAAATGGGGGCAATGGGTTTGGTTTGAGACAACCTATGCTCCTTAATCAGGGCACCGCCAACTGGGCGAGCTTTAACGCTAGCATATCGACTTGGGGCTTCCAACTTAGTTTATCATGAAATGTGACACCCAAGTAGGTAAAGACGTTTGTTTGCTCCAGTAAAGCACCATCCATATAAACACTTGCTTTAACTGGCTTAGTCCTATGGAGCACCATAAACTTTGTCTTCCCTACATTGACCACTAGCTCATGTTGGCGGCCAAACACCTCAACACGAGACAGCGCCTTCTGCAGGCCCAATTTGTAAATTCCCACTTAATTAATGATGTCCTCACATACTAAGAAACTGTCCCTCTCATGTTGAGTTTCTAAAATCTTTTACGGTGTCCCTTATTTATGTGCATAATTTCAAAATCCACTTAAATAAGGAGCAACCTGATATACCTTATATATTCTTTTGTTGGGGAAATTGCAAATATTTCTCCCTTGTGATGATTTATCAGCACCATTGATTCTAGGAACCTAGTGAGGTTGGACTGCCGGAACACTTTATTGTTGAGCGGAATCAACCCGTGCCCTGCCACCCATGAGAAACATACAACACACAATGATCACACTAAAGGCTCCCTTCTGAAAATTTGCTCTTGTAATAAACTTTATTATAATGTTTGCCCGCTTCCTTCTGCATGATCTCCCAAGTTTTGAAAGTGAAGACCAAAAATTCCACTCTTTGAGGAGATATTAGTTCACTTGGTCATGAAGACATTTAAGCTCCTCAAATCTTTATAGGTAAAACTCTGCGGTTCGGAATTCTCTGACTGTTTCTTTTCTTGTTATTTCAGATCAATTGATTATTATGTAAATTCCAATCTATTCGTGAAATGTGTTTGTTAGGTTTATTGATGATTCATAATTGATTAATAATATGTTTTTCTAAATGTAATTAAAATATGTTTGAATTTAACCATGACTCTTCACCTTTTCACTTTAATTCAAATTGAATTGGGTTTCTTTTCACTTTTTCTACCTTAGTTCTCATATCATTTATCGTTTCACGGTAATATAGCGATAATATTCATTTAACTTTTATGTTGCACTTAATACAGCTGTTCTTACATCATGTACTCTTTCCTAATGATATTTGGATAATAACTGACTCTTTAGTTTGCACTTAACATAGCTTTGCAGTAATAACAGGTTTTAATGGTCTTCAATTTAGCAACCTTGATAGGGTAAGAGGTTGATTTGTCCTCATTCGGATTCAAACGTATCCTTGAGTTTACTGCAGATGTCAGCGGTGTGCGCAGAACTGACAGAATCAAATGGTACCATCTTCATAATGAGTTTTCACCTCATTCTGACACCCAGAGATGAGGTGCAAACACATTTTGTAAATATAACCTAAGTAAATTTATTCCAGGCCATTCTCAGTTTCACTTACTATGGAGGTCATGTAAGCAGAGCAACATACAAGACCCACCCCAGACCTCTCCATGAAGAACAAGGCTCAGGACACTCCCCGCCTGCCCAATGTGAAGCAGCCAGTTCACCACAAAATGAGCTACAAAACAGGAAAAAGCAAAGAAGGGTCGGACCGCTCGCCGGTAGGAGAAGGACAAAGCTTTAAAGGTAGGACTCTGCTGCATTCCGCAGTACGCGGAACTCTACAGAATTTCACTGAGTTTCAGATAACACCTCGTGTTCTGCCCACCCCTTAGTAGAACACAAACACCAACACCAAACTTCAAATGACCAGAGCTGCTGCGGTGCTGTCAGTATGGGGTCTGTGCCCCCGCCAGGCAGTGCCATCCTACCGCCAGTGAGATCTAAGAAGTCAAGTAGCCCTCCTTCAACTGCTGGTGCTCCTGCACCGTTAGGCACACCCTACTATCTACTCTGAACTAAATATCTTCTTTACTCATGGATACAATGAGGGAGGAGGCATCAAAGCTACTGCGCACTGTCTAGATGCTCTTCAGGGTAGAGAGGGTTGTGTGCCTCACTCCCTCTCCACTCCCACAGGCACATTGAATTCCAGATTATACACAAAGGAACAGTATACACGCGTAAAGGGTAGAGGTGCAAGAAAACAGGGCACCACCGCACAGGTGGAAGGAAAGAGAGACTGAGGGTTTATGAGTGTGTGCGTGACAGCAGATCTCAGTCGAGGAATGAGTATGGTTCCAGTTGCAAAGACACCCTGTCTGGAACTCTTACCTCTTGTATTACAAATATTGCATGTGTGGGGGTGCTATTCTCCTACAGCCAGATTCATCAAGCCAAAATCGGCTCGCAAAGGGCCCGATTCTGAGAATCTGGCCCTTTCCGAGCGCTATTTTTGCATTTGGGATTCATCATCCCAAATGAAAAAATCGCAATTCTAAAAATCGCTAAATTGCGAATAATTAAATTTAAGTAATCTCAATTTGAGATTCCTTAAATGCAATTCATGAACCATTTTTAAATTGTGAATTCGCAATCTGGGGCCGCTATTTACCGCGAAGTGTAACTACGTGGTAAATAGTGAAAATTTAGAAAAATGCACTTTAGTGCATTTTTCTAAGTTGTATGTTACACACACACATGTCCTTTGGACATGTGTGTGCGCAACACCTGTGTACATTACCATTTCAGGGGTGCTACAGGGTGTCCTTTGGACACCCTGGCACCCTTGAAATTGCATCCTTATTTGCGAATCTCTATTTGCTAATCGCAAATAAGGAATGACTCCCCATTCATTCCTATGGGCCTTTGGGCCCATAAGAATGAATGGGGAGTCATTCCTTATTTGCGATTAGCAATTAGCGATTCGCAAATAAGGAAGCTGTAGAAATCGCAATAAATATTGCGATTTCTACATGAATCCCGTCTTGCGAGTCTTTAATAGCGATTCCTTAATAATCGCTATTAAGGACTCGCAAAACATGACAATGATGAATCTGGGGGCTAGAATCAACAACGGTATTAACCCGTTCCGTGCTCCAGTCAGCCGTTGGCGGACGTGAGCACTACCTTCCTGGTGCTGCGTACGACTGTTGGCCGACGCAACCCCGCCCACCAAATAGAACGCCCGCAACACGGCGGAATGTTCGCTGCGGTAAACGGGTTGAAGGTGTTCTCTTTGCAGAACTTGGTCTCTGCCGTCATAATTCGGTCTTCGGCATCTGGTGAGATCTTAGATGGTCAGTGGAAGGGAGTAACTAGCCAACACTTCTCTTTCCACCGGTGAAACATAGATTGTGTTTTGAGTTTTAGCTAAAGGCTTTTTGCATAAACAATAAACAACTACCTACAGGTCAAAGGATATCTTTGGAAACAATAGATGCCTTGAACCAGTGACTATCAAAAAAACAGAGCGCTGGTCAAATTTATTTTTAAAAAACTGAACAAAAGAGAGTAGGCATTTGATCATACTCTCTTCCATTTCGACATAGCTTCCAACATTACAAATACAAACATGTTCTGATAATACCATCATTTTCAAAGAGAGCACCACAGCAAAATAGTAATGCACAAAGGAGCAGCACCTTAAAATGTTCAAAACAACAAAAACTCACAGCCTGTGGTTTATTTACCCCTGTATTACTAGTTGTACACCCACACAAGTACACACAGGCATCTAGTTACCTACAGGTTAGAGCACACTGCCTCACTACTTCCTGCAGACCTCTTCAGAGGCTGCAGGAAGCTCTGTCCATCGGAGTGATCTCTAAACCGCAGAAAAGGTGTAGAATCCCTCAGCTGGAGACTCTCCCCAGGTCCAACTTTGAAGAAATCCTGGAAGTTTGCCAGACGTCGCAATGGAAACCATCTTTCTCCACTGTTGCCAGTTTTCCCTCCTCTCTCTCAAAGTAGTTCTCTGAGGCCAGTTTCCAGGGGTTGCCCTTTGAACTCTTCCTTCTGGTGCAGTTTAGGGGGTGAAGGGGTGTGTCAGAAGAAGAAGACTATGGCGTGCACTGAAGGGCAATCCAGCAAGCAAGAATGCCAAAACAACAGAGCCCAACTTCCCTTGGTCTTATCTCATTTCTATTTAACCAGCATATTATCGACCTACTCTAAAACAATAGCTAACTTCTCAAGTGGTTGTGTCTGGTGGTAAGTCACTAACTGCTCAAGCGCTTGTTTCTGACTGTAAGTCACAAACTGCTCAAGCAGATGTGTCTGGCGGTAAGTTAAATCCTGACTGCCTGCCTGGTGGGGATGAGTGTGGAAACACCTTGCTTCCTTTAATTACAAATGAAATTCATTGGGTGACTTTTAACAGTTGGGGCCAGCCAAGCCAATATTCACATAGCTCACAAGGTATTAGCAGAGCTTCTCAACCAATGCTTTATGTTACAGTTCTGAGAGAATCGACATATAAGGCGCAGTCTGCTCTGTGCAAAGTGTCAGCCTTTGCAAATAACAAATTACAAAGCACAAAGTGACAATATTACAATATCATTTTACAGTGTCTACCTTCAAGATATTTATGAGCTGCAGTGCAGAAGGGGTGGTAATGCCCCTCCTCTATGGCCCCTCCATGTATACTCAGAAATGCATCAGTGTGTTAAGCCGGTATACACCTGTTACAACGCATTTCTTACAACGCACTACTGTTACAACGCGACTTTTACAACGCATACCATTACAACGCATTGCACTGGGGGGCGCTCTAGGATAGGGAATAAGTATAATTTACTATCCAACACCTTCCCTAGGGTCCACGGGGACTGGAGTTAGAATAGTAAATTATACTTACCACTATCCAGCACCTCAAAGCGCTATGCGTTGTAATGGTATGCGTTGTAATGGTCGCGTTGTAACGGTAGGTAGTTGTAATGGTATGCGTTGTAACATGGTACATCCGAGTGACAGCTGCCCTCATTGAGGGGTGCAGACAGCGGTCTCATGAACCGATGCATCCTCCCCAAAGTCTCTTCCGTGATATGCTATTTTCCTATTATTATTGAGAATGTGAATGCCAAAATGGACATCTGTTGTGCCTTGTAAGCCGCCACCTCTGCAACCATTGTGGCTCACACGTACCCGGGCAATGCATAATGCATATTCATGCAGCAGGTGTTCTGTGACTCACTGGAAAATCCCTTTTGTATTCAAAGGTCTTTCCTTCCATCAGCACACCTACTCACTTTCTATAAAACCTGCTTTGTATGGAGGGATTTCACCCCAGGGCCAGAGCACAGGTAGGTGGGGATCCATGAAGATAGATCACCCTCTTAACACCTGCCAAAATCAGTCCCACAGAAGCAAGTCTTCAGCAGTCTCTCTGAGCAGACGTCAGGCACTTCTCAGCCCTCTGAGTCCTAGTGCAAGGTTCCCCCAGCAGGGCAGCACCTTCCAAGAGGCAGGCTTCCTCAGGAGGTGGACCCAGTGCAGCTGTGCGTGAGAACTTGCAAGCAAGTCCTCTGTCTCTGCACTCCACACCGTCCTTCTGCCTCCCTGGTCAGAACCCAGAACAACAAAGGGAAACAAACCACCCTCCCAGGCAGCACTCAGGGTCCCACCCCCAAAGAAAACCTTTAGGTTTCATTGGGCCTGTTACAAAATCTGTTCACTCACCAGAAGGTTCCTCACAGGGACAGGGCAACCCCCACAGCTATTCCATCCTTTCTGTTGGAACCATCGGTAGTGTTAAAACAGCAAAACCATGTACAAAGCCAACCTACCTCCAGGTGGAAATGTATCTTTGGAATGTACCTTCTCCGTGTGAGAAGTGGCGGCTGGAGAGCAGCTATTGCAAATAGTGAAACAGTGGTAACTCCAGGCAGAGACGTGCATGGTTTAGTGTGCATGGGAGGTAAGTAGTTTCAGAATAAATATTACATTTCATAACTGCCTTTAAACTTACAGTATAACTGAGACGCAAATTACCCATTTCAGGCTCCCGGAAAGGCGTGAATTTGTTTCACATCGACCTTACCAATCAACGTTGCAAAAACGATGCCACATTTCACATGTCACATGGCATTGGACACATGCACCTTGCCCCGATTTCCAGGAGAATATGCAGCCTAACCTATAAATAGTAGTTTTGGAAACTATAGGGTCACTAGATCTTTCCCTAATACTTCCCACACCTTCCAGTAAGCAGCTTGACAGCCATCTGACCTACGAGCAGCTTTCAGGCGGTGTTCCTGCAACATGGCGTCATAAGGTGAACCTTTCTAAGGGCACCAGACAGAGCTCCTTAGCAGCAGACGGCGCCACGAGGCAGGCCTGGGTGTGCTGCTTCTATGCTGTGACTTGAATAGATTTTTTACTCGAGAAACGGCTTTCTCGCCATGAACAGTCACGACGGCCCGTATTGAGAAAATCTCATCGAGTGCCGTTCTAGCCCCGAGAGCCATGCTGGGAGATGCCAATTCTCGCTTGCCAACTTAACGTTGCTGAGCCGCATGTGAGAATAAAAATAATATCTCTACTACGCGGAGGTTGGTGGAGTTTTGCCAGGTCTCCGAGTAGGCAAAAATCCTCGAACTTTCCTGGAGGAGTAAACTTTATTGCCCACCCCTAGTAAGAAACTCTGAAATGTATGAATCTTCACCGATATGTTGCTGGTAACAGAAAGCAAGTACTTGATCACCTCAGGGAGATCCCACTGACGTCTACACAATGGCTCCCTTTCTGAAAGATATCGGCGTGAATTCATCCACGCTTCCAGTGTGTGCAAATTATCATCACCTACACATTGAGTATAATACGGCCATGCGCGTGAGATGGATGGAGACAACATTGTGATTTCTCACCCTGTATTACTTTGCAAATTCTGCCTCCTGTACCTGTAGAGGAGACATTTCGGCCTCTCTGGTGCCTCCTGCTCCAAAGTAGGTGGTGGAAAAAGGAGCGCTTGCACAGGGAGCGATGCCACTCAGCGGAACTTCTCTGCCCCATACCCAGCTCTATCGCCTCCTACGCAGGGCGAGACACAGCAGAGGAAGCTGTGGAGATCCACCATCCAGCCAAGGTTCCTCTCTGCAGCCACCGGCTCCTTTGGGGACCCATAATTCCTTCTGCTACTTCTCAGTGACAAGGAAGAGTTCCCACTCCTTGTCCGTCCCTTAGACTCTGAGCAGCCAATAGGAAGCAGTTGTGGGTCTAGAGAAAGGACCAAGATGGAACCCAGAGAGGGAGGACATGAATGATAAAGAGCCCAGTCTTTTTTTCTGTGCAATGGCTCCTTCTGGGACAGCAAAGACTACAGAAGCATTCAGAGGGGTAGCAAGGGTTGCCACAAGAGGTCCCAAAGGCAGTGCCCAGATACCCCTGGAGGTGATAGTACTGCGCTATACAAATGCTGAATGATTGACTAATTGAAAGGTAATCTCTCATGGCTTCCATCTGCGACTGTGGAGTCTTGTCCACTCCTCCATACGGCACAAATGTAACTTGTTTGCCCCTCTCTCCGCACCATCCCTGCGGCAGTCTTTGCATTAACCACAGCTGTCATCCAATCAGTCTGTCTCAATCTGTGCCTTCTCACTGCGTTTTAAAGGGGCAGAGTCCATGCACTTCTTCATTTTTAAAGGGAGAGTGCCAGCACTTCGCAGCAGGAGTTCAATACCATTGGCGCTTCTGGTGTCAAAAAGGTACTGTGGGGTGGTGAGTGCCGGCACTTGTATGTTTCCCTTCCAAGCTCTGCCTTCCCATACAAAGGCCCCAGTGTGGACCAGTGGCTGTCTGTCCTGTTTCCAGGACAACAGTCTTTGGAGAACAAAGGTAAACAAACTACTCCCAAGATGACAACACTTGCTGAAGAGAGGGTTGGGGTGAGGTCACTGTCCACACGTCACCAGACCTAGCCACACTCTGTGTGTTCCAGCAGTTCAGGTCTTGCAATATTTGGAAGTGACAAAAAAAGGAGGTGGGGCTCCAAAGGTCTGACCTGCTACAACTCTGCGTTGAAAGATTCAGAGTTGGACTTTTGTAGTAAACAAGAGACCCCTTTTGAAGTGTGTGGGCTCTTAACGCATGGTGAGGGAACTGCCCTTCCCAGTGGATGTGATATCAATGTATCCACCTCACCAGTGGTTGAAGTGGGCGCGATCTATTGGGAATGATGGCCCGCCCGCCCTGCCCCCCCTTGCTGCGCCACAGCTCCCAAACTTTTTTTAATATTACAAAATCATTTCCGATCAGTTTTGATCAACAGAAACTGTCCATGGACACTGAATGCAAATGTCCAGGTGCCTCTGGCTGAAAGAGAGGGAAGGGGGTCCAATGCCCCATTAATTCAAGGGACAGGAAACAGCTAAAGAAGAAGCGAGTCTTCACTGCAAGATGTCTGCTATCTGAAAGAAATGCACGTTTATGTAATTGGTTAATCAATAAATCTATAGGCTGCTTGGGAGCTAGAATAGGGTTTAATTGTTGGAATTATTTGAAGCTTCCCGGTAACAAAGATTTATTCTTTTTTAAGAGGCCATGTAGGGATGATATCAGCTGAGCTCTGGAGTGTGCTCTTCTGAAGGAAACTTACGAAAAAGATTTGCAATAGGTACAGGTTGACTGCATATTACTTGAAAAGTGCTTGTCTCGCCTTAAAGACTAAAGGGTTTATTCACAAGCCCCTTGCGCCGCTGGTGCCCCACTTTTTCCCATATTAAAATGGGTGCACTGGTGACACAAGAGTCTTGCAAAGAAGCCCCTAAATCTCTGCATCTCTAAATGTCTGCACAGTTTGCGGCAGCCTACATGATATTACAGTGTAATACAGATTTAAAGTAGTGACCTGCATATTCACAGCGCTTCCAGTCGCAGGCCGGGACCTTGTCGCGCTCTTCCCACACCGCGCCAACCAGGAGTCAGTTCCGCAGCAGTTGCATTAACCCATCTAGTTTTCATAGGGTAAAAGAGCGGAGTATCTTGAGAAGAACGCTGTAACGCTGCTATTTTGCACAATCATTCTTGCTGCTATTTTGACGCTGCTAGCGGAGCTGTATCATCTGTTTTTAGCTCTTCGCCATTAATTGCATATTTTAACGTTTTTAAACCCCCCTGCCCTTTCCCATACTGTGCTCTGGTTCCGCTTCACATCGCTGCACTTTACAGCCAGTGGGGTGCTTTATTTGCCTATCTAGCATTGATTTCGCTTATTTGCACACGCCCCTTTCTGGTCCCGGCCTCAGCGCTCGACCCCAGCGGTTTCCCGGAAGTGAGGCGGGACCGCATTGCACCGGGGTTGACGCTCTAGTCGGCAGATCGCACGTCCGTTCATAATGCCATGTGTCAGCGACCGCGCAGCGGGTGCGCCGTCTGCGCGCCGAAGGAGCGCCAAAGGAGGGCCCGTCTGTGCCCGTCCGTGCTCTGGCCGGGCACAGGGCCCCGACCCCTGGCCGTTTTTCTTCCACCTCTGTCCCTCCTACACCATGTCGGTATTCCGCTGCCGACCTTAGAGCCCTTAAGGTCCCTCCTTGTGAGGCGGCGCACTCCTGGGCGCTTTCTGATAATCGGTTCCGATCATGCCCCTTCTGTAATTATCTTCTTCCTAGTCCTGCCACCCCGCCTACTCAACCCTGTAATGGGACTAAGATCATACAAGCGGGCCTGATCAATGCCAGATCTTTGGTTTGCCACACGGCTGAGGTCTTTGACCTTCTAGCTGATAATGATCTCGACCTACTCTTTGTTACTGAGACTTGGATGACTGACTCCTGCTCGCCGGTAGTCGAGTTAGCTATCCCTCGTGGTTTCAGAATTTGCAGAGTAGATCGCGCTGCTGATGTGGGAAGAGGAGGGGGGGTTGCCGTGATCTACAGGGATCACTGGTCTCTCACCTGCGAGCATCTGGACAAAATCAAAGAAGCCGAACTTCTCCATTTCTGCCTGGACATTAGTCCGCATTTTACCTTAGGCGGCACACTACTGTATCGACCGCCAGGCTACGTCGGAAATTTTATTGGATCTTTGGAGGAGGTCATCGTGCCACGAGCCTTACGCTTCTCTCGCTTCTTACTGCTGGGCGATTTTAATATACATGTGGATTCTGCTAACACCACTGAAGCTACTCGTCTTAGTGAGACTTTCAGCATGGCTCACCTCTCCCAATGGGTCGACGCTCCCACACATGTGGGAGGTCATGTTCTTGACTTAATCTGCACTAATTTTGATATTAGTCTGTCCCCCCCAATGCCTATGGTGTGGTCCGACCATTATATGATCAAGTTTGCCTGGCAGCTAGATGAGGGTTTGAGGAAAACTCCTTCTATGGTACACCATCCCCGGATTAATGTGATGTCCTTATCTGAGTCCCTTTCCGACACCCGTCCGGCCCCAATGATGGAGCTAGAAGCGACTGTTGACGCATTCAATTCTTGGATAGCGAATGGTGTCGCTACCTCCACTAATGTGGGGGGTGTCCGGCGAATGCGGTCACGACCCTCCCAACCATGGTTCACGCATGCCCTGCGAGAACAGAAGCTGGTCTGCAAAAAACTAGAGCGAGCATGGAGACAAGTCTACCTGCCTGCCGCAAAGAAATCTTTACGAGCAGCCCAAATGGACTATTATGCTGCGATCAAGACAGCTAAAAGTAGGTATTATTCGGACAGAATTGAGAAGGCGGAAAACAACAGCAAAGAGATCTTCTCAATTGTCCAAAACTTTCTATCTCCCTATGCTGCCCAACCCCAGCTCCCTTCTTCCGCCCAATGGTGTGAAGAACTGTCCTGTTATTTTACGGACAAAATTGCAAAAATACAATCGGACTTAGAAATGGCTCAAAAGTCCTTTACGACTCCTCCTGTCCTACTTGGATCGGATAGACTATGTCTACAGGACCAACTTGTTGCCTTCCTCCCGGCCTCGGAACTGGACATACGGCAAATCCTGACTGCTTTAAAGTCTGGATCTCCCTCAGACCCCTGCCCAGCCAGGGTTTTGGGCGGGATAACGGACACCATTACTCAAGAGGTGACGCACATCATTAACCTCTCCCTTTCCACGGCCATGATCCCGAGAAGTTGGAAGGAGGCAAAGCTGCTCCCTTTATTAAAAAAGGCCGGTTCAGACCCAGCACTACCATCGAGCTATCGGCCCATTTCACTGTTGCCAGCTCTGGCGAAGGTGTGTGAAAAGGTGGCCTTTAAACAACTGGACAGCTTCATTGAGTCCTCTCACGCCCTACATCCTGCTCAGTCAGGATTCAGAGCTGCCTACAGTACCGAGACAGCTCTAGTTGAGGTTTCGGAGGCTGTTCGTGAGTGCCTGGACGGAGGTGGCAGAGCGGTCCTGATTTTATTGGACCTCTCTGCCACCTTCGATACGGTCCCACATGCCTTACTGATTGACAGACTGCGTGCTGTTGGCATCTCTGGGTTGGCCCTTGACTGGCTGTCATCATTCCTGAGTGATAGAACTCAACAGGTCTGGATGCCCCCCTATTCGTCGGCCCTGAAGAGACTGTCAACTGGAGTCCCGCAGGGTTCTACGTTAAGCCCTTTACTGTTTAACGTTTATATGACCCCTCTACTTTATCTGGCGGAACATCTGGGAGCCAAGATAATAGCATATGCTGATGACACTCAGCTGCTATTCACATGGTCTAAGGGTGTGTCCGATCCATCAGCAGTCCAGCATTGTCTGTCGGAAGTTTTCAGGTGGCTTGCACAAGTCCAACTTAAGTGCAACGAAGATAAGTCCGAGGTCTTATTCTTCGGCTCCTTCCCTGACAATTTCAAGGACCAGATTTGGCCCCCCGGACCTGCCCTGTCCCAGTGCGACGGGAGGCCCAGCTAAGAACCTGGGGGTCTGGTTCGGTCAGGATCTAAAGTTTGCGGATCACATAAAAAAATTGACCGGCATTTGCTTTGGCACCTTGCGTGCCCTGAGGAAATTCTTTCCTCTTCTGCCTAGGGCAGCCAAGGAGTCTGTCCTTCGAGCTCTGATCCTATCCCGGCTCGACTACGCCAATGCCTTATTTAGTGGTCTACCTGCGTACATGGTTCACCGCCTGCAGGTGATACAAAACACTGCAGTACGTCTGCTTTTATCTCTCCCAAGGAGGTCAAGCGTGCGTAGCCACTTACGCAGTCTGCACTGGCTACCAGTACCACATCGAATTCTGTTTAAAATTCTTGTGTTGGCATTCAGAGCAGTTCATGGCCAGGGACCAACATATCTGCAGAAAAGGTTTTCATTCTACACTCCCAACCGTGCCCTTCGATCGGCCAATCTATGTCTACTAACCACCCCTAAATTCGAATATGCACGTATGGGAGGTCAATCCATTTCAGTTAAAGCAGCCTCTGCCTGGAATGCTCTCCCCCTTTCCCTCAGAGCCTCGCCAACCATTTCTGTGTTTAAGAAAGATCTCAAGACCCACTTGTTCAATGCCCCTCTCTTGTAGTTCATCCAGGCTTTGCTCCAGCACTTATGTTCTCAATTCACTCACCGCGCCAGGATACCCCGTGGTAACAGAGCGCGTTATAAAAGTTTTAATAAACATAAACATAAACATAAACATTACCTAGTGACGACTTTAACTTGCATTTATTTCCCATTTGAGATGCAAATATTATATTTTATCTGAAGGTAAAAGGCCAATAAAACGGTTGCAGATTATATTGTGATCTGTTTAGCCACGCCTCTTGCCCCGCCCCACGGTGGCACCTTTTTATGCACTTCAACCACTGGGCCTCACCCGATTGAAAAGCTGTGGGGGAAGGAAATGCATCTCAATAAAGTGTGAGAAATAAAAGGTTTTCGTGCAGTCCCTCCTATTGCAGACATTTTTTTCCAGCCCTGTCAAAAAAGAACATTTATCTGGAGGCACGGGGTCAGAGGTGAGAATGCTCCCAACTTCTTTTCACAGCCAAAAAAGGCATGTATATATATATATATATTGTTATTTTCTGTTACCCGTGGTTGGTGTTTAGAGAGTAGCGTTCGCATCTCCTAGGCAACGCACTCTGAGACAATGTACGGAGCAGCGGAAGCAAAATACTCAAAGATGTTTAGGAATCACAGACGGGGCCATAACGACAGACTGGGAGGTACAGGTGCCACGTGCCTCCCTGTCAACTGCAACGCTTGTAGTACTTCTGGCTTTTTATGGAAACAGGTCCCAGAAGCTGAAGTGTCACGTTTTAAAAGTCTGGATTGCCTGAAAGAGTCGAGGGTACAGTAGGACAAAACCACACAGAGATATTGGCTACTTTAAACTACCAAACAAAGTTGTGTCTTGGGTAAGGGGGGGCACCAGAGGGGCCTGAGGCGCATAAGCTGGTGAAGAGGCCTGCACCCAGGCCAGGCTGCGCTGTTTCCACCCTGCAAGGCTGGAAGGGCGCACTCGCTGACTTACTCCGTTAATTGGGATTTAGAAGTGGACACACAAACCCAATTAACACGTCGAGTTATTGACCTTGTTTGCTGTAACCAAAGGGCTCTGACATGGAAGTTATATCGGTCGTTTAACCCGACTCCACTCAGGGTAACCCAATCTCCCACGCCCGGGGTGGTGGTGAGGGTGCTTCGTGGCTGTCACCTCTGAGAGGGCCGAGGGAGAGAGCTGGGCTCTCCAGTGACGAGCAGGGCCCCTCACACTTAGCCTCAGGGGCGAGGCGAGCTCGGGGGTCGCAACCTAGCGTGTGCCACAAATAGACACTTGAGGGGTATGCGAATATTGTGCCAGGAAGTGCAGGGGACCAGCAGGTGTGAGCTTGTGCAAGGCCAGCTAGGGTTGCTAATGGCCCCTGGCCCCATCACTCAAGCTCTGAAGCGCATAAGGTGTCAAGTGTTTCACACCTTCAGGGGTCAGCCGCTGGCGTGGACTGGTGGAGTCCAGCATAGGCGGCCTGAGCTCTGGACAAGACTCTTAGCATTAAGGAAGAGGTGTGGCGCAGCGGCCAGAGTGCCGGGCCACGGGGTTCACGTTCGATCCCGGTACCGGCGGCAGGTTAGCCCAGCACCATGTGACTCTAGGCAATAGCTCGCTTAATCTTCCCGACGCCCCCCAGCGCCGGGACACCTCTCTGGAGGTAGCTGTGCGTTTACAAATGCTGGTATTTATGTATTAAGGACATTTTGTTATTACTCCAACGCGCCCTGCATCGCATTTTCTGATGCAGGGCGCGCTACGAAATAAATTTTATTTATTAAATTGTTCACTTACCTCCAATTATCCATATTACGGTGTTTAGCACCCCCCACCCTGCCCCTGCCCCGCCCCGCCTTCCTGCCCCACGGAACTCCCTCCGCGGGCCGCGTCTGCCCTGCTGAAGGCCCGGAGCACGGAGCTTAGGTCCAGCACACCAACATCACGCATCACCGCGGACTCAGTAATGTATGGTTTGTTCCCAGGGACTCACACACTGAGACCTCCAGGGCTGCAGAAGGCTCCTGAGCTGCTTGAAAGATGTTCTTCTGTTTTACAGAAACCACCTGATAGAACGGAAGGCGACATCAACCATGTCCTTCCGGAATATGACCCGCAGTCTCCTGCCTGACTAAGCAGTACTGGGCAGATCAGACAACGACAGCAATGATGACACCTGATGAGATGATGGGGTCTCCCTGCCCTTATTTGGGGTCGAGGGTCCTGGAGGGACCACTAACCTCTTTGTTCCTTTTTTCTTCAATCCAGGAAACGGATTGTGGTCAGGCAGAGGAGGATGCAGATGAAGACAGGTGTAGTTAATGTAAAGTGATGTCATGTATTTGACTAACATAACCTTTTCCCTTAATAGGGAAAAGGTCACAGGGATAGCTTGTACACATGTTTTCAACAAGCTTGTTACCTATGATTCATGAATAAACAGGTCTTTGTGGAAGGTGACGATTATATGTTTCTGAACCAGACACAAATTCCTGACAAAGAAGGAAAGAAAGAAACCCTTTTTCATCCATAACTAAAGGTCAGCACCAACAGTCACCAGTCATGGCATGAACTGGACATGGGAACAGTGGCTTCTCTGGCTGAGAGGTGGTGTGATTTCAGCCTCCAGAGCTGGCACAATGACAAATGGAAGTCTCCCACCTCTTGCTAGTTTGTTTAATCTTTTTTAATTGTGTCTCAGGTGAGTCCCACACACTGTATTGCTCTGTGTTCAGCATGTTGCTCCTACAATGTTATGATCTCTGTAGAAGTATTGAGAGCTCTTACTAAATAAATCAAGTTTAACTAAAATATTTGAAAATTAAGCAATAATAATGCAAATCTGGGGGATGCTCCCCCCTCCCACACACACACTCACCAGGTGGGACCGAGCCTCACTGAACAAGACCATGAAGGCTCCAGACTTTGCCACCTTACTCCTGCTGTGGTAACTGGGGGCATAAGCTCCGGCTGCAGGGATCTGTGTACAACTTTCAGGTGGTAGTCCATAGGCAGGACTGACTCTGGCCTGCACCCTTCTGAGGTCGATGACATGAGTGTTACTGATTTGATAGATTATGACACACCCTTATACATATGTACCAAGAGATAATTCACCTGGTGGTGTGCGCTCCATATAACGCCACTATCCTCACAATTAGCACCGACAGCCTGGCACGCTCTTCCGACTCCTCTCTGCAGGGGCAGGGTTGCCTCACAGCCTGGCCTTTTCTGGTGGGTACCAGCTGTTTCTTCTAGGGTTGTTGGGCTCCCTTCAGCATCATGCTATGAATTGAATCTGCTCCTTTTCTGCACTGCAGCTTAAAAAATTACAAGATAACAAATCTTAACTATTACATCAACTATATTTTTTTTAATTTATCCCAGTCGTCGACCTCATGAAGTAGAAATGTAAATAAAAATGAAATAAGACTTAGGATGGACCTGTCCCAAACTCCTGTGTCAGAAGCCATATGCCCTTTGGCTAGGTTCACGCCATAGAAACACCATATACATATATACATGTGCCCGATGCCTTAGTGCCAAAAGGGCCAGGCCTACCCTGTTGTCAAAAAAAACATCCCTGACTGCAGCGTGTGAAGCCAGCTTTGTTGCTAGACATGGGCAAGAAGGACTGGCCCAACCATTTAAAGATGTTGTTAACAGACTTAATGTTAGTTACTAGCTAGTGGAAGCAGGCAGAACTTCCAACTCTGAAGAAATGGAGTGGTGGCCATGGAAAGAGTTACAGCCAGATCAATGGTCTCTGTCGCCTGGTAAACAGTGATCAGTTTTATGAGAAAAAATAATGTAGAAGTTACTTGCCTTCCAAGTGTTTGTAAGTACTAAGAGCGATTTGAATAAGAATATAACCATTTGATTAATGGTGCAGCCTATTAAAACTTCACCGGGTGGGGTTGAGGGCAGGGAGAGAGGGAAAATAGGGGTGGCTGGATTCGTGCTGGTAGCGGGGTGATTGGTTGGAATTAAACTGGGTCGCATGTATTGACTTGAATGTGAAGTGCCTATAATATTCCATTAGTCCTTGTGTCTCATCAGTTGAAAAGTAAAAAAAGAGGTACAAAAGTTACTACCCATCGTACCTCTTCTGAAACTACAGCTTTGTGTTCTGCTGCTAATTCTACAGTTAAAATAGCAGACTTCTAGTAATTCCCAGATGTAACTGCTCCATCTCTGGGAAGGGATTAGTGAGGCGGCTTTGCCAACATGAGAGGTAAGGACCAACGGGGATGCTTTTGAAGCATACCCATGAGGTGCATCATAGCTGACTTGCATATTTACTGCCATGACCACCAATTGTGGCCACCAGATCTGCGGGGAAACATTCAACCCATCTGCAGCACACTGGGGCGCTTAGACGCCACATGGCCATGACAGAACTAAGTCTGGGCAGTGAACTCCGCTTCGCTTGCGGAGTTAACAGAGTTTTCCGCACTCCGCGTTGCGCGGAGATCACGGAGTTCCGAAAAACTCAGCTTCCCGTTGCAGTGGGGAGTTTTTTCCTCGCTCGCGTTCATCAATGTCAAGTTGGCGAGCGCGAGCGAGAAAAATCCACCTCCCAGCGAGATTTTTCCTCGTTCGCGATCGTCAACATCAAGTTGGCGAGCGCGAGTGTGGAAAATCAACCTCCCGGTGAGATTTTAAAATGCGGGTGTTCAGATTTCTCATTGCGAGTGGTCGCCTATGCTCACAACCGTTCGTGTTGAGAAACCCCCCACTCGCATTGAGAAAGCTGCCCCTCGAGTAAAAATCTACTCGAGCGGCAGAAAAGAAGCAGCTCCCGCTTGCGCTGTGCATGATGCTGTTCCCGATGATTGCACAGTGTGGACAAGCACCTGGCACTGACAATCACTGCTAACTGCATTATTCTAGAGAAACACCACCGTTCGCGGAGCTCCCCATAGTGTGGCGTAGATGACGTCCGCCCAGGGTTAGACAGAACCTTTTGCAAACCTGCTTGTGTGGCAAGTTGTGTGTCAATGTTTACCGTTCACTGTCCATAAAAAACAGAAGAGTCCCTGTGTAGCAAACTAATCAAGTATTTAACACATCATTTCAACTACTACAATTCCTAGGACATAAACTCTTTAAATCATAGTGCCATTAATACATCAAGCATACTAAACAAGCGTTGCATAGATGAAATAAAAAAAGAACATTAAAAGAATAACAAAACTATCAACAGTGGTTGTAAAGAAAGTTCATACAAATGTATTATATTTATACATTCACTATTCATCCAGTATATCAAATATATATGAACACAATGTATTAGGTCACAAAGATTAAAAACAATTGTAAAAAGTTTGATATTAGGCTAAAAACAAGTGTCGACACAGCGTTCCGGTTAACTTGAAGATAAATACACCTTCTTCAGGACAGTTCTTTAGCTTAATTCTAATATGGAGACATATATTCTCCTAGTGGCGATCTTTAGGGTCACCGTGGACCAGCTATGATAATATGGGTCCTATGTGCTAGTGATGCTTTCAATTGACCTTCAGAAACAACTTGAAGGACTACACCAGCATTTCGTAAGAGAGTCTGCTATTTAGTTCGGGATTTTTGGCCTTGAATCTAGGAAGCAGGCGGCGAAGAATGGCAATGGATACTGCCTTCGTTGCAGTCTCAATCCTGCTTATGTCGTAAACCACACGTGCATGGGGAATGTCCTCCCGAGACTTGTGTGCTTCAAAAAATGACAATCCGTATCGATAGTTTTCGACCTCCCTACTTCGACAGCTCGGGTAGTAGCGTCTTACGTCACACCCCACAGTACTGAGGGGTGTGAAACAGCTTCACTCATTTGAAACGGTGGGGTATGAAAGCCAACGTATGATTTTGAACGCTATTACTTACTGAATTCATGACAACTCAGACCGATTTGTAGTCCTTACCTGTACCCTAGCATAGTGTGGATGTTAAAACATGGGTCCCAGCCTCAGCAGAAGGGAAGACTGCTATGGGGGAAGGAAGGCAAGTCTGGTACCTCCTGATTTTTAGTGCAACTTACAAAAACCCTGTCAAGTAGATCGACTGAACTGTGTTGTACTTTCTTAATCCTAAAAGATAACAGTAGGTGGGGCATTGTCTTACTGTGTCTGTTGTTTGGCTCTTGAGTTCCTGGCTCTTTCCCTCCATACTACCTCTCTCATAAGACTGAGACTGCTGATCCCCGCCACCCTGAGAGTCAAGTGCGGAAAGGGTTGTACTTGGTCCAGTTTGCAATGCCATAGTAGAACGGTCCCAGGACATCAGTGGTAAACAACTTCCACCATCATGGTTGGGGTCCCGTAATAACGTGCCCACCCCGTGGCTCCCAAACAGGGTCATGTAATATGAAATTCCTAAATCCTCTGTCATTCTAAATTCTTTCAGAAACTATGTTCCTGCTAAATCTGGAATTCCACTGAAGTCATTATTGACCTCATTTTGGGCAACAAAGTTACTAAAAAATAAATGACTTTGTGGTGCAGCAGCTGGAGAAGACATGAAGAAAAACCCAAAACCCTAATGAGTGTTAGAAGCCAAGGTACATTTGAAAAAATGTCAACAGCTCTAAAATATATTCCAGGAGTACACTTGACCTAAAACGCTTCTTTCCCCTGTGCGCTCACCCCTTCCACGCTCCAGGGAGGTTGAAGAGCCAGGATTTGTCCAATTGGAATTCATCCATGTACCGTAAGAGGCCATTGTTCACTGAGGAGGCCCAGGTGCTGGAGAGGGCAGGACTTGTTCCAAAAGGGTCCTAGACACTGGAACAAGAACTGCTGAAAGACAAGTGGATGAGACCCAAAGCAGCATGAGGAGCGTCATCAGTCTGTGCACGCGGCACGCTACGAGCATCCTTTCGTTGCAGCCACAGGCGCAGAAGTAGGTGAGCTGAGATTTCAAAAATGACATTCAATTCCAACCCTCAAAACGATTCTTAAAACAAAATATATCTGGCTTTTTAGTATTTCATCTAAACATATTGGTATTTTTATGACTTGAACAGCACGGTGGGCAACAGAGTACTGTTCATGCAGGGCAGTGTAAAGAGCCCATTATATTATATACTGATATTTCATATACTTAAGGTTTCAGATGCAGGGAGAGCTAGTGATTTGCTCAGAATCAGAATATTGTCAGTCAATAGTTAAAGCCAGGATTAGAACGCAGATCATCAAAGTCCAGTCGACGGAATATATTTTCCACACTGACTTATATTGCAGCGTAGGCAATTTTAGGTGGGAGACAGCTAAAATAAAACCATTTTTGGCTTAAAAAATCAGGAGTCTCCCGTCTGAAACAAATCTATTGAGATGTATGCTACCATTACAATGGTGTACTAAAGTGTAACATTGGGAGAAAAACAACAAAAAAGGCTTCATGAACAAATTCATGAAAAAGAGGGGTCCCAAAACGTGTTTTCACCATGCAATTTTCCATAGGACGTTCTGACACGGCTACAGCCCGAACTGCTGAACGGAATTACGCCAAACTTTGCAAATTTGTAGGGACTGTTACGCAGATGTGCCTTTGCTATATTTGGTGAAATTTGCTTTGGTGGTTTTTATGAAAATTAACTTCAAAAACACATATATATCTGGGCGGAGCCTAACCACACATCTCATCGTGAGATCTGATTGGCTGTCAGCACTTCATCCAAGAAGTGTTGGCAGCCATCTTTGGACCAATATACATGAAAGCACCTCATTAAAAACCATTGTAGTTAATAGTTACATTATAAGTAATTTGTTGATGGTACCATACTCATTTTAGGAATTGTGGTGTGTTCTAAGGTGATTTTACCATGTGAAAAAGCCTTCTGCTGGGATATCATGAATCATGTTTGAAAGAAAACTATTATCTCATGCTTTTCCCACAGTGGTTTGGAAGGGGACATAAATTTGCTAATTTTGGGTAACTCCTCTTTTTGGAAAAAATGTCACACTCTTCCATTCACAGAGTATTTCATCAGAGCTCCTTTGTAGCGGTGGCTGTTAAAGCTTCCCGGGAATACTTGAAGACAAAAACGTTTACACATTCTGAACTACAGCCAGGGTAATTATCTGATTGGTAAAAGTGCATTGGTAATTCGTTCACTTTTCTTCACCACATGGTAACTGTTTTAAATGATCTTGAACCAATGCAGTGCGCTTTCACCTACTGTTTAGCACTTTTTTGCTCCCCAGCTTGGTGGCCACTCAATAAATATCATGATGTACACACATAATGTATTTTTGTTTTGTGGAAAAACTCCTTGCTCCACACCCCAATTATTTTTGAGAGGTCTATTCCCCTCTTAAAACTTAAAAATTAAATTACTTTTTCCTTGAAGGGAATATGGCTATGGCTGGGTTTTTAAGGGGGTAATCACTCAGTACAAGGTGTGTGAACACCCGCCTACTTTCCAGTTTCTACGTGTACTCCAGCTCTCGTAGGCGTGGCTAAACACGTCTTCAACTTAAAATGATACCACACCTGTTTTATGGGGTGGAAATCATGGAGAATGATATCACAGCTCCCAGCATCGATGGCCGTCAGGCTGTCACGCCTAGCAAGACTTGGCACTTCGCATTATAGTCATCAATGCATTCATTCTTGGGTTGTTGGCCCTAACGCGCTGAACACTTGAAGCAGTCCTTCACTGAGGACCAGAAGTAAGATGCCAACACTGGTGTGGCAGCTCTTTATTCATCGACAGGATTGTTGTTCTTTTGATAGAGACTTAGCCAGTGGGGTCATTCTCTTGGTCTGCAATGACAACATTATCAAGTTGCTCCAGTCACACTGTCCGCGGGGGTAGAGATAAAGCTTCCTCGACGATATTGAAAGAAGTGGTAGGCACAAGCCTGAGGTCAACTGAGATGACCGACATACACCATGGACATCGATTCACCAAATTGCCAGATGTAGCGGAAGTGACATCACACACCCTTTGAGCTTAATTACATCACAGGGGTGAAATCATATGACCTTTGTCCCTGAATGACCCTAGGAACTGATATCTCATGACCTTAAACCTGAAGCCATCGCAATAATTGACAGCACTCAAATTCTGTGATAAAGTAATGATTAAAATAACACAACACAGACAAATATCCGATTTAGAAATCTCCTACATTAGGGTGCGATCATGATCTTTGAAAGTGGTGAGATGTAATACGCACCCTGAACTGTAGTGAGCCCAGACCTCTTGTAGGTTTGCTTGGGGAAGGGTGGGGATTCGATCTGAGATTTTTTTTTTTTATGAAGTCGAATGGTATTTTGTAAAAAAAGGTCAATTTTCTTAAAAACTTGCTATAAAGCTGTAGTCTCTGAAAGGGCACTCATGTGAGTCCTTTCATTGAGTGCCAATCCAAAGGTCCCTGGTGCTCTTGCAGAGCTGACCCCATTTGTTTTCAGAATGTGCTGTGGATGTCTGTCAGGGATCCATTGTGGTACCCAGATTTCACAGAAGCAGAAGGATGCTGAAATCCCAACTCCTCTCCCAGATGCCTGCCAGTCTCCAATGAGTATCTGACGACTAAGGAGTGTTCCGAGAGGGGAAAGGCGACGGGCAGAGACAGAAGAGACTGCCTTGTCTTGCTCTTCTGGGCTCGTCTTACACCTCATTATTTTAATCTTCACTCTTCTGGATTTTCTTATTGCTTGGTGCTGTTCTAGAACTGCAAATTAACACAACACTTTAGTAGATTTCTACAATTTAATGCGGCAGACCCGAGAGCAGAGGACGGCCCGGTACCAGGGTTCGATTCCCAGCGCGGCAGGTTTCTGGACCAGGGTCAGCGGACTCGATAATTCTCTCGCCTCGGTGCCCACTCTGATCAGCGATCACCCTCGGCAACTCTGGGCATTAGCTTGCCTCATCCTCACTAACGGCCCCACCAGACCGCCGGGGATGCCTGGTCTCACCCTGGAGATACCCATTAAGGGACCATCTCTCAGGGAAGCCAGGAAGGGTTTCGCGGCGGTCGAAGCGCCTTGGGACCCTACGGGTAAGTAGTGCGCTATATAAATGCCTACCCCTTAAGACAAAAACTTTTCCTTCTCTTCTATTATGTGTACAATTTAAATATGTAAGATTTCATTGTTGTATTAATTTTTTTTTTTTTTTTAGTTCAGTAAGATTTTATTGAATTTTGACAATGGAGAAAACACAGAAGTACATACAAAAAACTGATAAAGTAATTCATTAAAATACATGGAAGTGAGTAAGAACAATCATAAATAAGCAGTCACAAATAAATTACATTGCAAAGTACTATCGTCAATCAAAGAAGAACTGAATAAATGGGAGGGAAGGAAGGAAAGGGAGGGAAGAAGGGAAAAGGGAAATATACATTTCATAGCATAATTATACATTTCATAGCATAATAAAGTTTTTCTTAAAGCTTCACCGTTACTTAAATAGCATTATCATATTCTCATACAGAGTTCCTAGCTTTTTTACTCTACAAAGCTTGCAACCATATTATCATATCAATTCTTTATTATTTTATTTTTTGGGGGTACTTTCGTGACCAGAAGCGACTTCTGAGAGAGTAAAAGAGTCCATGCCACTCGGGTGGAGGTGTTCCGGTAACACGTAATTTGAAGGTAATAGAACTGGTCTTATGCTTCTTCTTATGTAGGTAAACCATCTTTGAGTTCTCCCCAACAACGATTTCTTTCAAGGAGATGATTTGATGTCTGACTGGTAAGTTCTCAATCTCAACAAGTCAGCAGCATAAGCTACACTGCCGCAGGCGATACCAAGAGGTAAGTATAGTTCCATTGCCCCTTTATTAAAATACCGAAGGCAGTCTGACACACTCACGAAATGCTACCTCATGTAGCCCAAACGACTTCCACAACGACGACCACTAGCCTAAATTCCTGCTTCTGAGGAGACGACACACGCGCAAAAAAGCAACACTACCTGGTGACCATTCTTCAGTGCAACGCAAAGCTTGGAGGGCCGTCAGACGTTCAAATCATTGAACGGTGAACCAAAGCATTCTTTTATCCAAGGGAAGTAAGGATCTAGCTCAGCTTGTTTATCAATGTTCCATGTAAAGTGCTGAACAAAATAGTTGTATTTAAACAATACTTTTTCTTAGCATATAAGGGTGAGTTAGTTATTCCATGGTCTATGATGCCCGTGTTTTGCTTGAATTTAAACCTCAGTTATAGTACAATAAAGCACCTCCCCCCCCCCACCCCACCATCCACTCATCAGAAACTGGAAGTATGGGGAACTCTGAGCCCTTAAGGTAGCAAAAGCTCCCTGTGTTATTTAACGCTATCTATCCTGTAAAATGTAATAAATGAACAGAATATGATGACTAATCACTTTCTGATCATTCTAGCAAACATAATTACATCATAGCACCTAGAAGCATCTCTTCACTATCTAAAGGAGTTATTTTCTGTTGATGAAACTGGGAAACATTTTTTATTTGTGCTCATTTTACAGTCTCCACTGCTTCCTTTCCATCCTCTTTAGACTGCCGGCTTGCAGACTGCAATTTACCTGAAGGAAATTCATGGTGATGATTGTGGATGAGAAGCAGTGGCAGGAACTACACCTTGTCTCCACTCTTGCTCGTCTGTGTCTCTCTCACTCTTGGGTGTGGAGGCGAGGGTCACTCACTGCGTGAGGGCTTCCAGCCTGTGCCGCCTGGGTTGTCTACTGACCCAACTTCCAGTCTACCCAGCCCTCCCCCTGAACAATTCTGCCCAAGGCCATAGTTCGAAGGACGAAGTGAATAGGCAGGTGACCCCCCCTTTGCAAAGATCAAGGTGGCAATTGCTAAGCCTGGCGGAAACAGGGTTCCCCTGCAATGGGCCAAGAAGGAAACGGTCAGTGCCAGGTTGGTGAAGCCTGCTCCTGACGATCCCGAGTGTGTCAGAGGGGACAACATACTGAGCCCTGATCAGACTTTACCAGCATCGGTTTCAGACTTTTGTCGCGGCTTTTACATGAAATATTCTTGCATTATTTCAACATTAGCACATAAACATTTAAATGTTATTAGCTATGTTTTATTCACATTAACATGACCATAGCTAATGTAAGCCTGTGATGTAAATGGCTAACGTTGGTTGCCATCTTGCTTGGTGACACAAGTGCATTTGTTTCTAGAAGAAGCTAAAGTTCTAATTGGCTGATGCGATGCACCTTTGCTTTCTTTCCCATGTGAAATGCTTTCTTTTCATTGGTAATCATGGAATGTTATGATTGGTTTCATATTCACACAGATACCTGCAGAGTACAGGCTGGTTGGTCCATGTATCTCATGTTGCTGCAGATGATGCAAGTTTGTAGGACACGAAGAAAAGCTGTAGAGTGGACGATCCTGAGAAGCGAATGAGCCCTTGTTTGTGTCATTTCACTCTAACCTAATTGGATGGTTCATGAGAACTGCATGTAGGTGAAGCAAATGTTAAAACTGTGTGATTTAAGCTAGTGCAAAGTAGATTACAGTTCAGGGATGCTTTGACTGTTTTTTAAAGCATTTTAGAGCATAGCAGAGGATTTTGGGCGCTCTCTTTATGGAAGAATTGACTTCCTAAACATTTTCCTTTGAGACGACTTGATGCTAGTTGGAACTCCTTCTTTTGTAACTTTGATTTGATTCAAACTTTATAATAATTCATGCATACATATATTGATTATTGAGTGAACCGAACCTGATGATTTTGCCTTCTGTAAACTTTGAACCTTTAATAAACCGTTATGGTTTGAAACGTTAACCATTATCTGTCCTCATTGTGAAGCTTAATGCTCTGCACATAATTTAAATGTATTGATTTGTGGCACAGCCTCAGTCCTGAGTTTCAATTAATCTGAAAGCGCTTTATGGACCCTGACATTTTCACAAGTTAAAGCACTAAAACTTGCTTTTATGGTGCAGCTGGCAAATACTGGTCGAGTGGCAACACTACTTCTGACAGGCAAGGCAGAGGCGTAATACAGATCCCTACGGTGTAGGGGGCCTCACCCTCGCAGGGGGCCCAAACTCCATGCCGCCCCTGTTAAGCCTATGGTCTATGCATTTCTGTGAGGTATGGACATCTCAGGAGCCTCTCACCACATTCATAGCTGCCAAGGTTTCAGATTGCTTATGTGTGACATTTTTATAATTTCAGTGTAATTATGAGTGACATTCAACGACTATGAGTGACACTTTCTTGTGAGCAAAATCAAGCAATGAAGATGAGGGAAACATACAAATATCAGAAATTACACCCATTTGATCAATGAGAAACTCTAAGAAGGTCCTAAAAATACTGCAAAGCACCAGATATGGAAGGACACACAGAGCTGCCAAGTTTTAAGATTGATTCTTTCTAACATTTCCATGATTTTAGGGAATTTATGAGTGACAATAGGTGACCAAGATTGTGACACTTGAGTGGCATTTCCTCACGAGTAGAAGGACACACCCTTTACAAACATTACAGATGAACTCTAAGGTGCAAGTAGGTCTAGGGGGAGAAGAGGTCCTTTAATCATCCTTCTTTTTAATAATCATTTCTAAAATTATTTTTTGTACATATAAGAAAACAGAAGCTTTCTAGTTGCAAGCCTGGCGACTTCGCTGTGTGCGCCACATATTTATTCTCTGTGTGGAATTGTGCATCTGAAATATAAGGAAAAAACATGCCTCTAGTTATCAATGTAACTAATTGAAAAGATGTTCTAATAGGTTAAAGGTGGGTGCTACAGAGATCAGACAAGTGAACTTCAGGGCAGAGAGAGAGAGGGTGTGTGTGACTCATCTGACTATATTAACAGTACAGAAGTGCCTGGTGTGTGTGTGTGTGTGTGTGTGTGTGTGTGTGTGTGCCAGGCTGAGCACTTACCTTGAGTGTGTCTTCCAACTACTTTGGGCAGGCTGGACAGGGGGCACCAGGCTGCTGCAGGCTGAGGTTTTAAAGTGCATTCTTCTTACATTGCCCTTTTGAAGTATGTACTTATAAGAAGAAGAAAAAACGACTTTTATTTTAGGTTTATATTTGGTATACTGGCCGGGTCATTAAAATGCCAGTCGTGCCGTCCAGGAGGAAACAGCAGGAAAGCCACTCAAAGTAAATAAAAGAAACTCAAATGACCCAGAGAAAGATGAGAATACATGGGTCCGCTTGCAGAAGAGTCACACAGCTGCTCACTTTTGAGACAGTAAATCACCTATCACAATCACACTAGTTTGTGCCAAAAATTATCTGCTTACCTTCCAATTCTGTGTTTTACCCTCTGTCTATCCTGCAGCTTTCCACTCTGCTTTCACCCAGAGCTGCTGGTGCCCCGTTCCCCACAGTCTTTACTTGGCCCCCCACTGCCTTCCTTACTGCTACTGGAGCGAGGGAAGAGTTACGCGATTTCTCTTCCTGAGGCGCTACAAAAACATCCTGTCACTGTGCCCGCTCCACCGGATGTATGACGTTACAACGCATACTTTTACAACGCCTACCATTACAATGCAATTTTTACACCGCAACATCCATTACAATGCATACCATTACAACGCATGGTATTACAACAAATTCTTTGAAACTACCTTTACAACGCATTCCACTACAACGCATACTACCTTTACAACGCATACCATTACAACGCATAACATTACATTGCATGTAAGGTTAGTGTTGGATAGTGTAGGGGTTAAAATTACTATTCTAACTCCAGGGGGTGCAACAGTAGGGTAAGTGTTGGATAGTGTAGGGGTTAAAAATACTATTCTAACTCCAGGGGGTGCAACAGTAGGGTAAGTGTTGGATAGTGTAGGGGTAAAAATGACTATTCTAACTCCAGGGGGTGCAACAGTAGGGTAAGTGTTGGCTAGTGTAAGGGTACTATGTGTTGTAATGCTATGCGTTGTAATGGTATGCGTTGTAATGACTGCGTTGTAATGCCATGCGTTGTAGTGGTGTGCGTTGTAGTGTCATGCGTTGTAATGGTTGCGTTGTAAATGCATGCATTGTAATGGATGTTGCGTTGTAAAAGTTTCGTTGTAATGGTAGTACGGAGTAAAAGTTGTGTTGTAAAGGTTGTTTCCCCGCTCCACCACCTCTACTACACAGTACACTGTGACCGGGGCCATGCCACCTTGACGAGGTCGCTGTGAGCAGGGCCAAAGGCATGATCCGCCTGAGCAATTCAACTGTGTCATGTGTTAGGGAAAATAACAGAACGCACCGGATTCACTTGAGGCTGGCACCGGTGCATGTTGTTTATCAGTGACGCTGTCATCGGATACACGTGGCCCAGAGAAGCAGGATTGCCAGCTCACAATTAAAAAATATATGTTTTATTAAAGGAACATAAGCCACGCTGCTCCAGGGCAAACAAAATGTTTTTTATATTTTTTCTTGTTTTACTCTAACCAGTCTTAACTAGCCCAGGCTTGGTCAGTGTCAGGCAGCAGCACAACAAGTCGATAAGACTGCAGGTTGTTTTTGTTTATAATTGCAGCATCTCATGGTAAGTTGCAGCAGCTGCAGTTATGCGTGATTAATGCATTTTAGTGTTGTGATGCGGACACCAGCATTAAAATGCGTTAGTCTAACCCCTGATGCATGATACTTGGAAGGACGGCACATTCTGCAAGGTGCCAGCTTCATTTTAAGCTATGCCACTGGCACAAGGAGACATTCATTTTGTGCAAAGAATATTACAAAGTGTGGAGGGAGAGGGACAGGGGAAGAAAGACAGAGCTCAGCAAGGGAAAGTGTCTCCTACTTTTGAAACCAGCACGCTTAACTCCATTGAAAGTTGAGGCACAGGAGTCATTCTATCAAAGCATCACTGAGTGCTACAATAAAATGTTAATATCAGTGCTCCCAGAGTGTTAAAAGGTGGCATATTCTAAAAGTGGTATATCCTCACGAGTAAAAGGAGACACCCTTTACAAACATTAAAGATGAACTTTAAGGTACAAATAGGATGAACTCGAAGGTACAAGTGGTCAAGGGGGAGACAAGTGGTCCTTTAATCATCTTTCTGTTTTCATAAGGCATTTCAAAAATTATTTTTTGCACATATAAGAAAACAGAAGCTTACTTGTTGCAAGCCTGGCAACTTTGCTGTGTGTACCACACATGTATTCTCTGTGTGGGATTGTGCATCTGAAACATAAAGAAAAAAACATGCCAATGGTTATCAGTGTAACTAATTGAAAAGGCGGTCTAGTAGGTTTATGCACATGCAAGTGAACTTCAGTGCACAGAGAGAGTGTGTATGCATGACTCACCTGACTACACTAGCAGTCCAGAAGTGCTTGGGTAGTGTATGTGCCAGGCACTTGACTTGAGAGTGTGTTCCAAAAACTTTGGGTGGGCTGGACAGGGGGCACCAGGGTGCTGCATTAGCAGACAGGCTGATGTTTTAAAGTGCGTTATTTTTACTTTGCCCTTTTGAAGTATGTACCTATATTGGAGAGTAAAAACAGCTTTCATTAATTTTTATATTTGTTATGCTGGCTGAATCACTAAAATGCCAGTCAAGGCGACCAGGTGGAAACCCTAACAGCAGGAAGGCCACGCAAAGTAAATAAAAGAAACTCAAAAGACCCGGAGAAAGATGAGGACAAATGAGACAACTTGCAGAAGAGTCACACAGCTGCTCACTTTTGAGACAGTAAATCACCTATCACAATCACAATAGTGCAGTCACGGTCGGTGGAGGAAGTGCTGCCGGGCAGTGACGTGGGGCGGGGAGGGGTAGGGTGGGGGGTAGTAAACTACGGAATACGGCCAAATATAGGTGAGTAACCATAAACAGAAATAAAACAAATTTCGTTGTGAGCTCTGCATCGGCAAATGCGATTCAGTGCGCGCAACAACATTTGTTTTATTTATTTTTATGGTTACTTATCTGTATTTGGCCGTATCCATAGTTTACTACCCCCCACCCTGCCCTTGCCCCCCCCACGTCACCGCCCGGCAGCACTCCCACCACCGACCACTACTGCACTAGTTTGTCGTCTGAGAGCGGCAGGAGCAAAGTTGGGCTGACTGGGGAGAGCGTTGGACAGAGCCGCTGCCCGAGCCTGCAACATGAAGAACCTTGTTCCTGAAAAACTGTACTTTTGATATTTTGGACATTGACACTATTTGGATACTTAAATACTTTACGTCAGAAAAGAAAAACTAGCCTTGAGAAAGCCCCGGCGTAAATCGCCATGAGGGGGCGAAACAAGTGTCGGCTGTCCATGTTCTATGAAAAACAATAAAGTTACCTTTCTGCACTGAAAAACAGCTCTGTCCTTTGTACTACAATTCTAAAGAACGGATATTAAATTCTGAAAAACTCTCGAGATCTTCTTTGGAGTACACACTCATCTTTCCCTAAAACTGCACTAGTTTGTGCCAACAATGCTTGTTTTACCTTCCAATTCTGTGTTTTACCCTCTGTCTATCCTGCAGCTTTCCACTCTGCTTTCACCAAGAGCTGCTGGTGCCCCATTCCCCACAGTCTTTACTTGGCCCCCTCACTGCCTTCCTTACTGTTAGAAAACTCGGCTGAAGTAAATACACACAGAAAGTGTGGAAGAAGAGACGAGGTTTATTCTTAGCATCCGCTCTTCAAGTCCAGTATCATAATGCCACAAACCCCAACAACATTACTCCTCCATCATCCTACATATTCAAACAAACACAAGATCCCCCACATTCCCATTAGACACGAGCTTGTCACGAGCTATGCCACACAAGCACGCTCGTGACAACTCGCATCACATTACATCAACAGTTCCCAACACACCTTCCCCCCTTTAAACAAAAACAACAAAACAAAAGTAACAGAATCAGAATAAAAGCATTACAAACTATTTCATTACGAAATCATTATATCTAGACGGCATACGATGAGAACGTGCAATTCTGGTGTTACCAGAAAGACACTCAGAATATGTACAATTCCCTTTATCACTTTCTTGGCCAACATCCAAAAACACATTACTGTCATAGTCACTCTCAACTGGACTCACCCCAGTAAACACCGAAATTCTATTTAGGTTCCAAACTGAACCACCATCAACCCTGACTGCATTCCTAAAGACTTCAACCACCTTTTTAGGACTTGACCACACCGGAAAACCTTTCCCCACACCTTCCTTCTTCTTGATACGAACCAAATCACCCACTTTTATTAAGCGACTAGACATAGAACCAACTTTCTTCACCATAGCATGTTTCATTTTATTTTTATATAGTTCAACTCTGCATTGAAGTGCTTCAAAATCCACTTTCAAAAAATTTTCAGATCCACATATATTTTTCTTTAACCACCAAGGTGCCAACCTTGTACTCGGTTTACGCCCTCGTAAGAGTTCAAAAGGAGTAACCAAAGTCACAGAATTAGGTGAAGTTCTGTAAGCCAGAAGCATGGATTGTAACGCATTCCTCCAATTCAAATTACCCCTTATTGAAAGTTGAATAGCCTCTTTGATCACACGGTTGAACCGTTCAACCTGGCCATTGGCCTCAGGATGGAAAAGAGCAATCCTTCTATGAACGATACCGCATTTAACCATAAATTCTTCCATTTCTTTGCTAACAAACTGGGGGCCATTGTCAGTTACAATTTATTGAGGGAAAAAAATCTCATCCAGAAACTCGATTACATGGTTAGAAGTAACATCCTTGACCATCTTGACCTCCGGCCATTTAGAATAATAATCAATGAGGACAATTCCAAAAGCTTCCTGTCTAGGTAAACAACTAAATGGGCCAATGATATCTAAACCAAGTTTACGCCAAGGACCAAGAGGTAAATCAATAGGATGAGGTTCCGGACGCAAAGCTACAGCTGTTTTGTCACTGTTCGGGCAATGAACACATGAACACACAAAGGAATCCACACAGGAATCAATCCCTGGCCACCAAAAAGACTCCTTTAAGCGTCTTCTGGTGAAAGATATTCCTAGAGGCCCCTCATGAGCAATTTCGATAACAACATTCCTGAGAGAAAAAGGTGGAACAATTTTGTCTCCTCTTAGAACTAAATGATTCTCAACAGCAAGTTCTTCCTGAACCTTAAAAAAACCCATCATATCCCCAGATATTTTCCTCTGTTCCGGCCAACTTTGTACCAGGTACTTCTTGACATTGCACAATTCGAAATCTTTACTCATCTCCTTTAACCAAACATCTTCCTGCAAAGATGACCGTTCACCACAAACTAGATTAACATCACGTAAAGTGAAAGCAACTTCACACTCATCTTCTAGAACCGACTCAGGAGTGTCCACTTCAGAACCCAGTCTTGACATGCAATCTGCATGTACATTCGCCTTACCCTGAACATACTCGATCTGACACTGAAAGGATTGTAATCTTGAAGCTAATCTTGCAAGACGTGCCGACATTGTCCTACCACCACCAGGAGCCATGAGAAAAACAAAAGGCTTATGGTCAGTTTTTATAGTAAATATTGTACCCCACAAAAAGGATCTAAAGTGTTCAGCGCCCCAAACACATGTCAACAATTCCCTTTCTATAACGGAATAATTATTTTCGGCATCTCTCAAAGCTCTTGAGGCATATGCAACTACCCATTCCTTCTCATTATCTCTCTGCAAAAGGACACCACCCAAACCAGAACCACTAGCATCCACCATAAAAATACATTTCACACCAACCACAAAAGGTTTAAGACACGGCGCATTCACAATAAACATTTTCAATCTTAAAAGCTTGCGTCATGTCATCAGTCCAAACAAGTTTGGCATTTCTCTTTAACAGGTTTCAAAAAGGAGAGGGTACCCCACTTTCACCAGGGAACAGGGTAGGAAGACAGTTAGTCAAAGGGGGGAATCCCTGGGGTCAACTGGTCAACCAATGACAACTAACCTTTCTTCTTGGGGAAAAAAAGGGTCACAAAATACTGAAAGAATAAAAAATGGGTTTCCACAAAGAAATAAAATCGTTAACAATCTATGTTTATTAAAAATACAATCAAATCCTGAGGAAGGTGCCACAGAATCTATTGTACAGCACCGAAACGCGTCGACGCACTGTTTTTGGTTCAAAAGAATCCAATCAGGGCCGGGTAAAACTTTAGATGGGCACTGTATTTTTCCACTAAAGCTTTAGAGCGACTAAATTGTTGCCAGGCCTTTGGATCTAGTTAAAAGCTGTGGCAAAGGTATCTTGTGAGCCACATTGATACTAGGGGTTTTTGTGATTATTTGTAGTTTGTTGTTAATTCACCGTCAACATGTTTGAGTGATGTCTCCAATGAGTACGTATTGTAATATTGTGTTTGTTGAATAACACTGTGTATGTGTAATATCGTGTAGTATTTAATTTTTATCCCTCCAAGGTGTTTTCCACTTGGATTTTAAACTGTATTTTGAAAATTGTATGAATTTGCTTTGTTTTTTATTGCCAGCTTGATTGTATTTTTAATAAACATAGATTGTTAACGATTTTATTTCTTTGTGGAAACCCATTTTTTATTCTTTCAGTATTTTGTGACCCTTTTCTTCCCCAAGAAGAAAGGTTAGTTGTCATTGGTTGACCAGTTGACCCCAGGGATTCCCCCCTTTGACTAACTAATTTCTCTTTAACAAACATCGAAATGGATCAACCTTTGTAGAAAAATTTGGTATGAATTTGGCATAGAATTCAATAAGTCCAAAAAATGCTACCAGTTGCTCTTTTGAAGAAGGTAAAGGAGCATTTACAATACTTTCAACATGATTTTTCTTTGGTTTAATCCCAAATCCACTAATAGTATGCCCTAGATACTCAACCTCTTTTTGCCTAAACTTGCATTTGTCAAGGCGGAGAGTAAGCCCTTTCTCTGACAAGGCATCAATTACACGCTTCAGATTGTTATCATGCTCCTCATCATTTCTCCCGTACACAAGAATGTCATCCTGAAACGCTACAGCGCCATTTAACCCCTCCAAGGTGTCTCTCATGAGTCTCTGGAACACTGAGGCAGCGCTCGCCAACCCAAATGGCATACGACAAAACCTGTAAAGACCCTCTGGAGTAATAAATGCGGTGATGTTCTTAGATTCATCAGAAAGAACCACCTGATGGTAGGCGCTGGCCAAGTCAACACAAGAAAAAACTTGTGCACCCGCTAAGGTTGAAACCATCTCGTGAAGATTAGGTAAAGGATGCAAATCCACCCAGATGGCACTATTAACACTACGAAGATCTACCCACAACCTAAGCTCGCCAGAAGACTTAATCGAAATCACAATGGGAGAAACCCAAGGGGAAGATTCTATTGGTTCTATAATATTCTTCTGACATAAGTCCTTAAGCATATTCTTTAATTTGCTCCTGTAGGTTAGTGGAACATTCCTTACTCTATGTCTAACAGGGATAGCGTTCTCATGCAGCTTGATGACATGTTCAAAACCCTGATATCGTCCCAGAGTGCCACTAAAAACACTTGGAAATGATTTTCTCAAACTATCTACCAGCTGTGAATTACCTCCCTGAAGAACTGACAAACAAGGTGGTTGCACAACAAAAACAGGAGGATCGGCTCTTGGATCAATTTTCATTTCCAACTGGTGTTGGTGTGGCCAACCTAGAAGTGACAACCCAGATCTAGATACATACATTTTTTCAAAAGTATGGCGGCCAGAAAATTGTAAATTAGCGTTGAAAAATCCAAGAAGGTCAATTTTGTGGCCTGTATACCTGCCAGGAAATACATCAGGTTGGAACAGCATTCTATTAGGCCACTTCTCATGAAAAACCTTCAATGAGATGATGGTATACCATGCACCTGAGTCTACGAAAAAATTCCAAATTAATATCATCAACAGTTATCACACAAGAAGGAAATTTTGTACAATCCCCATCCTCACATACATTGATAACAGTATTTACTTGGAACTCGGTCTCATCATCTAAGGCATAACTTTTGCAGCAATCATGTATACAGTTCACTTTCCCTGGTAACGATCTACAAAATCTTGTGAAATGGCCTTTCTTATTGCATTTTGAGCATGTTTTCCCTAAGGCCGGACAATTCCTACAATCTGCCAAATGCCCATCGCTTCCACATCTGAAACATAGCAATTTAGAGGTTTTCTTTTCATACTTCTGATTTCTGAACTTGTTGTCCATTCTAGATGAAAAATCACCTTTCGGAAAATAGTTTTTCTTTGACCTATCTGAATCCTTAGATACGCTGAAAGCATCACTTTTGTCATTACCTCTAATCTCCTTCACAAATTTTTCGGAATGTTCAATTGCCTTTGCAATATCTATGGCATTGTTTAAAAACATATCAGATGTCGTCCAAAGTCGTTCCTGTACTTTTTTGTTATTAGTTCTCATCAATATTTGGTCCCTTAAGACTTGCTCATAAGAAATGTGTTCAAAGTCACACGTGACAGCTAGAGATATTAAAGCTGAAACAAAATCCTCAACAGGTTCATCAGCGCGTTGTTTCCGTGAGTAAAAAATAAACCTCTCCATAACAACATTCTTTTTTTTACCGTATCGCAGATTTAACTGCAAAGAAACATACTCATGGACATTAATATTCCCTGGATTTACAAGAGCTGGTAATGTTTTGAATTCTTTCAAAGCAATTCCAGCTAAACAATGTTTCAACAACGACAATTTCCTTTCTGGCTCACATTCTCCCTCCTCCAATACCTCTACATAGGCTTGAAAGACAGGTTCCCATATTTCCCAAGCCAAAAGAGGTTCACCAGGAGACGATAGAAATGAAGGAGGAGGAACAATGCCAGACATTGTAATCTTAGTAAAAAAAAAATATACATATATAATAAATAAAAAAACTGTATTATGAATAAGAAAATAAATATTAAATAAATTACTAATCACAAATGCAGAATATTCAACATAACAATCGATATACAGTGTGAATGTCGCCCACGCTATAATAGCACTAATGTCAAAGGTTTTAATCCATAAAATGAGGCACGCGGTGTGCATGTCACCGAAGTAAATAAATAAGTAAGGTTTTCCACCTTTAATCCAATGTGCGTCAATTCGTGCTCGAAACGCTTCTTTTCCAGATAGTGTTGCTGAGCAACACAGAAAATGGCACCCACGTTGCGTGATGACAGGACCGTAGCACGTAACGTAATGACAGAACCGTGCTGATTCTACGCCTGGTCAGTCTGTGCACACACGAACGTCGACTCCTCTAGATACGAAACTCAGACGGCAACACGAAAGGAACTCGTGACAGATTAAAAAAAAAAATGCCATCAGCAGTAAGATTCCTTTCTTTGCCTTTCCGATTGCATCAGCAGTAAGATTCCTTTCTTTGCCTTTCCGAATGCCTTTCTCTCACTCTTTATAGCAGAAAGAAACCCATGGAGGTCTCAGCAATCCTCGTATGTTCCACAATTCTCGTAAAGGCCTCACCGCACAATCCAAAATTAAAAAAATATATATTCCTCTCAAAGCCAAATAATCCTGTTCTTCATAAAATAGCAGGTAACGAATCCCGCCCATCGCCAGTGTTAGAAAACTCGGCTGAAGTAAATGCACACAGAAAGTGTGGAAGAAGAGACGAGGTTTATTCTTAGCATCCGCTCTTCAAGTCCAGTATCATAATGCCACAAACCCCAACAACATTACTCCCCATCATTCTACATATTCAAACAAACACACGATCCCCCACATTCCCATTAGACACGAGCTTGTCACGAGCTATGCCACACAAGCACGCTTGTGACAACTCGCATCACATTACATCAACAGTTCCCAACACTGCTACTGGAGCAAGGGAAGATTTACGCGATAGATCTTCCTGAGGCGCTACAAAAACATCCTGTCACTGTGCCCGCTCCACCACCTCTACTACACAGTACACTGTGACTGGGGCCATGCCACCTTGACTAGGTGGCTGTGAGCAGGGCCAAAGGCATGATCCGCCTGAGCAATTCAACTGTGTCATGTGTCAGGGTAAATAATAGAATGCGCTGGATTCAAGTGAGGCTGGCACTGGTGCATGTTCTTTATCAGTGACGCTGTCATCGGATACACGTGGCCCAGAGAAGCAGGATTGCGGACTCACAATTTATTTTCTTTTTTTAATTAAAGGAACATAAGCTGCACTGCTCCAGGGCAAATTTAAAAAATAATGTATATTTTTTCTTGTTTTACTCTAGCCAGTGTTAACTAGCCCAGGCTTGGTTAGTGGCAGGTAGCATCACAACAAGTCGATAAGAGTGCAGGTTGTTTTTGTTTATAATTGCAGCATCTCATGGTAAGTTGCAGCAGCTGCAGTTAAGCATGATTAATGCATTTTAGTGTTGTGATGCGGATACAAGCATTAAAATGCGTAAGTCTAACCCCTGATGCATAGTACTTCGCAGGACAGCACATTCTGCAAGGAGCTATCTTAATTTTATGCTACGCCACTGGCACAAAGAGACATTCTTTTAGGCGCAAAGGAGACGACAGAGTGTGGAGAGAGAGGGACAGGGGAAGAAAGGCAGAGCTCAGCAAGGGAAAGTGTCTCCTACTTTTGAAACCAGCGCGCTTAACTCCATTGAAAGTTGAAGCACACGAGTCACTCCAACAATGCATCACTAAGCATTAGAATAAAATGTTAATATCAGTGCTCCCTGAGTATTGCAATTAAATAATACTATTAAATGTGAATACTAAAATACGTTCAGGTAGAAACTGCTGGGCCTCTTGTGATTACACACAGAGGTAAATTCACTAAAGAGATCACATTTTATTGGGCAAGTGAACTTAACTTTGGGTTGAGTTTACATTTTTCATTAGACAGGCAGAAAGCTCCCACTAGAAAGCCCTCTGCACACCTTTTCAGGTGTCCTAACCCTTCCATTGGTTGTCCAGACTCATGGGCGGGGCGGCGGAAGGCCAGGAATTAGCGCAACTCCTTCTCGGATAGGCTGGCTCCACCGCGCCCCCTGACGTCACGGACACGCCCACCACACCGTTGTTCACCTAACTTTCTGTCAGAGCGAAGCTCCTCCCCTCGGCCCCGCCTTCCTCCACGCGCATAAGGGAGAGGGCGGGAGACGGGAAAGGCGTCACGGAATTCCAGTGTGACAGAGGGGGCTCTGCCTGTGCGCGCGCCGGTGCTCGCGACGCCACGCTGGCTCCGAGGTGACGTCACCGCGCCACGCCCTCCCGCGCTGACGCTCCTGGAACAGCTGCTCCCGCTGGAGCCCGCACCGGCGGCGGCTGCACAGGTACCGAGGAGGGTGGGGCGGCCCGGGGAGGGGCCCTGCGGGGAGCGGGGGGAGGCGGGGCACCTCTACACACCCCCTCCCCGCCGGGGCACGGAGGGCAGAGGCTCCCAGGGGGAGGGAGGGCACCGGGAGCCTGCAGCGGCCTGTGCTTGTTTGCAGCACCGGCCTGGAGTAGCTTGGAGCTGCAGGGCCCTCGTAGAGCAGCAGCGGCCGGGAAAGAACGAGGCACCGCTCCCTGGGCCTCCTCGTGCAAACCCTGGGGTGGGACTGCAGCTCCCTGGACCCAGGGAAACTTTGGAAAGTTACACCTATCTACCCCTGCCCTCAGTAAATGTTTGGAAGATCCATGTATCCATGCCTGCAACATTTTGGGAGGTTCAAGTATCTGTCCATGCTCTCAGCAACATTTTGGGAAGATACATGTATCCATCTCTACCCTCAGTGATTCTTTGGGAAGTTGCAAGTATCTATCCCTGCCTCTGAGAAAACTTTAGGAAGTTACCAGTATCTATCCCTGCCTCTGAGTAAACTTTAGGAAGTTACAAGTATCTATCCCTGCTCTCAAAGTATCCATCTCTGCCTCTGAGTAAACTTGAGGAAGTTACAAGTATCTATCCCTGCCTCTCAGTAAACTTTGGGAAGTTACAAGTACCTATCCCGCCTCTTATTAACAATTTGGGTAGTTATCAGTATCCATCCCTCCCTCTCAGTAATACTTTGGTAAGTTACAAGTATCTATCCATGCTCTCAGCAACAGATATCTAACTGTGCTTCTCAGTAAAACTTTGGGTAGTGATAAGTAGCTATCTCTTCTCCCAGTAACACTATGGGAAGTTACAAGTATCTATCCCTGCCTCTCAGTAAACTTTGGGAAGTTACAAGTATCTATCTCTGCCTCTCAGTGAACTTTGGGAAGTTACAAGTATCTCTCCCCGCATCTTAGTAACACTTTGGGAAGTTGCAAGTATCTATCCCTCCCTGTCAGTAAAACTTTGAAAGTTACAAGTACCTATTTCTTCCCTTCAATGAAACACAGGGAATTTACAAGTGTCTCCCTGCCCCTCTGCTTGGAAAGTTACAAGTATGCACTGACCTGTTATAGGACTCTGAAAGCTGTCCCCAGTTGACCCCTGTTTCTCACTTCCCCACTTCACACTAAAACTTATACACAAAGGTCTGTCAAGAGGCCTTAAAAAAAACAACTGAAGCTAGTTCAGCGTGAACATATATTTATAAATACCAGGTTCACTTTGCTCCCCTCTCCAAAAAAAAGGCTTGCATCTCACATATAAGTATTTTTTTTCTCCTGCAGAATGTCCACTTTTTATTCAGTAGTCCCACCACATAGTGTTACTAAAGCACACACTATAACAATGAGTTTTTCTAATGTCTTGCTATGGTACGTCACTAAATGCCCCCCAAAACCTTGGGTGCCAGTGTTTTAAAATATACAGTACCATATTTGGCAATATTTAGGAAAAGGAAAGTGGGAGCTTTAAAAAAGAATTGGGAGAATGTATATCTCACATTGACTTCTATTCAATAAAGGAGATACTTTTTACTAAAGGCCTTTAGTTTGTATATGGTGATATGTATGATTGGGTATGTATGCAAGATGACAGTTTACTTCGAACGCCACAAGTAACATTTTATTGTTAATTGTTTCAACCCAGTTCTCTTTGTGTGAGAAGGGTCTCTCTCTGTTTTTTTGCAGTACATGGGATGCCATACAATGTTCCGCTGGCTCCTCACATTGCAAATGTAATACTTATTTAAAATAAAAGGCGGATTGTTTTCATTTTTTTTTTCTTTTTGTAGTGTGAAATATTTTTTTCTAGACTGTGCAAGGATGCATTTAAAGGCAGACCTTTGTAGAACCCACCTTTTCTGCAGCACCCCTTTGAACCTCCTTTTGTATACCTCTTTCAATCACTTTGGCATGCCTGATTTTCTCCACACTCTGCCAGTCTCTTGTAAATAGTTCTTATCTCCTGTTTTGTTTGTAGTAAAGCTCTGTGCTGTCCATGTGGTCAGAACCACAATAAGCAAATGCCTTTTAATAAATAGATATGAGGGTGATTCAGATAGGTTTAAGATGTTTTATCTTTAGGGACATCAAAAATATACGGTTGGAACTCTTAAATTAATCAAAGCCACTGGGAATTACACAGGGTTCCATTGTTTTTCGCCCATTGTGCTGCTGTAGACTGAGATCAGCCATATACTAGTCAGTGTTGTACAGGGTGATTAGATCTTGAAAAGCAAGAGCTGTAGCTTACAAACAACATAAAGGTAGGACAACAATATTGCATTGCCCAATGGGCACAAAGTGACCTAAATGGCATTGATCACGTCACAAACTTAGAAAACACAGTCCGTAAGGTCCTATGGGATCTAAATGCACGTTTTAAGTGCAACTCGCTCTGTCTTTTACATTGCTTTTGGCTAGGGGCTGCTAATTAATTAGGCAGTAGAACACACATAAAAAAACACCTTCATTTAATGTCCTGTGGACCTGCTTTAAAGACTGGGACATGTGTCAAATGTACTGAAGTTTGTCGAGACAGAGGGTGAAAAACCCCAACTGTCCTGTCAAATCCGGGACAACTGGTCATCCTTGTCTTACTGCTACGAGTAATTGCTGCGATTAAGTCCAGAATTCTTCCCATGACCTTTCTCACCTTGTCAGTGTCATATCTTTTCAAGTTCTGACCTGTCAATTGACAGATTGTCTTCAGGTGAGTTGGTCCAACGGCTTAGATGAAACAGAATTAGGACAGCAGTGCTTACAATGTGGTGATTAGTTGAAGGGAAACCAAAACATGGTGTCCCTCAGTCCTTTATAACCAACACCAAGTTTGAGTGCTGGCTGACTCATAATCTGCCATTCCAGATACTTTAAGCAAATCTTCCATCACTTCTATTTAAAAGAATCCTTCCTCAAAGTCTATACTAGACCGGAGCTGCTTTCCACCTAAACTTGAGAATTACCCACAGTTCTCTGCTTCCTTTTTTGCATAATTTAAGCGTCGCTCTATGGCTGAAAGGGTATTGTTTTGACTTATACTGGGTGCTGCCTTTTGATTGGACAAAGCTAAACCTCTCTGAAGAGCTCTGAGTGTGAAACACATGCCAGGGGTTGCTTTTATTCATTACAGGTTGGCTTGGATGGTATTTCTGTATCAATCTAAATCTGTAATACTGTGCCTGGAGTGGTAAAAGGCTTTAGCCATTTTACAGCTCGGCACAGATAGCGCTGTGCTAATCCTATGGTTAAAGACTTTGCTGTAGAAGTGGCAAAAGACTTTGTCCCTTTCTATCTCGGCGTGGATGGACTGTGCTAATCCGGTGCTTAAAGACTTTGATAGAAAAGCAGGCATTTGAATTGAGCATATTTAAAGTGTTGCAGGTGTTGGAAGTGCTCTATACTGGAGCTGCTTTTTACTTAAACTTGAGATTTACCCAGATTTCTCTGTTTCTTTTTTGCATAATTTAAGCACCACTCTATGCCTGAAAGGGTATTGTTTTGATGTGTGTATGTGTGTATGTATATATGTGTGTATGTATATATGTGTGTATGTATATATGTGTATGTATATATGTGTGTGTATGTATATATGTGTGTGTATGTATATATATGTGTGTGTATGTATATATATGTGTGTGTATGTGTGTATGTATGTATGTATGTATGTATGTATGTGTGTGGCGCTGGCGAGACCACTAAAATGGTATGGAAATACATTTTAACTTGCTATTAAACATGCTTGAAAAGTTAACTGAATTAATCGAGCAATAACAATCTCACAATAGTAACAAACCAATTTGGCATTGCTCCAGCTTCTGGAATTCAAAAGAGATGGTATAAGAAGATACAGCAGTCTGAAGCACACACATGCATTTCTTACCTATTTCATAATACTGACACTCCCAATCTCTATTCTTCATGGCAAAGAAGACTTGCTACGAAAAATAAATCTGAGAGTTGTACCGTATAACTAGAAGTCATTGTGACTAATGCACAGGTCAGTTATTGGTCAGAGATGGGATAATACAGCTTGCAGGTATTGTCTATATAAATGGTCATTCACCCTGTCTCGCTATCTTGAGGGCAAAGTGCTAAAGTCGTGTTGAGCCCCCAGTTTGATGATCTCGAGTACAGAAACCTCACGATTCCAGAGGTAATCTGTCCCCATGTATACATTTTTTAACCTATCTTTTTTATTTTTGGTATAGCAAAAACAAACCTATAATAGTGTCAGTATGTTCCAACTCACAGCCACACCCCACATTTGTACAAATATCATGTGTGTCCTTGTGTAGTGAGAGGAGCAATGATATAGGCTGCATAGACCGCCACAGGCCTCGCATCCATGTGAACCATTGTTCTTCATACTCCTGATTACCCAGGTACACACTAACTAATGGGTTGGTCTTGTGCTCTATACTACCTAAGCTGGGGATGAGGCATCGTGTGACTGTCAGGTGCTTCAATAGGAAACCAGTCGCAATGCTAATGCCAGTTGTCAGGATTTTGAGTTGTGTATTCAGTTCAAATGAAGCTGATGAATACAGCGGTGGACGTGTTTCAAATAAGATGTTCTGTTCATTTCCAAGTATGAAGTTGAACGTTGGCTGCATGTGTTTGGAATTTTAATATGTAAGGGGAGATGTGGTCCTGAAAATCATAGTCTATTGAGAGGACACATACAATCAATATTTCCAAATGGCTGCATTAAGGGAGGAAAGATCTAATGCCGGTAATTGAAGATTCTTTACTTCTGCAAGCTGTATTATCCCATCTGACCTGTGCATTAGTCACAATGACTTATAGTTATACGGTACAACTCCCAGATTTATTTTTCATAGCAAGTCTTCTTTGCCATGAAGAATAGAAATTGGAAGTGTCAGTATTATGAAATAGGTAAGAAATGCATGTGTTTACTTCTGCCAGGACTGATGCTTGATGGCACAGTCACCTAACATCTCCCGACTTCCTTGGCTAGATGCCTTTCAATTCAAACTTCTGCTTTTAAATACTAATGTGCAGCGGTCAGCGGGAGCTCCTCTTCCACCATCTGGACATGGCTCGTTGAAATCAAGACACCTCTCGTCCCTCCCAGCAACACCAGAGAGATTCATGCTGCATAACTGGAAGGACAGTTTGGGAGTGATCTTCAGTTAGCTGCCTGACCCAGGAGACTCACACCTCCCACTGCTCCGTGACCTCCTTTACACTTGACCGCAACAGATTCACACTTTAGATGTCATGTCTCATGCCTTATTACTCCTGCCCACCCACCAACATGGCAGGCGACTGACTGTAGAGGCTATAAGTTCTCAAAAGTTCCTCACCTACTATCCCTTCCTTGCTCACCTACCCGCAGAGCACAACAGTTTGCCCACCTTTTAATTACAACCTCCTGCCGAGCCTCCTTAAGACACTCTTATTGCCCAACCATGTTGTGTCACTAGAAGCCCTGGAAGAGCTACAAATCAAACCAACCGGCGCATGGCCGGTCCAGATATGAGTGTTTGTGAGTGCGCCTTGACATGCGCTTGTGGAACGCTGTGTAGGTTTACTATAAGGTGGAGGTTATCAGAGAAGCAGTTTATACTGCGCTCTGCTCATCTGAGATGTGTGCCTGGGATGCCTGTGAATACACAATTGTGCCCTGTACCCTTCCTATGCATTGGAGTTACTGCCCTTGGTTTTCTACAGGTGAAAGATACCACTTGCCTCTTCACCCATAAACCTTTCATACCTGCACTATGGCTAACGATCCCAAGTCTAGCCTGTAGCTTTAACTACAAAAACCTGTGAGAAACAGAGACACATTCGTGGTTTGGCAAACCATAGGCCAATATTAGAGCTTGTTAGGGAGAAAAATGTGTAAAATGTTTTTTTTTAAAAAAAAGTTGCATTTCACCTGAAATATCTCAGGTTTACATTCTGACTTCTAGTCTTCAGATCCTGGAGGGGGGATTTGGCGATGTTTGTGACACCTAGGAACACTGCCTGATCATACTGCAAAAGAATCAAAAGGCTGCCTTTACTTCCCCAAACCTGTTGGTGGCACGCAACTTTGGCAGATAGATCTCCCTCCAGGGTCATTGTACCCACATAGGAATAATCTACCCCTTCAGATGTCCATTTCTTTCCCAAGTACAAGTCATTATTAACAACTTAACTTCGTAAGAGGCAGCTGGAAGTTATGGAACACAAAACTACCCTCCTCTATCCTGCATTTAGATAAGCGAATGTCTTAGAGACAGAACTCTTCTTTATTGCGCCCTCTTGAATGGCATTGCTTAAACAGTAATATTTTTACATTTGCTCTGTTTTTGCCTGTACTGTTTCTTGTTACTTGAAACAAAATGGGTATTGGTGAGCTTCTCTAAATTGATATAATGTCTATCTCAAAGCCACATGTTTTACTATGGCATCTAAATCAATTCAGTGCTGTTTAAGTTACATTATTGTCGCGTCTTGTGCTGAATGGTGTGTTCTGCAGATCCTGTTGTCGAAGCAATGCTTGTTCAGTGTTAATTTAACCCCCTGGCTGGGTATTGCAGTGGTCCTCATTGGAATGGCATGGCTCACCTACTTGAGTAAAGGAAATAGAGCAGTTAACTTACCTTTTGGGACATGAATATTGTTTATTCGTAAATGAAGCTAGTTTATTAAACAGGCAGCTACTTCACAAGGCGTTCCGGTGCAGAGGATCAGCAGATGAAAATATTTGGGCTAGAGGTTGAATATCCAAGCGTTAAAGGCTGTGCGGAGAGCAGTATGATTGGCCGTACACACCTCCTTGATCAAGCATCATGTATTTTTAGGAACTCTGCAGCAGGTAACGGTTAAATAGCGATCATGATGGCAGGTGTTGTCACCAGATGGGAAGGGGTATGTCTTGGTCCCCCATTGAGCAGGTACATAAGGTAACTAGGAGTATATGCCATTCTATGTTCCGTGCGCACGATTGAAGATCTTGAATGTAGACTGTCTATTGATGCACTGAAATTAGCTTCAGTGTCACTTATGCAGGGGTTCGGTCTTTAGGGTGAGTGTTGATGATGGGACCATCTTTGTCAGGCTGCTTGGACTCCATAAATAAGCGGAATACACGAGTTTCTTCCGAGAACAACATCCATAGTGCCCAGTGTCCAGTTTAAAGTGGAGGGAGGGTGTCTAATGTCAACTCTCTGTAAAGACCGAGGCGCGCCAGCTCGTCTGTCCGCTCCGCAGCTGTACTCCGATTTTTGGAGGGAACCATTCAAGTACTTACTTTTGCTGAAGTCCAGTTGTCTGGCATAGAGGCAACCAGACATACTTCTAGTGTCTCAGAATTCGCGTGTCATGACACATACTATATAGCCTCGGTGAATCCCTTCTGGATGGTGCTCAACTGGAGATTTTTACTAGAGGTGTAAGAGTCTGCCTGAGCTGGACGTGATGCGGCACCTGAGTACACGGCAAGTGTGTCTCGGATATGTTCAAGTGACCTTGCTCTTGGACTTTCTTGGCAAAGGTGCATCTTCTCGTCAGCCATTGGTTGACCTTTTCAGAAATCGTTGAAGTGGAAATCTCTTCTCTCATTTATTGTATCTTTTGTGGATCCAACCCAGATACTCAGCAGCACTGTACTTCGACTGTAGGAAGTGGGGATGGCACGACCTACCACACGATACGTGAAGTAGCAATAGCAATGGAACCCCACACCCTGGTCCCTCAAACGTAGGACACAGGAAGTGGTCCCATGTACAGAGTCCATGCACAACCAGCAATAACCCGGTGCTCCTGTGATGGATAGGTCATTCGGGTCCCAGTTATAAGAGCTGTGCGGATTTCTAAAAGGGAGGTCCATCAGGGTGCAGTAAAAAAAAAGCTTTGTACAGTTCACGCTACAATCGGCTGCCACCATTTACCAATTGCATTGTGTGTCTGGTCCCCGCCATTCTTCAATTTGAGGTACACTTGATGTGTATTCTTTCCCCTCCGATTAGTGCTCTGGTAGATATGATAATCCACAGATGCTCGAGTGATGAGCATAGCCGCAGAATGGTGTGGTGGTACTCCTCCTTGGGTTTCTGGCCGACACTCAGTTGAACAGTAGTTTTGATGTAATCAAGTCAGATGTGCAGATCTCGCCTGCACCTTTTGTAGTCTTGTTATTTCCAAGTGACAAACCTACATCAATTGTCCTTGTAGTGAGCAGCATTGTGAAGTGGCATAATGTCCTGCGTCTGTGTATGGGGCATGGAAGTGCACGTTTCGGGACAAATAGAGGACGGGGTATTGTGGTTAGTGACCGCCCCCTTGCCTTATAATGAAGTGTCCAGGCTGCCACTCTCACCGCATGTGAATGAAGAGATGCCTCTGATGTCACAACCATCACATTGGCAAAGAAAGAAAATGAAGAAGGGGGCAGACATGAATGTCTTGGTGTGTGAGGGAACTGCTGGCTGAATACAGCAAAGGTTTTTTTTACTAGAAACAGTATAATAACACTTAGAGTGGCTTATTCCGGAGCGGTCACCTCTCCTAGCTGTATACTACTACCTAAGCTAGGCCTGTTGAAGTCGCCTGTCCATCGTAGTGTGTTGTCACTGTGACAGGTCGCTATTCAGATGATTTTTTAAAAATTTTTATTTTGAAAGTTTTCTATAGTGCAAACATGACCACCGGGGGTATCGGAGCGCTTTACAGTTTATACATCAAGAGGGATACAATCAATCAAAAAAACAGAACAAACACAGCAAAAAATACAGTCCTGTCAAGCCAAGGGATTCTCGTGACCATGTCAGCTGGGCCACAGATCTGCGACTGTGACCTATGGAATAGCCACTCGGAGGCAGAAATGTCTTCATCAAGAACACTTGGACTTCCTTTTGAATAGGACAATGGAAGGATTCACCCTGACTTCAGGGGGAGGGAGTTCCAAATCCTCAGTGCTCTGACTGAGAAGGCTCAATAGTAGGTTTTTCTTCTTGAGTTTTTGTGGTTTGAGCAATAGAGCGCTGGCTCTATGATGACCAGTAAAGAAACGTGCGAGCAGGACCATCCATCGTAGTCTGGGTTTTAGGTGCCTGATATGACCCTAAGTTGATGTCATAATAAATTATTTCCTGTCGAACGTTATCCCCCAGTTGTTCAAGTAAAATGATGTATTCCTGCTCCCTCTCAGCGTAGGTATACATTCTTACTAAACAGGAAAAATAATGCAGTACTGTTTAGTTTCCTGGATTCCATGAAGGAATATCCGACTCCTACTAAGGATATGAAGGGAAGTGTTACGTTTAATACTTTACAAGTGACACGCTAGCCTGAAGTGTAAATTCTGCGTCAGTGGAATCCCTGTAGCTGTTTGAACATATTTCCCAATGCAGCATATTGTTTTTCTTGGGTGTTTCTTCCCTCTTTTAGAGTAACCGTTTACCAAATCTCACCCTCCAGGCAGGGAGCCCCATTTCTTCCTTACCACAGTCTGAGTTTTAATTCTGCCGCTGCTGTCACTGAAATGAATGGATTGGCTTTCGATGGTGTACACTGTACAGAACAAACTACATAACCAGAAAGGTGCAACTTAGGTTTATTCTTCTGACTTTGTGTTTGACTAATCCTTCCCTCTGTGTCTTAATAAAGTTCAGACTTTGTCAGATACTCTAGAATAATTTGATAACGTGTCTGATAAAGCTTTGGAAACCAGTCTCCTTCCGGAACAACTCAGTATCTAAATGTGGAGAAAGCACTAGAGTAAATGGCGTCCTAATCAACGTTAGAAGTTGCAGCTTGTTTTCAGACTACAGTCAGCTCAATCTTGCTCTTGGATACTGTAGTGACTCCAATCACAACAGGAACAGAAGAATGAGAGAAGTAGGATTGTATTAAGTAGGATGTTTATTCTAAGGGTGAAGAATAACATGCAGCTCCAGTAAGGGTACATCAAGAAAGACACCAGAGCCCCAGTTACCGTTGCTCAGCCACCAAACATTCCTATTACATACACAAGGTTCCAATTAAAGGAACATGCCATCACTACACATCCTCCTTCTTAACAAAGAAACCAACAAAATAAAAACCAAACAATTAAAAAAACGACAACATAAGCATGTGAACTAAACCTCACCCCAACCATCCCCCCTTTCCAAATTGCGAAAGGAAAAAAAACAATATCATCCAGTACATATTTCACCAATATGTGATCACTAAAATTCAAATCTCAATGTTCCGAACATAATTAACTTGAACATCACTATCATCTGACTCAGAAACAGATGAATCATCTTCATATTGAACATAACTAACTTTTTTCCTTTGAAAATTTCTTATTTTTCCGGTTGCAAACCCTTGAGAAATGACCCACCATCCGCACTCTATACACTTGGCATGCTTAGCAGGGCACCTCTCAAAAGTAGCAAGATGTGAGTAACTCCCACATCTAAAACACACCACATCACTAAATTTCTTCCTTTCACTACCCTCCCACTCCTTCCTATCACGAAAATCACCATTTCCTCCCTCCAATTTATCTTTAGAGATACCATCATCCAGATCGTTACGGTTAGAGTAAGGCATGGAGTAATGAATGATGCTGCACACTTTACTAAAAAGATGTCCACTTCCTGGGCATCCAATACTTTCTATAGTCGGGTAGTTCTGCAAGCTATATATTAGAACTAGGCCTGGGTGGTAAACTCCGTTCCGCTCGCGGAATCTGGGTAATTTTGTGTTGCGTGGAGAACGCTGAATTGCCAAAAATTCTGTGATCCGCGGCTTCGGGGATATTTTTTAGCTTGTTCGTGCTTTCAAAATGTTTGCGAGAGATTTCTCCCCGAGCATGCAAACAGTGTTCGCAAGCAGGAAAAAAGCATTGCGAACGGGCGGAACAAGCAATTCTGCGTGTTCGCTGAACTTTTGCGTGATCGCTGAGATTTACCGCTTTGCGTAGCGCGACTACGCAAATTCCGCCCACCTCTAATAAGGACAAGGATGCAAACTGTACACCCAGGTATTCAGCCCTACAGATATTCCCTGTGCCCCGTCTGTCAGAGTATATAAAAAATGCCCGATGGTCCAACCTCCACTTTATAGAATCTGTGTGGTGTCCTCCACTCGTCTACTGTGCTCTCCACCACTTGGAGTTATTCTACCCAATGAGAAAGCCAGAGGTCCAGACAATAACTGACGTTTCTGGCTCAGTTAGCCAGCTCTCTTGGTCTGCACCTTGATTTGATTTTTTTTTTGAAGACGTCTTGTAGGTGAATAACAGTGTGCTCATGTTTTCAAGTGTTGCTCTTTGGCCACACATGGTGGAAAACCAGTATGCCAGGGGCTTTGTAACCCGACATTTATGAGACAACTTCCATCGGTTTAATGTCTCTGAATGCTTCTCCCATATGCCCCTGCCTCATCTGCTGGTGTCCAATTCTTATTGTATCCACCCTTTTTCACAGGTTTAACTCAAATTCCAGACCTTAGTCTGTGCAACCACCACTACACATTACTCTGGTGTCTGAACCATCACTTACTCCTTCTATGATGGTGCCTTGCACATGTGGGTGACCGTGATTTGCTGCAGGCTGGTAAAGATTACTTGGTTTGAAGACTACAACAAGCCAACCAATTAAGCTTTTTCTTCCTCAACATATCCCTAATCATTCAGTCCACTTCGGAATTGAGAATCTGAATTGATTTCAGCATCCGCTGTGCGAGCCTTAATAAATCCATCCTTTTTATTTTATTTTTTGTTTACAGTGCGGTCCAACTTTCTATGTCTTGGGAAACGGAGGCCATCCAGGTTACTGCTGCCCAAGTGTGTTACCCATCTGTCTCCCTGAGACATGATGATAATGCTTCTCATGCTTGATTGGATAGTACCACTTTTGGCCAAGCGGGGTTTGACATTCATCCCTTTGGTTGCTTCAGTGATCCCTGAACATTCTGATCGAAGTCCTTCTTGAAAAGCTTAAAAAGACATCACAGATGAATACTGAATAATAAATATTCCAAACAGGCTTCACAAAGCTCCTGGGATACAATGGAAAGCGATCTTCAAGGCCATTCACAAGAGAATGGCCTAATAGATTGCCACTTGTTGCGGACTGTGGACATGAGGAACAAAATTACACTCCTTGTATTCCTATACTTTATATTTTTGATTTAGTACCGCAGGTAAAGATTCTTCAGATTTTTGTTTTTTTTTGTCTTCATTGAGCAAGTGATTTTAGATAAAATACACACTAAGTTTAGCAGCATAACAATCTGTTGTTATTTTATTCAGTCAAGATGGCAAGCGAGGAGTTGTTGGCAGCAAGTCAGAAACCGTATTCGTGCAGCCTTCTTGTGAGGAATCCCATTTGGATCTATTGTTGCTATCCCGAAACGACACAAGAATTGGGAAACGCTGAATGAAGGCTGTTATCTGCGGCTTTGAAGTCCAGCTTTCGAGGGAAGTGGGCGCTGCCTTTCCAGCACCCTTTGGTGACAACTAATGTGACTTCTCTCTTAGAAAAGAACAGGAATAGAAAATATCACATGCCTCTGACTCCAAAGAGAGCTGCTGTCACCCCCGGAAAAGCTGATCATGCTCTGGACAAAGATTTGTGAAGACCCGGGCTCCAAGAAAGGAGAGTGTGAAAGCCTTGAATATTATGTGTAGCACTGCCCGCGGGCGCTTCAGTGCATGAAAGTCTAGAAGTTGATGATGATGGGCAAGTTACGGCTCAGTCAGCCTTGGGGAGGCTCCAGGCTGATCTCCCTCTATGGCTGTAGTTTCCTCTAGTATTATTTACTAGAGTTACTTCGAGGTGGTTCGGAAACACTCCACTTGTCCTCTGGCATGGATTCCCTAAGTTTTACTGCCTGGGACCCTGTAGTCCCAGCATTCTTCCTCTACGGTTTCTGTTGTTTATTTCGTATCCCTGTTACGTAGGAGGGATCCGGTCTTTGGAGATCTGGTGCTCCTTTTAGCATGTAAGCCTTGTTGTAGTCTGAGTTGGAACTTGATCCTTCTGTTCCTGGAGGAATCAATATGTCCCTTCCAGTTTGGATTGCTAGGTGTGCGTATTGGCAGACTCCGGCATATTCTGGCTGTCTTGGGAAGTGTCACCAGCCTGCAGTGGATGACTTCTACAGTAGCGCAGATTTGACATGGTAAAGATGATTGTAAATGTAAATTGATACTTGTATAGCGCACTACTCACCCGCAAGGGTCTCAAGGCGCTTGTACAAATACCGCTGTGGAACCCGTCCTGGCTTTCCCTGTGAGGCGTCCACTCCTGGGCACCCCCAGGGTGAAGGTCCGGCATCCTTAGGGTTGTGAGGGCCGTTGTTTAGTATCTCCACCGGTGAGCTATAGTTTGTCTGGCAAGATAATGCAGTGGTCAAGAAACTATGAGTTGACTAAGACCCTAAGGTTCCCGGCTTTAATGGATGCATCAAAGGCACCAAGGCTTGGAGGGTCATTTGAAGGATTTTACGTTGAAATCTGTTCCTCCAAGCATTTGGACCACAATGTTTACACCGTTCCATTATAGAAAGACGTTTTCTTAAACTCGACAATGTAATTCAAGCAGGAAGCAATGTTGTTATTGTTCTTTGACTTGATTTCCTGCTGGAAATTTAATTTGGTATCATCAATACTCCCCCCTCCCTCATTCCCTCTATTGGGACTGGTTCTTCTGTGTTTGACCACGCAACTGTAACCAATATATACCTTAACATCTGTTTGTTATTTCTAACCGCTGAGACCTGAGCAACATGGCTGATGCCCGGTGGAGCTGCTAAACAGCTATAGAGGAGATTGGCACTGGTCCACACCCTTGGCTGTCACCTACTCAATGGGCACAGTTCTTCCCGTCTCTCCGCTGTGTCCCCTTCCTCCCTCTCCCTCTGACGAATTCTGTTACTGTTTTTTTTGCCTGTGTTTTACTATGCTCTGGTAACAAATGTAATTTGTTACTCCACGATATTCATGTAAAGCGCTCTGATACCTATGGGTCTAGCCAGCGCTATATAAAACTCTTCAAATAAATGTATACATTTGACAATTCCCCGAATGTTTCTCGAACATCGAATTCTGAGAGGTTTCTCCGCCCCCCCCCCCCCCCCCTCCCCCCAAAAGACTGTCTGGGATCAGGGGCGGCTCTAGGCTCATGGTGGCCCCGGGCAGGGAGCATAGGTAGGGGGCCCCAGAAGAGAGGGTCCGGGCGGGGTGGAGCGTGGAGGCCAGTGAAGAGGGGGGAGTGTCAGGGTGTTTGGAAGTGGAACCGAGCCGGAGGCCACCAAATCCCTGCCGGGGGCCGCCACGCAAATATGTATCCATCCTCAGAGGATAAATATATTAAGGATATATATTGGCGTGGTGGCCCCTGGGGTTTGGTGGCCCTGTGCAGGTGCACAGCTTGCACATGCCTAAGGCCGCCCCTGCTGGGATCCCCTCCCCCCCCCCCCCCCCCCCCCCCCCCCCCCCCCATCACACTTAGTTAACAGCGTTTCTGATGTAGTCACTTTTCACCTTGCCATGTTGTGGATCATGCTGCCGGCCAGCCCACAGGTGAGCACATATAGAAAGACTCTTTTAAGCGCTTTGCCTTAGGAAGGCACCAGGCAGGGCACTAGGCTTCATCATGTAGCGAAAACGTTGTTGAAGATTGGACGCAGTGAGCTCTGACCCACATGGCCTCAAGAAGGGTTGCACAACTGCACCTTGGAGTGGGGATGGGACTACAAAGCGTGGGCATTTCATTTGCTTAAAGACTAGTGCGCGGCGTGGGAACATTTCACTGCAGCTGTTTGGGAGTTTGAAAGTAAAGAGTTGTTGAAAGCTATGTCTTTGATGCAGAGCAATTGACGTGCTCATTTTCTTAAGTTTAGCTAGAGTTGCCGTGTTCGTTTGGACAGCATGCTTACAAATAAAGGGTACCTTGCTTGTTTATTCCTGCAATCTACCAGTAGGCATGATTGCTGCTAGAATTATGTTCAAAGCATGATTTAATTTTTATGTGATGTTTAATTTGATTCTTGAATACTTGTTAATTTATGTTATTTTCAACATGTTCTGGCTACTTTCAGCCTAAATAATAGTTGGTTCCAAAGAATCATGCTGTTCATTTCAAACCTCATTGGTGACCCCTGGGTTTTCATTTTCATGCTTGCCGAAGTGCTATGGAAACGAAGTTTCTTCTCCAAACCCCTCTGCATATGTCACTGTTTGGTCCTACTTTCGTTCAGGAACAGTTTTCCTTTTATAGACCTTTTCTGGCTTCACGCTCCTCCTCTTCGTATCTCGGCATTCGTAAGTTTTGGAAGTGTTGCCAAGGAGGCTGTTGGTATACGGATGCCTGGGACACTGTGCACTAAATCTGTCTTTCCACTGAAAACCATCTCTTCTTTAGGAAACCCGTTAAAACATGGATTTTGAACTTGCAATATCTCCTTGTGTCTCTGCCTTGTAGCCTAGAAAAAGTAGATAAGTGTACAAATCTGGTTTTTAATGTTTACTTTTTTCTACCTCACTCGCATGCCTTGAAATTTGATTTTGAAACGAGGTTAACTCAATCAGTGCATCTGTCACCCACTGGCCGAGGACACTGCAGAGACTTTAACAAGCATTTGCAATGCAATAGGTCTCGCATTTACACAAGGTTGAGCTATTGACATTGCAAATTACAATGCCTTTTTATTTTTGTTTTCCTTTTTAAAACATAAATAAAAGGTTGTCATTTACCATGCCAATACCTTAAACACATGTAAATGCAAGACCTATTGCATGCTTGTTTTTAATTTTGTTAGACAACTACAAGAAGTCTTAATACAGCTTTACATTATACATTGAAAATGCAAATGTTTGATGTATGTAATGTACTGCTGTATTACGATAGTTATTTTTACATTGTAGCTTTAAAGTACTATAATGAGAGCGGGAATAAAACTAAGAGGGTTGGACAGTTTATGGATTTCCCTGTAACTAAGCTTGCGTTTGGTACGAAATTACGGGTTTTCCGCTCTCCGTGATAAAACTTCTCTCACTTCGCTCGCAACAATAAGGATTTCCCATAAAAGCCATCTCCAAGGCACTGTGATTCCATTCAGTATCTCTTGCCATGTAAACCGTAAGCTTTTCAATTGTGCATATCCCAATTCTGCAGGCTTTTATTTTTACATCCAATCCTGAACCTGTTTCTGCGCTTCATAAAAGTCGCATATGGAAGGCCAGTATCAGCCTCACTGGTAACTTTAAACTCTTCTGTGGTAGACAGCACCCCCGTGATTACGTGGATGCACTCGGGGCTTTAAGTAGGTCGATCCCTGCCTATGCACAGCACCGGCAGTTCTAACTAACGCAGCCAAAGTGGACAAGGCTGAAAGCGGTGCCGTAAACAAACACGCTCAGCCAAAGCAAATGGCGCTGAAAGCGGCATCATAAACAAACCAGTGCAGCCAAAGCAGACTGTGCTGAAAACTGCACCGCAAACAAACAAGCGCAACCAAAGAGGATGGCGCTGAAAGCAGTGCCGTAAACAAACAAGCACAGCCAAAGAGGATGGCGCTGAAAATGAAAAGAGTGCTAACTGTCTTTTAATGGAGAGCATGTAAAGCCGCCAGTAAAAAATCCAGTCTGGGTGGGCGGGCCAAAAGAGGACAGGGTGGTAACCAGGAGGGACTAAACAAGCTCAGTTACGATCATAAGACACTGTTTAGAATACCCAATGACGCAAAATGACGCACACCAATTGAAATTACGGGCGGAGCCGAAAATTAACTTCTAAAAGTATATTGATTCCAGGAAGCACTCGCAGAGCAAGCAGCGCATGCATGCTGCAACGCCGGGTGAGACCTAATTAGCATGCTGCATAAATGTCACCAATCTGTGGTAAGTAATGTACAGATTCGGGCAATGTATCCATTGCACATAGCACTCAGATACATATATATAAAAATATATAAACATGGTGCAAGTGGCGTCCATAGGTAAGGGTACAAGCCTCTGGATGGATGGATGACTCTAAACTCCTACGTGAAGCCTACATCACAAAATTATTTTAACCTGGGGTACACAAAAAACATAAAGATCAGCTTCATGAAATATAGGCTTGGCTTGCTACCATGTATACAGCACTTACCACCTTGGCTAAGGGAGAAAGAAGGTTCCACATGCCGCTTATGTGGATCAGCCACAGAAGACCTGCTGCATATTCTATGCTCCTGCAAAGAACTTTTAAAGGAACGGAAATAACTGTTAAAACGTCAATTTAACATACGAGGGGTACGCGCAAGGAGGCAAGCAGTACTGGCATGCTTCGCATTTACTGATCCACAACTGAACTGTTGCTTAGTAAAATATCTGAGGTTATACGAACAGAAAATGCCAGAATTGCAGCTATACAAAGCGACTACATACCCTTTAGTTTCACCCGCCGGTGTACAGCATCCCTTTTAGCAATCATTTATAAATACTAGAAATTTGATGACAGTAGTTTCATGCATGTACTCTTGTTTTTAAATTGAAATTATTTTGTACTGCAATGGTTTTAATTAACTATGCAAATAAAATCTATCGATCTATATCACATTGTCGTGCCAGTGACAGGAGTAGTAATTTGTTTATCAATCATTATCCATTTATAATGTTCAATCGCTACATCCAAACGCAAAGCCTGGCCACTATTATACAACATTGTTTTTTTTTGTTTTTTTTGTAACAAGTTATATGCAGCTCTTTTTAGGCCCTGCCTACTACACAGCACGTGTGCTTTCTGTTGCTAGAAATATTATTAGCTTAAATTGGGCTTAAAGCCCACAGATGGCTTACTAATGGGAAGCTTCATTGCAAAGGATTTGCTTGCTTCTTACTCATTACCTTTTGTGGCCTGCCTTCATTTTCTTGTGTTTTTTTCCCCCAGAGTGCTAACGTATTACTGTGTCCTTACAGTGCTTGGTTTTTCAGTTACTACTTGTTTCTTTTTGTTTAAGCCCTCCTTGAGCTTGTGTGCGTTTTCTAGCTGTCTCTATAATATGCTTTTATCTCTTCATTTTATTTGCTGATCCACATTGGACTAGCAAATTGATAAAATAAAAATATTTAGCGGCATCATTTTGGCGGTGCATGGGTCAATAAAATGACAAAACGGGTTCTTTCTTCTTATTTAGCCATGCTGCACAGCATCTGTAATCCTACATAGCTTGGCTAAGGGGCAATGGCAAGGCCTCTAGGCTTTGCCAATGCAGACTCCATTGGTTTGCACAGCTCTTGATCATTTTTTAAATCAAAGCCAATATTGAAAGGAATACTTCACATTATGTCATAATTAGAAATATTTCAATATGTGGCTGCCAAACACAAATGTCTCCCAAACAGAATGCAGCAGTTATACATGTGTGGATGACTGGGTACACCAACGCTATGAAAAGAGAAAATTATAGAGGGCGCGGGGAAGGCTGGGTTTATTTGATTAAATATCGGAAGAACATCAAAATGTTAAAGATGGTAATCGACAGAGTGTTTTCAGAAATCTGGCAAGCGATGAAAATAAATGTGTTGCCATTAAACGGAAGAGAAGCCACAGGAAAGCGCTTAATACAACACATTTTATAATGGATATACTCATGCCATGTGACAATTATTTAATGAGGTTTTATTGCAAATGTCTGATGCTCGTGCACGAACATAGTTGCATAGGTTACCATACATTTGCTTATTATCTCATTTTAATCAAATTGATGATAATTCTCAGGTTTCCCTATTCTATTCCAATTTCTGAAATAATTCTGGTACTTATATGCCAGAGGCATTATAATTTCAGGACTACAAATAGTAGATCAAGACTACAAATAGTGGAATGAAACACTCAAACCCGGACTTAACTACTTACGAGCATCAGTATATTGCAGCTGCTATGTATGCTCGGTTTCAATGTATTTCCCTTTAGAGCACACGCAGAATGGGTCGTTACAAATCATTTGCAACCCAATATGCCACATAGCCCGTTATCTCAACATACTTTTCCATGAGTTTAAACGCATTCATAGTGTGTTCTAACTGACGCATTTGGTAGATTAACAATTACAATATATTACCAGACCATAGCTCACAACTTACATAGATCTTCGGTAAATTCAGGATGTCTGTTGTCCGCACTCGGCAATCTGCTATTGATCTTTAAGACGGATGTCATTTGTGGGTAATTATATCACTTCCGGGTCGTATAACAACCAATCCCCCAGCAAAACTTTTACCGGAAGGCGTATGAGAGCTGGAGGTACTGCTAATGCGCAAGGCGACCAAGGGATAAAAAGCTGTGAGCGTGCACTCTCCCGAACTTCCGGTCTCGGGATGTGCATGCTCACGGCAGTCGTGGGGCGGGACTTCCGTCTTTTGGAGAAGCCCGCGCCCACTCTCACAAAGTGGATGGCAGCAGAAGTCAGGAGAGGCGGCTAAGGCGGTAAGTGGGGCTTGGGGGGCTTGGCACCTGTGTGTCAGCATGCGTGTATGCAGTGTGTGTGTGCGCGCGCGTGTGACTGGAGAGGCATGGCTGACCCTGGCAATTAGCTTCTGGAGATGTGCACGGCTCCGGGGGGGCATGCGCGTCCACGCTGTGAAATCGCCGCGCGTGCCCCTGTCTACGTCCCTTGAGAGCCGACTTAATCACAATAGGTCTCGAGCGAGACCTAAAAAGGTCCTCTGGTGCTGTCACCAGAGGGATTCCCTCTTTCTTTTTTCCTGGTCATTTTCTGCTCCAGCTGCTCAGGAACAGCATCCCAAGCCAGCCAACAGTTTAATTTTGTTTGCTTTTTTACATTGTGACTGGATATTTGGTTGGCAGTATGACTGCTTGTTTCATCCCTCTGAAACGTTTCTGATGGGGCTGTGTGGTCATGGAGGGGATGTTTCTGGTTGTTGTGTACTGTGGTGCAATTGTGGTAATTTATTTGGTCTTCAATAATATGCTTTCTGTGTTGCATGGATTAAAATATAAATGAATTCTCAATTGAGAGTGTAGATGAGCATTGCTATGTTAGCCGCAGTGTGGGCGTCTGACCGTTGTCTTTTGCACTAATTGCAAAGATGGTTGCTATGCAAATTGGAATTCCTGTCCAGGGTGAAGGGTACAATTTTACGATTGCAGAGTAACAATGACAAGCTTGTCCCATATACTCTCAGTACCTCCAGGTCATACTTGTGTTTTATCCAGCATTTTTGACCATTCTCTAAAATATCATATCTCAGTATCTTCTGTTATTTTGAGGCAAGAAGCTCGATCATGCCTCCAAAAAATGCTAAAAAGAGATGGTTCCTCTCTATGCCTTGCCAGACTTGGCTTTCATGTGTCAGTGCCTGAGCTCAATCCAGCCACAGTTGAGTACTTCACCCACTGATGACTGTGAGCAGGCTTAAATTTGATTTTTAGGGAATGTCTAGTAGCTGAACTCAAAGCAGTAGTAGAATGCAGATTTTGATTTCGGCGTTCACTCCATACGTAACCACTCTAATAGTATGTGCACAGTTGGAGAGAACTGTATAACACTGGCAGCTTTTCAAAATGGGAAAGTTTGCTTTTGTCCCTGCCATTAGACGTTCATCTGGTAGTTTGGGATTAACTGCACGATTTTCTAGATCCACCTGATGGATATTTTAAGGATGGTCAATCCTGAGCTATTAACTCCCTATATAATGTGGAATTTTTTTTTTTTTTTTTTTCTATTTCTTAGTTGAGCCAACCTCAACGGCACTAATTTTATAGCCTTTTGAAGGTGAAGGTCTACGATGATTTCCCAAAATTCGATCAGTTACTCACAGATGTCTGAAGTGAGTACTTAACTTGCAGAATATTGCCCTATAGGAATAGAACTGCGCCGAATGTGGTAGTGATGTGTTTGGTGTAGGACCAAAAAGCACTGTACGTTGATGACAGAAGGTGCCCCTGGTTTTTCCCAGTGCATCACTGACCATACATTCGACTTCTCAAGTCAACCACTCCTTGCCAGCTCTAGGATTTACATCAGCACCTCCTTAGGAAGTAGTTGTATTTATTTGAAAGAAAGGCAAACCTGACTTTTTCAGTTGATGATGCTGCACTAGCTTTAGTAATGCTTCTGGGGTTTTTTTTTTTTTTTTTTTTGCTTCAACTTTGTTTTTTTATTGTAAATCGGCACGCCCACCTGGGGCTGCAGTTGATCATTGTGGCTTTTTTTATCACAATCTTCCTTTGCTATAGAAATACAAACGCCGTAACCGGTTTGGAGCAAATTTACGATTGTCCTCTACCTTGTCCAGAGCATAGGTTGGCAATCTCCGAGAGTTTACTGCCCTACTAGCTGCTCTCCTCCACCGGAGACAGCGTTATGAAGACCTGAAGAGGAGAGCGGGTTGGGAAGATGAGGTGAAATCCATGGAAAAAGATGGAATTTTTGACTCTAGAATGTCCTTGCTAAGGATCCATAGTTGTCAAGGGGTCCTTGTCATCTGTTACCCTTTGCCGAGGCCCAGCTATTTAGTCTACAGAGCTTTGCATTTTCATGCTTTGTGGTTTCACCTCTAACATTCTAAGGATGCTTTTAAGTGCAGTTTGCCTGGCTTGATGAAGGCGTCACAGATGACCTGGGCCTACTTGACAGCTAAACAGTTGACTTTCCAGGGGCAGATCCACTTATGAGGCATAGAAGAGCCAAAAACTCTGGTCCAAAGACATGACTGTAAGGATTCTTTAAAAAAAAGTGTTTTTCCTGAAAGCAGCAGTGTTTTATTTTTGGTTTAAAAGTGCAAGAAGCTGAAAGAGAAAGTTATGCAAGTTGGAAAATTGGAATGTGCAGAGCTCCATTGAAGAGAGCGGAGTACTTCCGGGTGAACTTAAACATTCCAATGTTTGTCTTCAAGTTTTTATCTTTTTTTAATTTTGAACGTCTACCCTCATTGGGTGGAATGTTCTAATAGCCTTATATTCCTTCTGCCTCAGGCTTTATCGGTTGTTAAAGGTCATCTCCCTTGTTCTAGGCCATCAGCTGTGGCTCAGGCCTATAGCTAGGGTTCAGGGCCTTTAACAACTGATATAGCCTCTGACAGTCCTAATAGAAAGAGGCAAGGAGTTCCTGAAAGACGGGGCCAAAAAAGAAAGGCTCATGCCACCATGTTTCTTCCTTCTGCATCGAGGGATGCATAAAAGATGTGTGGAGGAAGACCGAAGATCCCGAGTAGGGACATGTGCTTTAAGCTTGGCGGCAATGAAGGTTGGGGCTGTGCCGGCTAGAGCTTTAAAAACCAGGCAGCCAAGTTTAGAATGAGAGCGAGCAAAAAGAGGCAACCAGTGTAGGGCTTTTAAGAGAGGAGTGACATGATGGTGTCTAGGAAATTTTATAGACTAACCTCGCCGCCTGGTTCTGAATTAGTTGGAGACGGTGAAGCTCGTAGGCCGGGATACCGACTTACAGAGCATCGCCGTCATCAAGACTAGATACAACCATTGCTAGCAGATGAGTTTCAATGCTGGGTTGGTAAAAAAGCGAACAATTTTACAGATGATACGTAATTGAGGAAACAAGAAGAGACCACTGCACTGACTTGGGAGTGCATGGAAAGGTCACTGTTGACTCGGATGCCAAGGCTCTTAACTGAATTTGAGGGGGAAGGTGATGAACCAATGGAAGGAGGCCAAAAAGAGAGACCAGGGACTGGAGATACCCAACCCCCCCCCCCCCCCGTAAGCACTAGCTCGGTCTTATCAGGGTTGAGCTTAAGATGATTAGCATTCATCCAGTCGCTGATAAAAATCATAACTGATAGAAAGTTCGAAACGGATGAGAAGAAGAAATGTTAAAAATAAGTTGGTCATTGGCATAATTAAATACCGTGACATCCAATCTCTGAAGAGCAGAAATTAAAGGGAGAATGTACAGGTTGACAGTGAGCTGTATCCGAATGTTTAAATGTTGGGAGCTACATTGAAGACCGGGAAGTGGCTCAGGGCTAATAATGGCTCTAATCCTCCTACCCCTAAACTCCAATGCCTGTTTTTTTCCCTTTTTAATTTAGAACCTTCTGCCCTCAGTGGTCATAAAGTTTCATAGTCTTGTAGCACGTCTGCCTCGGGCTATACCTGTTTTTAAAGGCCCTCTTCCTTGTTAGAGGGCATTGCCTGCGGCTCAGGCCTCTATAACTTTGGTTTAGGCCTCTAACTGCCGTTATGTGTCACGGCAGCGGGTTATAAGGATATATAAAACTACTTGAAGCATCTTATGTTGGGGCGAAGTCGAGTGAATCTAAACCGAGTGGCCGAGATAATGATGGCCGCGAGCCCAAACGCAGTCCAGCCATAATAGGATTTGAAAGCTTTAGAAAGTGAAAATGTCTCCTGGTGGAGCTGCTTTCAGCGGGCCGAGTTCTCCCCACGCCGGCCTGGCTTTTCATTGGATTATTTCTGCCGGCAGGTGGGCAGCCAGTCAATAGAGCTAATTTGATAATTGGAGGCTGCATTTCAGAGCCGCGGAGCACTTTCACAACGCTGGAAACGAGCGGGTTTTATGCCTCACAACAAGGAAGTGGAAATTAAACTGAAAAGAAAACCCAGGGACACTGAGACTTTGCTTATCGCCAGAAATGTACCGGTAGGAACTCTGAACAGTTGTCCTCAGGAATAAGATATTTCGGACTTTCTGCCCCCCGCCATCTTTTGGTTTTAATTATGAAATGTATGTTCTTACACAGTTCCTTTCTCGGTGTGCAGCTGTGATGCCATGGCCAGTACTTGGCATGGGCGAGTTGGGCCCGCGCCCAGGGTGCCTACAGCTGAAGGAGCACACAGGTACCTGACTTCCTGAGCTGAATAAGTCTTATTCAAGACCTCCAGCACCCCTTCCTTCTCACACAGCCTCCCCGCAACCCAGGGACTCTCACCTCCAGTTTAGCGACTGAATAGGTTATTGAGGTGCGGGGTCAAAGTGCAAACGTATATTCACAGGACAGTCCCTACTCTGAGGTATTCAGCCAGGATGTGACCTGTGAGCTCAAAAGGCACCCCTACTTGGCATCACCGATTGCAGGGGCAGATGAGGAAAGAGTGGAGGACGATTCGGACGGGCGCCATATTTGTTTTGCCCCGGGCCGCTGTTTGCGGAAATGCTGGCCCTGAGTGAGGTAGTTCTAGATGTACAGCTGTTCTAGTGTGAAAACTTAAGTAGATCCTGTTTTTCCACCTGGTTTGCAATTTGCACACTGACTATGTATGTAATCTGCGATACGACTTGTTTACTAATCGCTCGCAACGCACATAGTTGATTGATTCAGCAAGTCTCATTTTGTGACTCAAAAGAATGTTGTGGTGCCCTGCAAAGGTCTGCAGTTCAGAATTTATTTTTATATTTTATGGCGCAGATGTCCATTAAAGAGACAGGTGATGCATTAAAAAAAGTAAAAAACACTTTGGAGAGAGCTGAGCAGTCTCATTCCCCCTCCCCCTGGAACGACCTACATGATTCCAAAACATATTAGCAGGAAGGTGGTATCTACTCAACTGTTTCCGACCCTTATTGAAGGTGTAAACCGTAGATACAATCTTTTGGGACTCCCAAAGAGGGTAGGAAGGTGCTTCAACCCATAACTCCCGCCGGTTAGGGTTTCAGAAAGGGTTGCCAACCCCAGTTTAGAAACTGGAAACCTCTGCTGGCTCATGAAACTGATGTTGTGCATTGTCAAAGGTGTTTTACCTTTGCAAAACTCAATATACAACATCTACAAAGGCCTTTAGCTGGTGGTGAAACCTGTGGTGTATTATCTCTGCAATACTAATTAAAGCATGCTCTTTTGTGTCCATCCTTTCACCACTTGAGTAGTGGTGTCGAAGTGCTTTTTTGGTGAGTAGCACTCTACTCCGGAACCCATAAAGGATTAGTGTTGAATTAGTTTAGTGAAATATGAAAGTATTTTGAGTGGTTGAGAGGTTATATCATCATTGTCCGGGATCTACTCCTGTGTCTTGCTCAAAACCAGGCATGCAAGGATTTTTGCACAGTCAATCAAACTGATTGGCTTGTAAATGCACGAGGATCTGTCACCCTCTTTTATATATAGTTATGACCGCAGCTCCCTTTCAGGAGTCTGGTATTGGGGTTCCACGTACAATGGTGTTTGAAAGGGTAAGGACATTACTGAACCAGTTGGCTCTATCCTGCAGAAAAACATTGTCTGGAATGCAGTCTTGTCCTGGCACCCCACCTCTGGCAATGGTATCCAAGGCAAGGGAGACATCAACTGTATCAAATAAAAGGTTAGATGAAACAAAAGTCCTCTATACATGGGGCACCTGGCTCTTCAACCACTTTAATGTAGGGAGGGCTTGTCAAGATTGGAAAAATGTTCGACCCAAGCAGAGGGGGCAATATAATGTGCGATTGGCGCTCAGCCATCCCTTCCTCATTTGATGAGGGCCCAGAACCTAAAAGAATCCTTAGTGGCACAGGCCAAATTTATGTCCTGCCAACTCCCATCATCTCATTCCCTTTTGGCACTACCTGTGCCAGTTTGTAGGACTTCCTTACCAAGTGGATCTGCAGCATGTCCTTCATTCTCAATGCCTTACCCAGCTGCCTACGTAATAGCTTGAACTCTGTTCAAAAAGGTATTGTTTAAAATCTTCAAGGAACTTCTGAATGCCCCGGTCCCTCCAGTGTTGCATGATAATCCCAAAGAAAAATGTGAAGAACTGGCCAGCTTCTTCCATTCAAAAATAGAGAAAATCTTATCCTCCTTACCCACTATTCCTCAAAGCCATGAACCGGTTACTAGCCTCACAAGTCGCTCGATTGAGCTAGCATCTTTTGGCCCCTTCTCGGAAGAGGAGGTGATAAAAGTCCTGTTGGAGATGAAGAGTGGTTCCCCGAGTGACCCAGTTCCCATAAAACATCTTAAGCTCGTGGCTAGCACCTTGTCAACTCCTCTGACTGATCTCTTGAATCTTTCACTTGCTCAGGGCACAGTGCCCCAGAGATGGAAAAAGGCTGTGGTGAAATCCCTATTGAAAAAACCAGGACTGGATTCATCCAATTTGACCAACTTCAGGCCAATTTCACTTCTGCCTGGATTCTCAAAAATTGCAGAGAAGTTGGTCAACCGTCAGCTCTCTCTCACCATCTTGAGTCTAACCACCTGCTAGGAGACTCCCAGACTGGTTTCCGCCCCGGCCATGGAACAGACACTGCCTTGCTGGCAGTAGTGGAGGAGGCAAGGAGCACTCTAGATACAGGAGGGTCAGTGGCAGTGATCCTCCTGGACTTGAGTGCTGCCTTTGACACCGTGAGTCATCAGGTGCTCCTCCAACGTCTGTCAGAGGTAGGTGTCTCAGGGACGGCCCTGAAATGGTTGGGATCTTTTCTCTCTGACCGTTTCTACCAAGTCTGGGAAGGGTCAGAGCAAGCTGCCCTAATCCCCCTTCAATGTGGAGTCCCGCAGGGCTCATCACTGAGCCCTACCCTATTTAATATATATATGACTCCACTTGAAAGAGTGGTCGCCCCTTCGGGGGTGAAGATCATCAGTTATGCTGATGATATTCAGCTGGTGGTGGGCCTCACTCAGCTGGCGGAACAACCTGAGGTGTTACACGACTGCCTTGCCAATGTTTATCGTTGGATGTCTATCTCCGCTTTAAAGCTTAATGGAGGTAAAACTGAGCTGATGTTCCTGGGCAATTCCAGCCCCTCCATTATTGCGAGCTGCTGGCCCCGGTCTCTTGGTGACCCACCATCCCCCAAGAAGGAGATCAAGTCCTTGGGAGTATGGTTGGAAGAAGACCTGTCCTTCAGGACTCATGCCAGGAAGACCGCAGGGGTTTGCTTTGGTTTACTGAGATCAGCTCAAAAGGTGCTACCTTTGCTTCCTGATCCAGCAAGGAAGCTGTTGATACGTGGCCTGATTCTATCGAGGCTCGATTATGGGAACGCGCTGTTTCTCGGTGCTCCCGAAACGACCTTCAAAACCCTCCAACAGGTGCAAAACGCAGCTGCGAGAGTCCTTATGGATGTTCTCAGAAGGCAGTCTGCTGCTCCGGCCCTCAAAGCGCTTCACTGGCTCCCCGTGAAGGAGCGGGTGAAATTTAAAGCGCTATGTACAGCCCACAAAATTTTACATGGCAAAGGCCCCCCCATCCTTGCTAACATGGCCCGTCCTTACAAACCCCCACGTCTGCTGCGCTCGGACCAAAAACACCTTTTGCAGTTAGCGAGAGTAAGAAGGGCTCGTTCTGGGGGCAGGCGCTTCTCTGTACAAGTGGCCTCTCTTTGGAACTCTCTGCCCCTCAAGATTCGCTCAGAGCCCAAGATCCTACCATTCAGGAAACTTCTTAAGACCCACTTGTTTCCATAGTAGTGATCAGCTTAGTCTCTCCTTCTGGTCTGTTGTGCCGGGATGCCCCCGGGTAAGCTGAGCGCATTATAAATTTCATATTATTATTATTATTATTATTGGCTCTAAGTGGTCACCTTCTAGAGCTCTTGTTTGAAATAATAAGAACATTTTCGTAAAAAATGTTTTATGGATATCAATGACTGTCTCTATATACCTGATGCGCAAGAGCAGCTTCCAGACCATTCTGCTAGACCGGTTTGCAGATGTTCATGTATTGCAAATAGGATATCTGGGGACTCTACTACCTGGGATCATTTGGTTTGTTGCATGTCATTTACCCTGTGTATGTCACTGGTGCAAACTGTTGCATGGGATTTATTTTCCAGCTTAGGACAAAGACTCCATAAACGGACACAACGGAGGATTGTCACTCTTGATCCTATTATTAATCATTATATCTTTAAGTTAAGGCCATAGTTCTAAGTCCATTTGAATGAAGTTTGTGGCCATAGTGGAAAGAATTATTGTAGGTGTTGGCCCCCTTCGTTTCCAATTTAGTTCTACCATTTGTTGATCTTCGCCCAAATCCAATTGAAATGTATTAAGCTGTAGTGTTGACTCTTTCTATCTTTGTATAGGTGGTATATCAAACTGTGGTCTGCCCCATGCCCCCTCCTCCTCTTATTCCAATTTGGCATCTTTGTGATCTAGGGGCTCATGTGGTGTTAAAATCCCCGGCTATCATCAAATGAGTTATTTTGGTGCTTTTTTAAAGGCTCCTCTAGAGTTCTGATAGTTTTGGACCTCAGGCCTCCCTTAATGATTCTAGCATAAATATTATAAATATCCGTGCAACACAAGTTGTCTGCCACTATTCGTAAAGCTAAAATGTTGGGTCAGTCAATATGTAAACTTTTGTATTTTACAATTCAAGTCTAATCTGGTCCATATTAGCAATCCTCGTGATTGCCTCCCAGCAGAGCTACGTATCGCGGGAATTGAGAAATTTAACACCTTGGCTGCTAATGGTTTTCCCCTCCTGTGCTAACATTCTTTGAATACCATTATACATGACGAGCTCAGCTAGTCATAAGCACAGCTCAACCGTGCCTCAATCATGAGCAGCGAAGGGGTTAAATAGTCATTTAAATACTGACTGACTCCATACACCAAGATTCTTCGAACAGGCAGATATATGATTCTATGAAATTATTCCCATCACTAAGTATAATTTTTTTATTTGAGATCTGCCACTTTCCAGGAAATTCTGGAAACCATGCATCTAGTCTGAATAGTGGTAGATGACCGAACAGGACTGCCAGAAATGCAACCTTCAGAATTGGAGAGGTCTGTTGAAAGAGTGGAAGGGGATGTCGGACCATCCAATATAAAACCATAAGGTCGACAAGTGGTTTCAGCTCAGCTGTAACCATTTCGATATGGGGGACACAAGGGGTAGTCAAGGCTAAATTAACTTTACCCTGTTCTTGATTGTCCAGATGTAAAAAGTGGCCCTAAATTGAGTAGTTATTGATGAGCAGTGGTTGTCAGTCTACCATCTGGTGGGAGGTTCTCCGGCAGGAAAGTTGGGCCAGTGCTCATACGCCTTTATTTAAAACTGATATCCGTTATAAACAGGGAGGAGGCACACACATCGAAGCCCATTAGATTGTCACAGTTGCTTAGCAAGGCGTGTTATGTTCCCGAGTTAGGCCCATGTAGCGAAACAGCTTATTTCTTGCATTGTCCTCACAAATAACATTTCTAGCTGTGCCCTTTTGCACACATTTACACACGCAAGACAACTGATTAGTTTCTCTGAAACTAAACTTGTTTTTACATCCAGCTTATCACATTATCACAACACCATGAACATTATTTACAAGGTCTTGTTTCGAACCTAGTACAAATGTCAACACTATCTTCATCCACGGGGCAACAGGGCTATCTGCATATCCATAACATCACTAATCTATGCGTACATCGCAAGGCTGCTTCCTATTATAAAACTAAAACATCCCAATAGATTAGTAGAGGAGGTACTTCCGCTGACACCGAGCATCCTTGCATGCTGAGAAATCACCACGCAGCAGTCTGACATATCATGAGGGGTGCCCAGTTAACGACCAAGCTGGGATCTTTCACTCTATCCCATCAGGTAATGGGATTGGATCATCCCTTGGGGCATTTTTGGCTCCGCACCTACACACACTCTAGGTACCCTTAGACTAGGGTTTGTATAGTAGGAGTACGCCAGATTACTGCCTTGTTTATATGATGCCTGCGCGTATATATATATATATATATATATATATATATATATATATATATATATATATATAATATTCTCATGATCTTGGTTCTTAAACCGCATGCATCATCGCACAGTGTTCTAAGAGACCTGTCCCTGGTGACAGCACTATATGAAACTCGTCAAATAAATAAGCATTATAGCAGTTCCAGTTCCTAAAGGAATTGTATAGGACAGGGTATCGTATGATTTATATGGTCCTACTGAACTTTTGAGAATTCCTTACTTGTTCAAAATGTCTTTAAATGACATCATCACCTCTAGTACGTTCTCTGATGATTGGGACAATGAAGCTGTGCATAATGTGCTTTTTTTTTCCCCTCCAGATTTAGAGCAATCGGCTGCATTTTCGAATGATGAATTGTATGATGGTACAAGTAATTTTTGGGACATGTTCTGTTACCAGTATTATGATTACCAGTTTTTTTACAGAAAGCTAGTATCCCACGTGCTGTTTATAATCGCACACAATGGGGATATTGCCCAACACAGCCAAAAGTTAGTTGAAAAACCTTTGCACGAAAGTTTGCTTATTTTTCAGGGTTTGAAACGTCAGACCCAGCCTTATATTATTATTATTATTATTATTATTATTATTCTAGGCTTGCACCTACACCTGCAAAGAAAAATATGCTAACAAACACCAAGCTGATCTACTCTGCTTTCTATATTTCCCAATTGTCTATACAGGGTTTCGACTTTTGGTAAGACAGGGTAGACTCAAAGTCTATCTGGGGGGGACAAAAGATGGGCAGGTTCTGGGAACAGAGGCTTTATTTAGAGCATGCCTCATACCATATCAAATGATTTCCCTGAACAAAACAGTGCAACAAACCTCATGTCTGGAAATAGCCAAAACAAAAGATTTAAATGCACCATGTATTCCCACGCTCTCACATTTCAAGAATTGGCAGCACTTTACACACTTTAGTGAGGATGCACTAGAAACCATGACATAAAATGGTTCTTTCAATTCATCAGACCCCAATTTGAAGGGATAGTTGGTTTGGCCTGTGGACACAAACCAGTGACAATCTAGATTCGTGGGTATCACAGGTGGCCATAGGTCTAGCTATGCCACTAGGTTGTCACCTTACTCTCTATTTAGGAGAGTTAGCTCAATGTTATCAAAGTTGGTGCTAAGTCGCAGGTGCCTTGTGGCTCCTAAAATGTCCTCCCTTATAAGTGAGCCACAGCCTCACCGTATCCAGTGATAGATTTATTTATTAAGGCATCCTCCCCTTCATAGATCTTTTGTTGCCTAAATTTAGGGATATTTGTCAAGAAAATAGGACTATTGGGGGTAGTGTGCCAGGTTGGAGGGTAGTACTTTTTTTATTTTTTTTTACCAGTACTGGTGGGCACTGAAACTCCTTGTTAAAGTGTGGAGCAAACTGCCTACGGGGTATAGTTCGCAGTAGCCGGGCCTTGTTATTAATTTCCCGGCCCCCATTCCCTCCAGGTGTCTGTAAGTTTAGTCACATGGGTAGGCTCTTTTGGTAATACCAAATTTCTGGGCTCAAGTGGTCTTGATTCCTTATTCAGGGGCTGTTGGATCAGTGTATGTGAAGAGCTCTTACTTTTTTCTGTATGATTGTTTGTGCTCATATTAGGTTAATTAAGCAGTGTAAAGAGGTGTGCCACCATTGCCTTAAGATTCCCTCACCTCATTTCTAAGCTTTCTTATTTGCAGCAGGAGATCTGTTGTGTCACACGAGATTGGTGTAGAAATTCTTGCTGGGTCAGACTCCATTTATCTCGGAACGGTAGTGTCTGTGTCGGCTCAGACAAAGGGAGAAAACGATTGCAGGGGATGGAATAAGAATGGGGGGGGCAGTTTTTATTTGGTTAAAGCACTGATTGGTTCTGTAACCTAATGATCTAAGGCCAGAGGTGGTTCACGGCTGTCTGTGGGTTTTTTTTTTATTTTTTTGGTCTAAGGCTGTCCTTTAAATTGCTTAATTTTTGGGGCATCTTTTTTATCCTTTGATGACGTTCTAGCTGTCTCTTGAGTACATTTCTTCTTAGATATAGGTCCCTGGATGTCTAGAGTCTTGGTGGACTCTTTGTTTTTTTTAGTTTACCCACAGTTCTACTGGAGTAGATGTGTCTGCGAATAAGAGACTCAAACTCCTCTATGAGCTAAGGTCATCGGGGGGGGGGGGGTGGTCCCCTCAAATTGCCTCAGACGCTTAAAATGGGACAAAGTGGCAATCGATGAAGAAAAACTATCCTGCATCAGAGCCGTTACTGCTGCAGCTTGTGAACTTCTGGAAAGTCAGCCTCCCAGCCCGCACAAGATTTCAGCCATGTTTAGCGAGGTTTCGACGTCGATTGGGGATTTGTTCATGGTTAAACTAAAAAAGGGAAACAAAAACCTTGACAAGCGACAGGGCAGATCAGGCTGGTACTCGTCGGAGTGCCGTGCTGGAAAGAGAGCCCTAATACTGGCAGTAAAGAGCGGTGATGCAACATTAATAGCTACCAAACGCAAGTGCTACAAATCTGTGCTAAAGGCAGCAAGGAGAGACTGGGAAGATGCCTTTTGGCAGGAACTCCGTGTCGCCAGTGTAGAAAAAAATGCTAAAGGTTTTTGGGACTTATTGCGGAAGAAAAACAGACCCCTAGATACTGTCATCACATGCAATATAACCGAAGATCTGTGGTATTCACACTTCTCAAAACTGTACACAGCATCTGCAGTAGAAACGATGGACTTCCCACTACCACAGATCCTTCGAGGTGATGGGAGCTATGAGGAAAGTCTGTTTACCAGGAAAGAAGCTGAAACTGCTATAAAATCTCTGGTCCCTCGCAAAGCAGCTGGTCCTGATGGCCTTCCTGGCGACCTTCTTCGCGCAGATACAGGCCATTGGGGTATGCTAATCGCATCGTTACTAAACGCTGCTATGGCAGGGGCCCCCCTCCCTGCTTCATGGATGGCCGCCGAGGTGGTACCCCTGCACAAGAAAGGCTCAAGAGACGACCCAGCTAATTACAGGCCGATCAGCCTGATAGATTGTTCCCAAAAAGTAGCGGGCAAGGTCCTCTTATCCAGAGTCCAGCAGTGGGCAGACGAAAACAAGATACTCTCGGATTTCCAGGCTGGGTTCAGAGCTGGCACAGGAACAATAGAACAATCGCTAAGGCTGCTCATGATCCACTGGAAGGTCGTCACGATTGGGAAGGGTACCTTATACCTGGCCTTCATCGACCTCCGGACGGCTTTTGATTTGGTACCCAGAAACAACCTATGGAAGGTACTGTGTGACCTTGGTATGCCACCCTACTTGCTTCATCTGATCATGAGGTTCCACGAAAAGAACTACGCCCAAATACGCTGGCGGCCATATGGTCAAAAGACCCCAAGAATAGAGGTGAATAGAGGTGTGCGGCAAGGTTGCGTACTTGCCCCAACCCTATTCTCCCTCTATGTAAATGGGGTGGTGGACTTCCTGACCAAGTTACCAGCAGATGCGCCCCGTCTGGCAGGTCGCCTAATCCCTACCCTGCTCTTTGCAGACGATACTTTACTTCTGTCAAAATCTCCAATGGGCCTCCAGCAGCTTCTCTCTGGTTTTGACGATTTCTGCAAGCAGAGAGGACTCTGTATTAATACAGATAAAACAAAGTATCTCATTTTGAACCCCCCGCAAAAACTCGGCCCCCCTCCAACACTGGGGTCCGTTGCACTGGAAAGGACCAAGATGTTCGACTACCTGGGCATCCGGCTGGTGGACTCCATGAAATGGGACTGTCACTTGACCAAAATGTTGTTGAGCCTGAAAAGAGTGACTGGGGTCCTGCTGAAAGAGCAGAGAGCAGCTTCCACAAAACCAATAGCAGCAGTAATGGACATTTACTCGGCCAGAGGAGTAAGTGCAGCACTTTATGGGGCAGAGCTCTGGGGGATGTCAAATATGAAAGAGCTAACTCGAGCTGAGAACACCTTCTTGAGAAGTCTAATGTCTCTCGGTCCATCTGTCCCCATCCTACCATTGCAACTGGACATGGGCTGTCGGGCGATTGAAGACCAAGCAAAGTTACGCCCCCTGCTACTGTGGGCCCGCATCTGGAGAGTGCCAGAGCTCTCAAGTTATGCGGATGGCCTGCGGGAGATAATCAAATCCACAGGTTGAGCAAAAATAAAATGGCTAAGGGACATCAAGGCCCTACTTGCCAACCTGGGGCTGGAAGAAGCATGGTATCAAGTCAGCCCCGCCCAAATCTACGTTAAAACAACTCTATTGGACATGGGTGGCAAACAAAAGAAACTCTTCCGCAACGACCTGCAAATCGACTAGAAACTTTGTGGAGTTCAAAGATGTCCCCATCAGAGAATTGTATTTGGACATTATCTCCGCCCCATGGGAAAGATCCCTGTAATTTAAATTCAGAATAGGTCTTCTCCCTGTAATGGAGCTCACATGCCACTGGAAAATTCCTTATCAGACTGCTCCATGGTGCCCCTTCTGCCCTCAGCGTCGTGAATCTGTCCCCCATTTGTTATTCGAGTGCCCTGCCTATAAGGTTCCTCGTATAAAATGGATTAAACCAATGTGTCTCACCTTGGGCACCAGACATTGCAACGTGGCACTAAGAATACTACTTACAGACACTCGCACATTTTTTGCATGCACCACCTCGAAATACCTTGGGTGGGCATGGCGGATTCGGTCAAAGAAACTTAGGCAAATTGTTTAATCATGATTTTAAACTTATGGTCTGTTTTCGGCCTATTTCTTTTAGGTAATTTATATAATTCTCCCTCCAGAAACTGTAGGAAAAAACGCTGATTCCTAGTACGTAAGGGGTTTTTTATGCTTTTTATCGAGCAATGTTTAAAAATTGAATTTACTATGTATGTATGCTTTTTAAGATATTTTTTATGTCGAAATAAAGCCTATTTGACTTGACTTGACTCTATTAGGAGGTCGATCTCTTTAATTGTACAATTATCAGGCTTACAGGAGCTCTTCTGCTGAGATATCCTCCAAGCACTGATGAAGTGAAAGGAGCTGATCAATTCATTTCACTGTCATTTTCATTGTAATGACGTCAGTACACCATGCGTGCTGACCGTCATTTCAAATGAACATAAACAAACCACCTCCGGTGCTGGGAAAGTTCTTCCCCAGCTCCCGAGGCTGATTTTGTCCTCACCAGAGGTATTTTCTGCCGTGGGTTATAACTTCTGTGTGTATGTATGTATGTATGTATGTGTATATATATATATATATATATATATATATATATATATAATCTCCCAAGATGTCTGACTCTTTGGGCATGCATTATTGCTATCTTTTTTATTTCTTTATCCAATAAATGTCTCCATTATAGTTTTTTGTAGGATGTTTACACTTCTTTTCAAATATTTTCATCCTATTGCTATGTAGGGATCCATGTTGTGTTATGCCCTTCTCTTCAGTTCCAAAAACATTTCAGTTGTATCCCATTTGTCTCTGTTACATTTTATTAAAGCATTTGGTGTTTTATTGGCGTGATGCTTCTGTGCATAAGTTTATAATTTGTCAATGCTGTACAAGTTCTTCCTCAGTTTGTATGATGGTTTTTGTATCCTGGGTTACTATCCTACCCATTCTGCATCTTTCTACTCGATGGCGATTTGCGTATCCCAATAAATTGAACATGTTCTATTTTCTGCATCTCCATGGTTTATTTGTGTATGGATGCACCATTCCTCCTAATCTGCTATGTTGTATCAACATTTCTTTTTGTGACTATTTTGTAGTAATTATTTATTGGCTCCTAATTGGCAAGAGCTAAAGTAGGGTAAAAATGTAATGTGTGTTGAGTTTTATATATGTTCAAGACTTTATCCAATCACAAACAAGTATTTGCAATGCAATAGGTCTCACATTTGCGTTGGAGCTGGAGCTATTGGCATTGTAAATGACAATGCCTTTTATTCTTTTGTTTTGAAAACCTACAAGCCATGCATAAACACACACTTTGTACGTATTGCCCTTGCTTATGAGAAGCAAGGCTGTCAGTAAAAGAGACTGCCAGTTTTGCTTCTCATAAGCAAGGACTACAATTACAAAGTGCTTGTTTACGCACAGCTTGCAGGTTTTCAAACTCTTTTAATAAAAGGCATTGCCATTTACAATGCGAATAGCTCAAACTCTCGCAAATGCAAGACCTATTGCATTGCAAATGCTTGTTTTAATGAACTGTGCAACTACAGATTTGACTCTAGTGAGTCCCCGCCTGTAGGGGCGCAGAGTACTGTGAGTCACAGCATCCCAATGCTAGCCGTGCCAGGGGAAGGCCAGATTCCGACAGACGGGTATCCTTGAGACAACCTAGAAGGAACAGTTCCACAGTGTCAGGAAGCCACCCGAGCCCTGTGAGCCACGGATTTCTCAAGTCACCAGAGCTTGTGGCCGGGCAGAGAAAAGCAGTGCGCCATGGTGGCACAGTGCTACCTTAGACCGTGGCAGGGCATCCTTTTTAAAATGCAGTTTCGTGCAGCTCTGTCTTACATGCACCAAAATGATTACAAACACAAAATTGTTTTTTTCCCCAAGGACTTGCGAGTCTAATAGGCACCAGAGAGGCACCAGGGCCACCGCATTCACACTTATAAACATTTGCATAGCTCCCACGCGGTTGGCTCTTGAGAGGCGCTGTATCAGCTGTGCGTTTTCCTGCAGACCCAGTATGCACTAGCTGTAGTGCAGTGTGAGGGCAGCAGCAGCCCAGACCCCTCTGCGGAGGATGCCCCTGACAAGCTGTGCGGGGCTAACAGAATGCGGTTGGGATATTAAGCCGGCCTTTGATTAGTAATTACAGTTCTATGGGAATCCCAGCATATGACCTGAAGATCCACATTTGTAAAGCGGCACAATCACCCGTAAGGGTCTCTAGGCGCTGGGGGCTGTCGGGAAGATTAAGCAAGCTGTTGCCCAGAGTCATGATTGTAATTTGGAAACGTTACTATTGATTTCAAGCCCCTCCAGAGATCAGCCCGCTTTGAGAAGGCTGCAAAAGTCCCTCTGAAGCCCCCTCGAAGGGGTTCCTTAAATCTGAAAGGCGCTGCTTCTGAGCACTCCATAAAATCATAGCTCCCCTCTCCTTCCTCCGGGAGAGCCCCCTCTTCTGACCATTCACCCACTCCCGCCTCGTGTTCATTTCTAGGCGATGCATTCAGGGGCCGGCGGCGCTCAATGGGGCTGTGTGGCAGCCGCCCCTAATTGGCGTTAAAGCACTCAGTACTTGGAGCATATGCGGGAAGGGGGCTCCCAAGTCCCATCGAGCAGCGCACCCACCCGCAGGACCCTCAACCCGGAGGGGAAAGGCAGAGCAGAAGCTGAAAGTGTCAGGGTGTGAGGGAGTGGGAACTGGTACGGACCGAGGGACATTACCCCTTGCATTCCGCAGGTGTGGGAGCAGGAAGGGGATTAATGGAGACCTGCCTTCTACAGGCAGAGAAATCTCGCTATAAGCCCCCACAGGCCAGGCCACGAGGAAGGGCCAGTTGTTCTGCACTCAGGCTCTGCAGTACAAATGGGAAAGGATTGGGGGGGATGCGCACCCCATGGGGGCATCGATGGAAGGACATTACCCCTGCATTCCACAGACAGGGCCCAGTGAGGGGGGGTTCATGCACAGGTGCCCTCTACAGGCAGAGACATCGCGCTATAAGCCCCACAGGCCAGGCCAAGAGGAAGGGGCAGTGGCTCTGCACTCTGCAGTACAAATAGGAATGGGTGGATGCGCACCCCATGGGGGTCCTCGATGGAGGGACAGTGGTTTGGCTCCCCTCAGGCAAAGAGCCTGGAGGGGATCTTGGCGAGCTGCACTGTACAGGCAGGGCCTAGAATGAGGGCTGCAGGCATCGGACTGAGCGCCACACAGGCAAAGCCCCGGAGAGGGTGCTTCAAGGCTTTGCGCCCGCATGCAGGGGCCCAATGGGGTGTGAGGGGGCTCAATACCTCAGAGAAGAGGTCTGCTTGAATCTAACCTGAAGGGCCATGAGAGACTGGGAGATAGTCCCAAAGGATAACGGCGGTGGTCTCACCCGGCATAAAGAGGCCACTAAACAGGGTGCATCCAGCTCAGAGAGCCTGCAGTGAAGTCTGCCCAACAGGTGGATCCAAGGAAGACCGGATCTCTCACAGCTGAGGCAATCTTTTTTCCTCCTAAAACAGTCTATAAATGGTAACGTTTGTATAAACTATAAGAGTAAATACATTTGCCATTCAGGTCAGAGTGAGCGTTGGAACTTCAGACTGAGGTGAGCTGGGGCAGAGCAGAAAGTGTCTCTCTCGAAGAAGAAACCTAGGTCGGGATCCCGGCTCCCCACTTCATCAGCTTGTGTGATTCTTGGCCTATCGCGCCTCCTTGTATACAGCAACATTCGCAGCTCTTTAAAATGTAAATATTCTTATCTAGCTAATTGAAAGCTGGTAGACACTACTGAGAAACGCTGCAAGCAAATGCCGACCACAAGTAACATACCTTTCTTGGATGGAGTGTTTCCGGTCCCTCTGCATGGGTGAGACACAGGAAGCCAGGCTGGACTGCCCGGGACTGCCTGCTTGAGGGCGAGGCCACCAGCAAAGACAGGAAGCGGACGGGAGCCTACCCCGCGCTCCTGTAAAGTGAAGGGAGCTAGCTGTCTACGAATCCCGTGCAGCGCCTCTACCGCGGGACAGGACGAGAGGAGTATGAGAGACCCGGTGAGTGGGGGCGTCTGGGCACATTGATGGCTAGACTGATAGACGGAAGTCATTAGGTGCGGTCATTAGGCACGTTCGGCACGTTCATAACACCAGAGCTGCAGCGCCCAGGAGAGTCTGAACACGTGATGCGAGCCCGCCAGCTGAAGCGCGTCCTCTAGGTGAAATCGCCGAGGTTATGCGCGTAACCACCCCCTCTCAGCCATTCCAAGGAAACCCACAACAATAGGTCTTTCGCTGGTGCAGCGCTATGCGGTGCTAACACCAGCGAGACCTAAAAAGCACCTATCACATTAGTTCACAACAGCTGAACGGAAGCGCACAGGAGAGTGCGCACAGCAGAGTGTGCACAGGGCCAGCAGAAGCGGCAGTGAGGCGGCTTTTTACATAGCTCTCAGGTTATGGAATTAATTAAAATCAACAAGTTATCGTAGAAATGATATATTGTAAGCCGTTCTTTTAACCGTAATGGTGTCAGCGACCAGAAGGGTTACGAAGTTTGAGACTTGGTAAAGCTTTGGAATTTAAAAGCAACCATAGTCCCAGTGAGGCGACTTTTAACATACCTTTGCGACTTTAAAGACCGTGGTTAAATAAAAATCACCAAGCACATTAGTTAACAACATCGGAACTGAAGCGCACAGGAGAGTCTGCACACGGCCAGCAGAAGCGCGTGCCACTTGCCTAAAAGAATTGGCGACGCGGAAGTCATTAGGCGCGATCACAACAGATCTGCAGCGCCCTGGAGAGTCAAGCGCATGCAACTTGCCTAAAAAAAAATGCGAGGCAAGGAAGTCATTAGGCGCGATCACAACAGATCTGCAGCGCCCTGAATAGTCAAGCGCGTGCCACTTGCCTGCAAAAAAAAGCATGTGCAACTTGCCTAAAGACATAGAAGTCATTAGGCGCAATCGCAAAAACAGATCTGCAGCGCCCTGGAGAGTCTGCACACGTGATGTAAGCCCGACTGCAGAAGCGCGTCCTCGAGATAAAAACCGCTGAGGTGAAGCGCGTAACCACCCCCTGTGCCCCATTCCCGGCAAACCCACAACAATAGGTCTTTCGATGGAGCAGCGCTTCTCGCAGCTAACACCCGCGAGACTTAAAACTTTCTGGCCTCTTCTGTTTTTTGTTTACACCAGTTGTCAGATAAATATATCTAGTCTTAGGATCCACCCTCCTTTAAGAAAAGAAGACTCTGGGATTAAGGAAGATATGGAAATTGATAGAGACTGCATTAATGAGGGATGGAGCGTCGGAATTTGCAATATATGGAAATCTGGTTCAACCACGAGCTTCAGACCTTCGTTTAAAAACAAAAAAAAAATCCCAAGTCTCATCTGGTGATTGTAGGACTACATGAAGGTGGTAGATCCCTGTGTCTGCCATTCATAATCCTCATATCCTTGGTGTCTACGCTCTGGTAAAGAGAAGTCTGTAGGCATCTTCAGGTCCATAACCTTATTCTTAATGTTGTGTAAGTCAGTAGGCCCTGTGGTTGTCCTTTGTTGCAGAGCTAGAATCGGAAACAAGGGGATGGATTTATGTAGACAGATCAGTCCGTTTCTGCAAGGTCACTTTCTTCCGTACATGTTCCCTTGCATCAGTCCTTTCACACACTATCTTTTTGCCTCCTGCATTTGCCTCGGTGTTGGATGAGTATCTTGCTGTTTCTGTGCAGAAATGAACAAATCATTGGGTTTCACTCATGCGAGATTCTCCAGTGTCATCGAGAAGCAGCACAACTGTGAATTTGATAGGTTTCTCACTTGTTGCTACGTTATCAGATTGACGCTTCATTTCTTTCATCTGTCCCTTATTAGGCACAGTGTCGCTATTTGCTCCCACCATCTAAACCTCCCTGGTGCCCCAAAGTTTCTTGAATAACAACCCAACATTGTTGGGAAAGCTCTGGTTACCTCAAAGTGACCTCGGTTTGGACATGACTTCCTGTCACTCCTCCTTGGACACTTTCTCCAACATAAAAAAAAATAGCAATGGACCGCACACCGCTAGCCCCTCCTCCGGGTCGCCCCTAAGCACTCTGGTATGTGGAGTGCCTGAAGTTCGAAGAATTACTGAAAGTTCGGAAGTAGTTCACCTATGTAGGTGCAAGTAGATACTTGTTGTTCCCCCGATCTCTAGACCCGGGACATGGCCCAGGTTTCGGGATATCTTCCCTCATCAGTAGAGTCAATAGGGGTGGAAGGGAATGCCGCCTCGTAACAGTCACGAGCCTTGTTGCCCAGCACGCAGGTGGGTCGTCCAGAAGCTCGTCAGCTTGGGAGGCTCATGGGAGCCCTTATGTAGAAAAAACAGCAATGGACCGCACACCGCAAGCCCCTCCTCCGGGTCGCCCCTAAGCACTCTGGTATGTGAAGTGCCTGAAGTTCGAAGAATTACTGAAACCAGGAGTGGAGCCTGCGGCTTAATTTGACTCAACACGGGAAACGTCACCTGGCCCAGACACGGAAAGGATTGACAGATTGATAGCTGTTTCTTGATTTCGTGGGTGGTGGTGCTTGGCCGTTCTTAGTTGGTGGAGCGATTTTTGTCTGGTTAATTCCGATAACGATCGAGACTCCTCCATGCTAACTAGTTATGCTACCCCCAGCTAGAGATCTTGAGAACAAGTACTTACTTGCACCTACCTAGGTGAACCACTTACGAACTATATGTACCAGAACCCTGAGGGGCGTCCGGAGGAGGGGCTAGCGGTTTGCGATCCATTGCGGTTGATTCTACTTTCTCCAACATAGTCTCTGCTTGAGGACCCCAGCAGCATGGTCTCATCAAGGCCCAGTCCAGTGGCTTGGTGAAAATAGATATACCAGACTGCTAGAGCGTGGTCTACCTTGTGCCCTCTTGTCCCAGTGCTAGACTCACTCTTCCTTTTGGGGACCTTGCATTCACTGCATTCTAACAGGACACAGTGGCCCTGCTCCCTTATTACCATTTAAGCAATAAACTGGTTTCTCTCTTTCCAGCTCTATCCACCTCTGTTATCTTACCTTGAATCACTATCCTTTTGGGGTGAAGATTGCCAAACATGATATTTAAGCAAGCAATTTTGTGAGAAAAGCAATGGTGCCTTTCACCTTATTTGAATAAGTTTGTCGCAATGTCATATGCAGGGCCACTGGAATTATGCAGCAATAGAGGGATAAATTATGTTGCATGGTTAGGTAAATTGTGGCAAGAAAGGCATATTATGCAGCACAGCTTGTGATCGGATTACTTCATTATTTTGTCAATTTTAAACTTTTTAACACTGTCTGGGCATTAGTTTCGCCTCTTTAGTATCAGTTAACACCCAAAAATAGCAATAAGCAGATAGGGGACCAGTACAACTTTGAACAGTTTCTTCCTCTGCGTGGCAACACGTGTTGCTGCATTTTTAGCAACTTTTTAACCATTTGAGCTAAAAGCAAACTTTTGTGGGTAAAAAATCTGCAGATGATGGATTATGTGGCAAATGCAACAAATCTATAGCAGAGTCCCTGGTTTTATCTCCTATATATCAGTTGAAGTCCCTTTCATCTCCTCCGTATGTGGAGATCAGCAAGGCGGTGGATCCTGGTAGCTTGTGTTGAGTATGTTCTGGCAGGAGTGCGTCTCCAGGTAGGTTCCTGTAGTGTGGTCTGGGTATAGATTGTTACCTGCATTTATGGAATATGTAAACAGTGGTCTCGGGCAGGATCACTGACGTGAATGAGACCAATTTGTTAGAATTGGACTCTTGCTTTGATTGCTTGCCGATACTTTCTTCTGACCTTAACCATCCTCACTTCTCTTAATCTAACATTGGTCCTTCCCCAAAAGTACCACCATGGCATCTATTCCTATCTTATTAATGACCTAGAGCGTTTCCCTGAGCTCAGGTATCCAAAGCTTAGAAATGCTTTTGCCGTTTCTAGGAATTGTTGCCGTGATCGTCCTTCCATTCTGGATCTGGGTCCCGGCAAAGAAAAGTTCAAGAACCCCCCCCATTGCGAGAGAACTCCCACTCCAGCCACAGCCTGCACATCCGTAGGGGTGTTTGGTTTTAGTCGAGAGCCCGCCCTTGCAGAGTTTCTTAAGCATCTCTTCATATAGGTTTGTGACGTAGGACCTCTGAATTCACTCTGCACTGGGATACAGCCTTCCTTTAGGGTCATGTGACAACACTTCTTTTTTATCGGTCTGAAAGTACAATTTCCTAAGACTGACATTTCACCGCTAATTTTGAGCCCACTTCAATACCAGATCGCAGAGTGAACTGAAAGCGCCAGCTCTGCGGGACCACTACAGAACTGCTTATTAAACTGCCACCAAAGTTACTAGAAGAAAGCACTTTCTGTTAAATTAATTCGCTTTCTTTTTCCATAAATGAGCAGAACCAGGAGGCCAAGGGGGTCGTTTTTTAGTATTTTATTAATACACTAGCTTCGAGGGTTTATTAAAAAACCTGCTATCTAAACCAGTAATTTGCTGACAAAGCTGCGCGGCTGTGAATATTGCTGCGAGGTGACTTGTGGAGGAAATTGCTTGTTTGGCCTCATCTGTTGCTGCCGCATAGACTTCCACTTGGGTCCTGCAGGGTTGCTTTTCTTTTTGTTTGCGCCTGTAATTTTGTCAACTTGTAGACTCTGATTTTCGTTTCTGTAAATGGTGTGGCAGTGTTCAAATGCTTTCTGTGAGCAGTGTGTTCCCTTTTGACAGTTTTCTATAGAGATGCTCCAGGTATGGTACATTTGTACTAGCAGGTACACTGAAGACCTCAGAACCGCTAAACAACACTGCAAACAACTGGACAGAAGATTGCTCATCAGCAAGGACACTACTGAAAAGATCTTCGCGACAGCCTTCAACCTCCACCATAGACAGTTGAAAGAATCGAAAAAAAAAGACCTTAGCTTCACACATCGAATCAAGCTCCAATACTGGCAAAGAACTCTTCAACATAGTCAAAATTCTCCAACCCTTCAGCTGCAACAAACCACTTTACCCAGTAACAGGAACTCTGCAACAGACTTGCAAACGTATTGCATGACAAGGTCATCAACGTCTACAGACACTTCAAACCCCAGCCCAAGGCCACACACTTCTTCATGCAACACATCCACCTCACTACAAGCACAGGCATCCGACTAACCTAATGGAGTCTGCTCGCCCGACAGGATACTGCCTCCATCATGCACTCAGGGGTCCCAACCTACCCATGCCCTCACAACATCTTTAACCTAGGTGAAGCCAGAATCGGCCACATACGCGCCACCATGATCAGCACCTCAAAGTCCATTGCCATCTTCCCTGAGGACTGGAAATACGCAAAAGTCCATGTCCTTCTAAAACAATTGGCAGACCAAAATGAACTCGACAACTACTGACCAATCTCCCTGCTCCCATTCCTGACCAAAGTATTAGAAAAAACCATCAACCAACAACTCTCCTCACATCTCAAATGGCACCTCCCACTCAACTCCTCTCAAACCAGATTCTGTAGCAACCACAATACTGAGACAGCCCTTAGCATGGCTACTGACAACATCTAAATGCTACTCTACCAAGGAGAGACTGCTGCTCTGACCCTACTAGACCTCTCTTCTGCCTTTGATATGGTCTCCTACAACACACACTCCTCACAAGACTGCACAACAGAGGCATCCAACGAGCTGCTCACAGATGGATCACCTCTTCCCTCACCAAAAGAATGCAGTCTGCCGCCCCCTCACCTCTGATCCCAGGAAATAATCTGTGGTGTACCCCAAGTATCCTCGCACAGTCCACCCATCTCCAGCCAGGTGGGCTACAGCAACTCTCTACGCAGGGAGCACATCTCAGACGACTACAGACCATACAGAATTCTGCAGTCAGACTTGTCCTGGATCCCCCTCGATGAACCTGCCTCACCCCCTACCTCAAGGATCTTCATTGGCTCCCTGTACCGAAAAGATTCCAGTTCAAGCTCCTGACCCACGCATACAAGACCCTACACAACTGCGGGCTTGCCTACTTCAACCATCGCCTGAACTTCCATCAGCCCACCAGACAGCTCTGCATCCCTTTCTCTAGCCCTCGCCCACCTCACCTGACAAAGCAGATGCAGAGCTTGTTCCTTCTGCCACCTAGCAGTGAAGACATGGAACAAGCTACCCTTCTATCTATGGACCTCTCCTTCTCTTCCAGAGTTCAGAAAGTCCCTGAAGACCTAGCTATTTGGCTAATCAACTGGACCCTGCCAGTTCCTGAATACCCTCACGGGTGACGAGTAGCTCTGTCCGGTTCTGCTGATTGATGGATTGTAGAGTGGGTTCATGCAGGGCTTAGAAGGTGACCTAGGTGTATGATGTGTGTGAGGGTCAGATGTATGATTCAGACAGGTAAAGCAGCTAGTCCAGGCTTAGCAGACTGTGGTGATGCAGAGTATACATCTATGTATGGTGCTGTGTGTATGCAGAGGATCAGGGCTCCAATTGTGTTGCAAAGGTGGTGAGGGAGTAAGTAATGTATACTGTTACATTCTGAATGATACATATTTCTGTAGATTTGTCATTTTAGGAATATTGTCCAGGTGCCAGACTAGACCCTGGAACTTTTTCCACAGCAATATCTCTCCAGCATCGCCAGGTGGCACCATGCAGTCTCGACTGTGACTCAGTCTGCCTCGGATGTCATTGCATGTGAAAATATAAGGAGCAAACTGGCACACTGGTGTCGCCTCCTATTTATTTTTTTAAACCTCATCGAAGAAGGTCTAGAGCTTTTTTCTACTCTTCTTCAGCAAAATTGACCCGCTTTTCATATGTGACTAGGTCGGATTCTATGATTTCAGAGTTTAAACCCTGTTGGTGATGCCCTAACGAGATGTCCTTGTCTGATCCACATGACATCGGCTTGAAGAGTCTTAGATCTGAACACAGCCATCTGGCCTGGACTCCTGTTCTTCATGCACTTTTAGGCAAGCAGGGAGCTGGAAGCCAAGTTATTTCTGGCAAAAGCATTCACGGATACAGCCGAGTTCCCCTTCTCCTTGAGTTAATTCCCCCAACAGTGAACCATCTCCCAGAAGATCTTTCTGCAAAAAGTGCCCTACAAAAGAGTCTCCTTCCTCCTCAAGGACATGGTCTCTCTTCTCCTGGTACTGTTTAGAATCCATTTGCAGTTTGAGCTGATTCCAGCATTACAAAAGATCCCAAACTGGATTTGCAGACTCCGTTGGCTCAAAGTCTTCTAGATGAGCATGTTGGATCTTTTCAGGATGGTAACGTTAGCCTCTGGGACACTCTCCCACGTAGGTACCAGTTTCTGCAAGTTTGGTGGATCCGACTGTGATTCTGATTGGCTCTGTGCCTCTGCAGGCTCAAGCGTTTGCACTGTCAAGAAGTCTGCTACAGCCAAAAGTCCTTCCACTGCGTTCTTCGTGCCGTCTGCAAACCTGTGCGACCATCGAAGTTGGTCTTAGCACCATCTTCGCAAGGCCTGCAGATCAGCAGACATCCTCCGAGTGGCAGAAGAGAAATTGAAGTTGTATTATGTAGGAGTTGGTGGAATGTTTCTTTCCGCCCAGGGAATTTGAGGAATCCGGCTACTCCTTGTCGTTCTTGTGATGCGGAGTTCTGGCCAAATTTCTCAAGTCGCGCCTAGCGAAATTTCTTTACTCTGAGAATTTGGAATTGCAAGCGAGCTTTGATGTCCCCTGACACCATTTTCTTACACAGGTGGGGTGAGGGCTGCTGCTAAACTAGGTTTTTTTTTTTTTTTTTTTTTTTTTTAACTCAGCAGCAAAATTAACTCAAATGGGCGTTCGCTCTTGTGCACTGCTCTGTGCTATTCGAGCTGGTATTTCATTGCTGATCATGTTACTGGTGCTAAATTGCTGTGCTACATGCATATTTCTGCCCATTGGTGGAACTCTGCGGAATCTTGTGGATTTTTTTTATTCAACTCCACAAGTTCCGCCCACCCCATGTGTTATGGTGGAGTCCTAGGCGCAGCCTCTTTCTATGGCTGAGACTTTGCCTAGGTGGAAGAACTTTTGGGACTGGACCTTGATGCTCTAGTGATGCCGGACCAGCATAATGACTCTACAGAGTACGAGGAGTCGGAGGTACTAACCTTCCATATTACAATGATTGACACTGGTCTTTACCTGGATGTACGGAATGCAGGTGGTTTGGAAACTTCTCCAGAAGGAACTATCCCTTAAGGGGCCTCCTTCACTGAAAGTGTTTTTGTTCACGTTGGTGGTTTGAAAAGCAGCAGAAGTATTGTAGCTGACTTTACTCTCTGCAGAGGACAGACCACACAAATCCATAGCACAAGCCCGACCCGTGTATTCCAAAACTCTTGTCAAATACTTAGTCTATTAGTTGAAGCCTCCTCTGTAAGACTGAACCTAGATGGTTTGTCCATGGCCATTTAGACCTTGAGTCTTGTAGACTGCACTCTATAGGCTGTAAAGTCTTTGCCACTAGCAGCCCTACCCTCTGCTAAATCGACTTTCTGCTGGCCGACATTTTGCACCACATCATATACCATTGAATATGACTTCATGCATCACTATTTCGTCTTGAATGCTATATCCGGATCACAATAGGAAGCAAACAATATCCTTTATTTTGTGTGCAAATTTGTCAGTTTTATTTTGTGTTTTCCTTTGCTTTCACCTTTTTATCTATTCTCAATCTCCTTTTCCTTTCTACTGTTTTTCCTATGCTGTCTGCTGACTAGTTTCCCTTATCTTTCAACCCTCCTTGCAGCTGCATGCTCAAGCTCACCATATTTTTCTCTCCTCTCCCTTTTGAACTTTATCCTTCTCTATCCTCTCATTGCTTTGAGATAACCTGACTTAGCGTCCATCCCTCATTCTTTCCTCTCTCTCGAAATCTGAGGTCCTGGCCTCTGCTCTCCCTATGCTGTTGTCTCTATCTACTGTCGCTGCGGGGTGGGGGGTGGGGGGGGGGGGTTCATCTTTCTATGTTGACAACAGCGGTCTAGTTGTCGCCAGAAATATCTTCTCCTCTCTTTTCGACCACCTCCTCCCCACAACTAGGCTAAGTTTCATCTTTGTATGGTGCCCGCCTCACTCCACGGGAGCCTTGTACTAGCCAATGGTTTGACAGTACTTTCCTCCCCCCCCCCCAACTCCCCTGATGAGGGTTTCATGTTTGCAGTGGCCGCCGTACCCCAGGTGACAGTAGTCCTGTGCTAGCTAGAAAGCTCTCTCCACCCTGTTTTCATTTTCTTCTATACTCGCCCCTTTTAATTTAACTAGAGCATGTCCTGCCATCTGTCCCCGACCCATAACATGCCGAGGCATCGGCTCTCTACACCTTTGACCTTTCTTTCCAGACCCCGACCCAGGGTCGGCTAAGATGGGGAGAAAAATGTCCGCGCGCAGATCCTTGAAGCTGCAACTCTTCTGAAATGATATCTTCGTGGCCTGCTGACATTTGCCCTGTCTCACTCGCCAGGCTCTCCCGCCGCAAGCCACTTGCTATAATAATACTTTTACACCCAACACTTGGACACACTTCTTTTCCAAACGTCTGTCGTTCAGTGTTCTATTATTGCTGTAGTTTAGGTGAAACAAGGTTGGGGTTCTCCTCGCTGCCCCAACACTTTTCATACCCATCATCACTTTTGTTCCTGTACCTGTTGAGGGGTGCACCTGGACCAGCCTTGGTTTGCGGGTGGTGGCACGTCCTGCAGTTTTTGTCTTCAGATTCAAGATTGGTGGTCCAGGGTTGGGGGCGGTGAATCTGAGCGGCCAACACTGGATGCAGGCGTGTCGACTTAGTGCACTCTATGCATGGAGGTCGGTTATCTCCTCACTTGGCCTGCAGGACAGGGACAGAAGGTGGCGACCCAGGCAGCCCCGCACCACCCGACCATGACTCTCACACACATGACGAAAGGAAAGTGTGGACTGAACTGGCCATCTGGTATTTGAGAGCAGGGACTCCAGGGTCATGTGAACTGTCGGCTTCCTCTACTTGAGGAGCGAGCCGCCGGCTTAAAAATAGTTGCTGAATGTATTGTTGGCCGTGATGTCACTGCAGGGTGGTCCCTTTCTTCGAGTGTGCGGTTTTTGAGATGCCTTGTTCACCGATGGTCATTCCTGCTGTCACTCTGCCCCCAAGTTCAGTGGCTCATGTTTCTCATTATGCCTTCCTGCACAATTCCAGCAGACCTTGGATGTACATCTCTTCCCCCCCCTCCCACCCCTAAACTATGCGAGGCAGAGGCTGACCGATCAAAGATCACTCATCTTGCTGGCTTTGTAGGGTTCCCTCTCAGCCCCCCCCCATTCCATGTCTTGTTTTTGAAGCCGGTGGTTCCTGGATTCTTGAGAGGAAGAACTTTTACATCTAATCCAAGAGGGTCTAGGGCAGAAGGAAAGGGTTGGTGTCAGTATTGGACTTTATGCTATGCCTACTGCAAGGTGAAGTAACGGGCAAAAAAAGGGTGACACGGTGGTTCAGAAGTGCAGTAAATAATTGGGTACAGAGCTTGGGTATTTTCATGCATTCCATGAAGATGTCCACGTTGGGCTTCATCGGCTGGTGCACTGCAGGAAGATTGCAGAGGATCAAAAGGTTGCTTTTATGAGGAGCGTGCTATGCAGGTGTACAAGCTCGCTAACTATTGTACCCATCTGGAGATTAGGCGGTTGCGGTGGGGAGTGGATATGTATCGCTGCTTCCTCAGACTGCATCCATGCACACAACTATTACTGGTTATAAACACCTGCTGCTTTTAAACTTGATGTGTGAGAAACGCCCTAGAATGTCTGAGAACAGGCATTGATAAATAGTGTGATAATACTCCAAGCAGATGTCTGGCAGATTGTCATTTCTAACTGACCCTTGTTGCAAAAGTATGTAACGCATGTAGCTGAACTGACCAGAATTTGTTTTCCTAGTTAGTATCCGGGATTAACAGAAGCAACTGTGACTTTCTTCCAGGTCTGGGGAACATTCCGAAATTCAGGGGGACTATTTGCTAAAACGTGCCAAAGAGTAGACGCGGAGGAGTTTGCAAAATCCCTTTCTGGATAACTGTCTGGTAAGTGGTTCTCACATACAGCTGGAGTTTTGTCCTTTTAATCTAGCATTTATATAACGCTTCCTACTGCTATTTTGACACTTCTGTACACCTTAAATAATAAATATCCAGTCCTATGATTACCTAATTTAGTATCAATTTTAAGCAGATGGAGGACTGATCCTGCCGTGCCGTGATTCGTATATATGCGCGGGCCACAAATGTGCTTATGTGAGACATCTGGCTGGCTTTGGGTTAAGTCTCTCTTCTCTGTATTTAAATGTGTACACAATTATTTATGTTTAAGGTATGCAAGAAATATGATCACAAACTCCTTCATGGTCCATAGTAAGACTGGATAAGTGCTGGTGATATTCATGCACCACAGATGTTTTTTTAACCCTTGTTTATTTTTACTATAAAGCAGAAAAAACAAGGATTAATTATAAAATATAAGGAAGCCAATCGATAAACATTGTTCCACTTTGACTGTGAAGGATGGACACTATATCTCTCCCTCCACATTGAGCAAGGCAGAGGCGTGCTGCAACGAGTGCCAAACAGAGTATTAAGATCGCACATCTCCAAAAGTGTCACCTTCAGGATGTCCCCATGAAGGCGCATTAGATGAGGCCTCTTCACAATAAGTGGTATCAAGACTCTTTTAGAGAGCTTGTTGATCAACTTCCAGCAAGCAGCCATATAATCCAGGGACCTCATGCCTGAGTTCACACCATGTTCAGAGATAGTTCGGGATAGAGGAAGATGGACCCTTAACTAATGTCTCAAAAGTTTGGTTTTCCTTATCGCAGCAAGCCTCATAAGGGTTCCGTTCCTGATTGGGACCATTCCACAGACAGCAGTGCGTTACTAGCCGTGAGGAGGCCAGCATCATGCCAGATAAGAAACGTTCAAGTGCCGTAGTAGCAAGTTTGTAGGCCTTGTAGTATGATTACATGTGCAGGAGGCAGAGGCCCTACATTGTCGTCTCAGCATGTAGCTTAGATGCCTTGAGTTGAGGTTTGGTATCATTGGAAACACATATTTTAATCAATCTTTCTATTTGTAGCAGAAGAGACTTGTCCACCTTGAGGAACAGCACACCAAAATCCTAGTTAAACCTGGAGGCAGCACATTTTTACCCTATGAATTGTAACTCGTAAGAGCAGGACCTTTGGATAAGCAAATAAAATCTGCAATAGCATCCAGCTGGTGTTGAATTTTATCTTGCAGATTGAGTAAGTCTCTATTGACTAGTACGCCAGGATAGTTGAGAGGCTTTAGGACCCATGTCAAGGGGGAAACCCTTTGTGCTGGTGGCAGGCGGGAAGGAGGAACATTCGGAGATTAGTCGTAGTAGTGCAGGGATCGTTGTCCGAGCAAGATTAGATCTGCAGATCAGTCTGCATGTAGCATCAGTGTCTGTTTGATGCAAATTGAGTGGTTCATCTAATGTCTTGTAACTGAATAATGACCAAGTCCTACAAGTGAGGCGCTAGTAGGGGAAGAGCAACAGGGCGCAAGCCTGGAGACCTCCACCCCCCCCCCCCGCCCCTTAACTTGGAATCGATTAGAGTGTCATCTGCCACAGTCTACTTCAGCGGTCTGAGTTGTGTATCATTATTTTGCACTGGTGGTGAATTCTGGTCTTGAACCGCTCTCTGTTCAGTAAGGTGCTGTATAGGTCGCCTGGTCCATGGAAAACATTCCTTTACAGTTGAGTTCGTCTGTCACTTGCCAGCGATGGTGTTGGAGGGGGCGCGTGTTGTTTAAGAGTGTCTCAGAGCAACGGCAGCCTTTGACGAGTAAATATGAGAGGAAATCACAACGCCGAGTTGGCACACCAGTATTCTAATCAGGACCTTAAAGTTTGCCTTGATAAAGATTTGGTGGAAGCGGGTCCATTCCCGTTCCTGGTGCAGAAATGAGATCATTGCCTTACTGAAGTCTGAGTGCAGAAAGGCCGTACTCTCTGGATCATTGAATGCTCTGCATAGAGGGGACAGCGGCCCAGGTCTGTCAATCTTGTAGAACTCTGCTGAGAAGCCAGCCGTTTCTAGGATTTTCCTGGTTGCCATATTGTGTATCCCCTTTATAACAGCCTCAGTAGTTTTACAACCGCCAAAAGATTCTCATGTCTCGGGTCAGGTGTGACAAAAATGTTATTTAGCAAGCGGGCTTTAGCCAAAGCACTTCTTTAATTGTTAGAGCCGAAAAGACCGCAGAAAACGTTTGCAAATTCCCTCTTCTGATGTTTAGTGGTGGCATGAGAAGTTTGGCCAACTTGTCATGGGGAGCTGGATGGCCAGTAAAGATTCACACTGTTGTAACTGTGCAGCCGACCTCCTATCTGCCCTCCCCTCACTTCTATAGTATCGCTGTTCAAGAAGTGACGAGGCATTTACTCTAACTTCTGAAGTAAAAATGCAAATTAGATTGAATTTTACTTTTTGCTGGGAACTTGAGAGTATTGAGGGACTCCTTGATCCTGTGAGTATTTTATTGGGCTTTCCAAGAGGCTTGCATGTCTGTGGCTTTCTTGCTCCACCGTGTACATTCCCTATGGAGTCGCTCCGGTGCCTGCCCGCGTGTAAGATTTGCTCGCATCCCACAGAATTTGATTGGAAGCCAACAGTCCTTTATTGTTCAAGAGATCGATGCAGATGTTGGCTTCAAAAGTCACTTGCCGTTGATCCTTTCAGGAAATTATTATTTGAAAGCAAAATACTGGAGTAAATTGTTTCATCTTCTGCAAAAAAGAAAGCGGGTTGAATCCTGTTGCTCGGGAGGTGAGGATTTGGTGGTTCCTAAGAAGCACATACTGCAAGAGGGTATTGTAGCTGCTGCCTCCAAGGGACAGCTAACAGGTCCACTTTGATATTAAAATGTTCGGGTTTTGTTTGCCATCCTGAAGAGGAACCCGGTTAAACTGAGGTCAGTGGTGAAACTCTGCATGTGTCTTGAGTCTACCTTCTAAATGTTTTGTTTCTTTTTCTGGGGGGATGAAATGGGACTGACGGTAACCCTGTCGGGAGCTGAAATGCATAATTCAGCTGAATGATTTCACATCTGTAAATAATGGAAAATAAATCAAAGGTGCAGCATCCTTCCTTCGAAGCAAGACTTTTTTAAATCTGTGCTTTTTGTGCACTAAAGTCATCCGAACATGTAATAAATGCTTTTCATTGATAATGTGTGGTTGCATCAAATCGGAGAGGTGATGAAGGAAAGCCAATGCACGCTTCACTTTATTGCAGCGGGTTCATGTGCTGCTGAGCGCGGGTAGGAGGTAAACCAAGTGCGCCAGCTTTAACAGCTTGAGTCTGCCAACTCCTTTGCCTCAGGATATAGTGCTTACGTAGGCTTTGCGTTACTGTACAGCTGCTGATGCGGGGGTGGACCGTGTCTGAGCCTGCAAACATTGGTTTCCCATGGTGTGTTAACTTACTGCTGGAAAATCATGTGATGTCTTGATTTCAATGAACATGTGATGTCTTGAGTCCAGTCCAGTAGGAGCACTCCACTGATGCTTGTGCATTGTATGGTGGCTGCTCGATTTGATGTATGAAATGAAATGACATACCAGCATTTGTAAAGCACACAGCTACCTCCGGAGAAGTGTCCCGGCTCCGAAGGCCGTCGGGAAGATTAAGCGAGCTATTGCCTAGAGTCACATGGTGCTGGGCTAACCTGGTGCCGGGGATCGAACCGTGAACCCCGTGGTCCTGAGTCGGGCACCCTGGCCCCTGCAGCACACCTCTTCCACTCCTCCGTGGCTGTCATCGTCCTACCTCCGGTGATAGCCAGATGTCTGCTAGAAGATGGTCACAGTAATAATGCCCCACAGTTAAATTCTTTAGATTGCTTTGGCCACTTCCCTTGGCTTTCTCTGATCTCTGTGGAGTCGAAACACTTAGATCATCCGTTCACTAAGTGGCACAGTAAGTGGCACTATCGCCGCCGCCCTGGACTATGGGTGGGTGGGTGGGTGGGCAGACCAGCTACAGCACAAGCATGGGTTACAACCTCCCTCCCTTTGAAAACCGCTGTGCAAAGCCTTTATATACAAATAGACTGATCAGAGGAGCCTGCAGGAGGCAGTAGTGTACTAAAGTGTAGTTTTACTGCAGAACTATGGGGGTACTTTGGCAGCCTTGTCATGAGAAAGATGGAAGTAGGTGGTTCATGTGTTACAACGCTCTCCGCTGTAGTGCTCATTGTTATATCTGAGGATTAATCTCCAGTATTCTGGGACTTTTAATGGGTTGAGGCGGAAATGGGAATTTTTAGGGGCTGACTATTTTATTCAGTCCTATATTGCTGCAGTCAGTTGCTGCTTCCCACCCTCATTCAGTGCTTCACTTAATCCTACCACGTTACTGTCTGTTTGGAACTTTCCTTTCTCCCAGTTGCCATCTCCCTTCTTCCTCACCCCCTTCTCCTCCATTTCCTTTCCTCTTCCCTGAGGCTGGCAACACAGCAGGCACCAATGCCGCTGCACACGTGGACGGCCGAGCCAGTCCTTTCCCCATCTACAGTCAGAGCTGCTTCAGCTGACCACAAGCACCGTCTAGATATTTGACTCAGTCGGAGGCTCCTTTAGGCGTGAATACATAGATGAATGGAAAATACAAAATACCGGCCTGCTATCATAAGTCGGCAAACTCCACGGTTTGCTACTTTTGGTAGTAACATCTGTTATCTCAGTTTTACATTTTGGGTGTGTACTGTACAATTAGCCACTGTACCCATAATTACTGTTGCACCGTCTGAACTATAAGCTGGTTATCAACTGCGATATGCAATGGTGGTTGTGTGGGAGCAGGTGCAAGGCCTCCATGAACCCACCTGAATCCTCTTCCATCTGGCGTTCATTAGCAGAATTCCATCTGGATCTCGCCTCCCTTGACCGGTGTCCTCCGATGTACTGACGACGACTCTTTCGTGAAGAGCGTTGCTTGTTCTCTAGATCTTAAAACAAAATCTAACTCCGCTTCTAGACTAAAACACTAGATTCATCCTCTACCTATCAGGAGGGAAAGGTCACCCTGACCGCTTTAGTTTGACTGCTTTTCACTCCAGATGTGCGTCAATACAGGAAGATGCAACCGGTTACATATATATATATATTTTCACAGTAATGTGTAGAGTTAGTGATTGAAAGGCATGATGGAACATTACGTGAGGTTAAGAAAGGCAAGAGTCCTCTTTCTGGTGATTGACTTGTAGTGCATTAAACTGACTAGAATGTGGAGTCTGTGAAGTAATCTGGTTAACTTACTTCCACTTCAACTGCAATTGAAGCAGAGACGCATGTGACTTCCCAATGTGCATGAACTTAAACATTAAACACAGATACTGTTTGTTCAGAAGATGTTATTAGAAGCACTAATTTAATTCTTGATCTGAATTGAAGTCAATTTTTATACTGTTTAGCATGTGCATCCAAGCTACGTTTTACCTTAATATGCCTCCTTCTTGGAAGGGTAGTGTCCCCTGCATTGTAATACTTGTGTGTCTCCCCGGCCAGCCCTGAGTGCCCGATTGCGTGTTTATCTGATAGGTGGACTTTTCCTTGGCTCCTGATGTTAGGCCGAGCATGTGTGCAGAGACCTAGGGCTGTCCTGGACTACGCGAGTCCATAACTTGTCTGTTACCTGAAGGTGCATTAAGCATACCCTCATAATGCACAGACTACTGTCCCTGTACTGTAGCATGTAAGGGTTGGTAGTAGCATACCGTGCTTTGAGAGATCGTCCAAGCAGATCTGTATTTTGGTTAGTGTCTCCTACTGCTCGTCTCTTGTAAAGTTCTGTTGCTACCTAATACCTAGAACCGGTGCTACAAGCCTTGATGTATATCAAGTGCGTGTGTACTAGTATGAATCTCTATGTATGAGACTGGGTACAGAAACCAGTGGGATCCATTTTGAATGCCCCTAGTTTGCTGCGCAACAATTGACTATGAAGTGTAGTCCTTGCATTCCTAGGGGTAGATGGGGGAGCAGGCACTGTAAGGAAGTGGATTGAAACGGGGTTAAATTTCCGAAATTCCCTGAAAAACCTTGTTAGCAAGGGTTTGCAGATTAGCTCTTCCTGAGCACGGCCATGTGGTAGAAGGCAGGGGCGAAGGATGCAACTGTAGTTTCAGATATTCAAAGTGACTACCTTTCTAGGTCATAGCTAGCCTTTTATCTTTACTTATTTATTGCTTTGGGGAGGCTGACAGTCCGGCGCAGGACCTTGACACTTCATTTTGCTCATGCGGTGGTGGCGCTCCAGTTTGGAGCCCCAGTGCTACCTGCTGTGTGAAACATCACTTTACACAAAGGATTTGCCTGAGAGAAGCCTGGGAAGGACACTGAAAAGAGAACTATCCCAGTCTAGGAAATATATATTAAAGTCGGACCCAAACCAGCCCACTTTGTTCCCATTCCTAGATTTTGGCGACCAAATAAGGGTGTGCTCTTCTGCGTATTCGAAGGACTGCTGTGCGACTGTGACAGCCAGCCTCTTAGAGGTTAAAGGGCATCACCTGAAACCTGTGCATTCTGTTAATGAACTGGGGATGTATATTTGTGGTCCTGAGCTGGCATTGTTGGCGGGAAAAAAGTGGAGGGATCCGTTTGGATGGTAATTTTAATTATCCCTTATTAAACTATATTTTTGAGATGTAAAGAAGAGATCAGATTGTGTCGATATTTGGGCGCTGCAGTAGTATTGTATATTGAAGCCCTCAATTGTCCAGCCATGTGTGACGCATCTCTTCAGGTCTTCCATGCCTGTTCATTTGGTGGTGGTGCTTTTTTTTTTTCTCCCTGTACAGGGGGCAGGAAGGGCAAACCTTCTGACGGATATTATGTGAATTTAAGAGGTATAAGTTAAAATTTTACTGCTGACCCCTTTTTATTTTGGCAGTGTTCTGTTTGTTTTGTATTTGTAGGTATAGTGGTCAGTTTCCTTGAGCGGGCCCTGTGGACAGTGGCTTGCAAGCTCTAGTCATTAGAGTGATTACCTGCTTAACCGCAGCGGTAATTATGCTGCGGTGCGGTGGTTTAGCGTAGTGGGCGGGGCCGCGATGGCCAACGGATGTGCGCAGCACTACGAAGGTAGTGAGCGCGTCGGCCGTTGCCGTCAGAAGCAGCGAAGGGGTTAAAGGGCTGAAGTCATGCGTTCTCTTGGATAAAGGCAGAGACTAAACCATGCAGCTGAATTTCGGGTGAGTTATATTATTAATGCGGGTCCGCCAAGGTATATGCTGTGTGTCTAGTCAAGCTTGACGATGGAGTGTGAGGATCATTTGCAGTTTATGCGTGTGTGCAAGGTATGGGAATGTGCGGCGTGGTGTCTTCTGTGTAGAAGGCACTCTGTGGCGATATGCTGGGACTTTTGATGTCTTCAGGTTATGATCTGTTTTTGCGAAATTGAACTTTAGATGGTTATTCGTCATCCATGTGTTTATGGCACAGATCCAGTCATCATATTTGTGTACCTGAGGGACTTGGCTAATTAAATTCTTTGAAATGTGCCCAGATCAAATATTTTTTAATGGCGCTAACTCCCCAAAGCTTAAACAGTTTGCATGCTCTGCAGTTGACCATTATTCTTTGTTTGATGTACTTTAGCATAACTATTAAACAAAAAACTGATACCAAGGGAAGTGTGAGTACTAGTGGTAATGCTCCATGGTCACCTAGGACCTTTGTATATAAACACGATTCTGTAAAGGAAGAGCCTAGGAGGTGAGTTTGATTCTCAAGTTCCCTCTGAATTTAGGCACAGCCTTAACTGTGTTCTTCAGCAGGATGTCTGTGTCAGGGCTGAAGTCAAAAGAGAGCTGCAGCCAAGCGTCCTGTCCTCTCCTGTTAGAAGGACGTCCTTCTACTACAGAGAAGATTAAAGGGCTTACATTCTACTTGGTATGCTCAGAATATTATCTGCTATAGTAATCTGGTATGCTCAGAATCTTATCTACTGTAGGAATCTGGTATGCTCAGATTTTTGTCTAAAAAGATAACTCGATTCCTGTTTAGTACTTAAAGCTTAGGAGACGTCAGATGAGTATGTTAATTTGCTTTGAACTGTTGCTGCTGTAACCTTTCAAAATTAGGTTGTTGTTGAACACGATTAGTTACAATCTCTAGGGACGCCTGCATGTCTATGTAATATCAACTGTTGCTTTCACTGCATTTGTCCTCTGTTGTCATCACACCCGTTTTCTTTTTTTATTTTTGTGCCTTTTTTATGCTTTTTTCTTACATTATTTTTCGTTTATTCTTTTATTCCTCTATTCTTTCTTTGCACTTTTGATATTTTAATTATTTGACATTGTTTCATCCTTTTTTATTTATTCTTACTTGATGATATTCTTTTTGCTGTTTCCTGTACCGTCTTACAGTTTCTCTTTTTTTTTTTTTAGTTTTTTTTTTATTCATTTTTGATTATATATTAGTTTTCCTTTACGTTTCTTTGTTTCTCCTTTGGTCTGTTTTTCATCTTAAATTGTTTCTATACTCGTTCCCTCTCCTTTTCTCTTTATGTTACTCTATTCTACTCTAGTATTCATGGACCTTGTTCAATTTTGCAATCTTGTGCTTTCATTCTTTTCCTCGTACATTTCTTTTGTATTTAGTTTTTTTTCTCTTCTTGCATATTATTTTGCTTGTTTCTTCTTTCAGTATTTTCTCCCCCTTTCCATATGCTATTGTGTGTGTGTATGTATGTATGTATGTGTATATATGTATATCTGTATATATACACACACACATATCTATCTACTGGCGATAGCCAGTAGGTGTGTATATATAGTTAGGATTGGCTACCATAGGAAATTCCAAACATTCTATTGGGAATAACTTTTGCGCCGATTGAGGGATCTGCCAGTAATTTTCCTTAAAATGGTCTCGCAAGACTCCGCTCCTTCCCTGAAAGTTTCGGGGGGATTCGTGAAGTTGGGGCTGAGAGAAAAGGGGGGGCCCCAAAACGTGTTTTCCCCATGTTAATTTCCATAGGACGGTCTGACAAGTCTACAGCCCGAACCGCTGTACGGAATTACGCCAAACTTTACAAAATTGTAGGGACTGGTACGCAGATGTGCCTTTGCTATGTTTGGTGAAAATTGCTTCAGTGGTTTTTATGAAAATTGGGATCAAACCCATATATATCTATATGAGCTTACGGGTACGCGTACCTGCGCGTGCGCAATCCTGATTGGCTGGCAGTCAACTGTCAACATTCCAAACTGTCCAAACCAGGAAGAGTTGGCCACCATCTTGTTTCTCAGGAGAACTGAGGCACAAGAGCCCAAAACAAGAGTGGAAAACACGAAAAAGGGGCAGGGTAGAGACCCCCTGACCCCCTAGCCCTTCTCAGGTTGTCCCAGAAGGACCCCCAAGGGCAAAATTATTATAATATTTTTTTTTATAAAATCGCGTAAAGCCTGAAACCTATGTTTTTTTCAGTGAATTTGCAAGGTTTTTTAAATGCTAATTCCTAACTATATATGGCCTAAAACCTATGGTTTTTTCAGTAAAAAAAAAATATATATATATATATATATATATATATATATATATATATATATATATATATATATATATATATATAATTCTGAAAGTCAAGTATTGAAATGAGTCATAACCTGAGATTACAATATAGAACTACACTACGCATGTTGCCTGCTCTATATTTTTATATTTTATGTTTATTTTTGTGTAGGTATCTTTGAAAACTTGTTTTTTTTCCAAGCGCATATAACAATTGCACTGATTGGAATTAGAACGTTTAGGCTATGCTTACCTTTCTTGAATACATTGTTAATAAAGTAATGGGGAGAGTTAGTGCATGTAGGTGATTCTGTGGCTGCAGATTTTACTACGTAATTATGAATTTAGTGCATTTGCCATATAATGTATCTCATAAATTCAAGATTTCAACAAAAATGTACTGCAGCAGAATTTGCATTTTTTTTTCTGACTTAAGGTAATTTTGCTGTGTAATTTGGTCCTGTGTTCTGGAAAATTCTAGTAGCACCGAATGTGTTAACGCTCTGGGAAATGGTGTGGATACCGTTATGATACTTGTATTTTACAGGCAACTGTGCAATATTGTCTATATTTCATGGTTCCCTGTGAAATAGACGTTGTGTACCACTACATCTTGTGTAATGAAAGCACTGAAACATGTCCTATATTTTACTCTTTATCATGTTTTTTTTTTGTTCTTGCTTTGTGACTTGTGGGCATGAAGGTATTTTACTGTAAAAAAAAATATGCCAAGTTCAGTTTGTGGTCCCAAAAATAAACACATTTAAGGAAGTGGACATGTCGTTTCCCAAAGTTTGTGGAATGTGGTGTCCCGGGCTCCTATTCTGGCTTCCCTTACCTGGCCAGAACTGCGAGATTTGTGCTGACTGTGCTCCATCTGTTCAAGTCTTCAGTTTGTAGGTAAACACATGTTCTTCCTCGATTCGACCCAGGTCTTTCCTTTGGGGAGGAGAGGCTTTTATAGTGCCTGGATGGACTGTGGTTTGTGTTGAGCGTGCAAGACTTGTGCAGGGCACCCCCACATGGTACCTCCTTAGACATACCAAAGCAGGCTGTCCCTACACTGGCAGGGGTCGGGTTTGTAAGGTTTTGGATTTTTTTTAAAGTTAACCTTCTACTTGAACCTGAGAGAATTCTTGCTGAAGTGTGTCCTTGAATTTGGATGAGAGATTTATGCTCAAAGATCCGCCACCAGCGGGCTGCTCTGCTCCCCACGTGCTCTTCAGATGATGAGAAACACAGGTTTTCCGGCTTAACTCCTCAGCCAGCCCCCGTGGGAGCAGCTGTGCATGTCTGGGCTGTCAGCGGATGAGGGTTTCCACTCTGGGCCGGGCTGGCTGTGCTCTTCCTGCAGGAGGACACCTTTCTTTCATCCTAATGAGGGGAGCGTAGCGGAGGCTTCTTTCTACTCTGCTCGGCGTCCATGTTGTGCTTAATGTGCATGTCATGTTTTACTTACATTTGCAAGATTCAAAGAATATACCATGAACTTTACATCAAAACTTTTAATTTCACTTTTGCTCTATCCTCGAGTAAATAGTTTATTAACCGCATCGTGCTGCGGCGATTTTTGGGCTGCGCTGCAATTTTTAAAATACCGCGTTACATGACGAGCGCAGCTCGTCATCAGCACACGCCACCCGTGGGTGATGACGAGCTGAGCTCGTCATCCGCATCGAAGGGGTTAAACCATTGGATCTTTAGGTGGAACCCTTCAAATTCCATGCATGGTGAGATACCCGACTCGCATTTCCACCTCTAAAGGAAGCCCGAAAATAGTGTTTGTATACTTAATTTATTTATAGAGGTAAGGCCCTGACTTGTGATCTTGATGTTGTGAACAACTCGTGTTTCTTCTTTTTATAGGGTATTTTGGCTTCATGTTTGGAAGGCTGCATACAAAATCCTCCTGTTTAGTAAATTGGGATAAATCTATACTAAAACACAGCGGCCTCAAAATGTACACACACTCGAGATTTTTCACCACTGTGTGTTTTACAATTTACTTCAATTCTATTACTTTTCTTTTGCAGTTTGAAAAACTAAATGTATGTCTAGCTGGGTGAGAATTGTACAAAGTCCCAGGACCTCGTGATCAACTTTTTAAAATCGATTGGCAGATCAAAATAAGCGGCCTCGTACACAGTCCTTTTTAGATCTCGCCTAGGCAGCGCTTGCGCCGTGTCTGTAAGCCATGCTGTATTCTGGACAGTTCCCATGAGGCACGGGGTCAGACTGATTTGCATATGGCCTTGTCTGAATGGGGTGGCAGAGTGGGCTAAAGAACGGTGAGGGATTAAACCCAGATCAGTTGACTGGGCGGTGAGTGCTTGTATTGTCAACTCTTCGTCCATCATTTCCTTTGGTTTTTCTTTGTTCGCCATAAGTTGGCAGGGTATGCTCCGACGTGAGTCCCTTGCTCACTTTGCCACTGGATTCAAGCAAGATGGGCTGAAGACGGCTCGAATGCCAGAAACTGGTCCTCTGAAGCTTGTTTCTGGTCCAGGGAAGGCATGGCTTGGCAGTTCGGGCTGGACTGTTCCCATGAGGCACAGGGTCAGACTGATTTGCATATAGCCATGTCTGACCTGGGGTGGCAGAGTGGGCTAAAGAACGGTGATGGATTAAACCCAGATCAGTTGACTGGGGGTGAGTGCTTGTATTGTCAACGCTCCGTCCATCATTTCCTTTGGTTTTTTAGGTTTCGAACCTGGCGAGGGGCACAGCCCCTCCCAGTTTGAAAACTTTTGTTTTCAGTAGGGACGTCGGCCCCGCCTCTGCCTCTCATTGGTTAGCTCCATAAATGGAGGCTAGCCATTGGGTGACAGAGGCTGTCAATCGCGCTTTCTCTTGAAAACTCGATTCGGGGGCGTTTCTGGTGCTTTTTTTAAGCCCCGCCCCTTTGTCCCGGGCCGCGCTACGATTGGCTGCCGGCCCGGGACACCCCCGTGACGTCATTCCCGGGCCGCGCTGTGATTGGCTGCCGGCCGGGACACCCCCGTGACGTCAGCCAATCACAGCGCGGCCCGGGACCTGACTTGTTTATGTTTAGAGCCACTTTAAAATAGTTTGACTGATTAAAAACGCCTTATCAGTTTTTGCCATGTATTGACTGATTAAAAAGACACGTATAAAAAAAGTTTGTTTATCAGACATTTAATGAACATTTTCACATTCCCGTTTTTAATTGCGAAAAGAATCGTTTTGAGGTAAACACCCTTCTCATTGTTTTTTGCTTAGATGTAAAACTCCATGTAAAACACAAACTAAGCGAGTAATTAAATGTGGACGAAGGATTAGCCTTAGTGTGGAAAATATGTCTGCCATCTTTGAAATATCACACTTCCAGTGGATGACAGATCATATTACTTCAAATCCACAGAAGTCTACGTTGTCGACTGAAAATAAACGAGTGTTTTAAAAACAGATTGCGAATTATACTTTGTCACGATGAAAACACAATGTTAAAAGACTAAACTAGCTACAATTAAGATACATTTCAAAATAATATAAAACTGGGACACACAAATAAACTTTAAACTACTAGTAGTATGTTTCTTAATTACCGAGTGCCCTTATTCAATTACCATTTAATTTATTGTTCTGTCGATGATTCTGTTGCAACGTAAAAAGGGTGTCACATTTGCTTTGCAAGTTGCAGTGTTCCTCCCGCACAGCTGACTATTGTAAGCTTAACATTGGCTATGTCTTCTTGCTGTTTTACCTCTTCCTCCTCCTCTTTCCTCATTCTCCCTGTGGCTCCCAAGAGTCGCTCGCGTTGCATGGTGGGTAAGGAATCCCCAGGGCTGCCCCTTTTTGCTCGGTAGACAGTACGCATGCGCAAGAGGAAACTCCATGATTTTGTGGGCTGTGGATCCCAGGAAAAGGGAAAAAAAGAAAACAGCAGCCGGGGGTATATAGTGCTGATCTGCATTCTTCCTGGGATTCGTGCTGGACTCGTGTATCTCCTACAGAGGAATCAAGCCCCCGCCTCCCTCCCCAGGGGCAGAAGCAGCCCTGGCACAGCCTTTACTGCCCTTTGTTTTTAAAGGCCAGAAGAGGAGGGGGGAGGAGAAGGAAGAAGAAGACCCCTGCAAGGCCCTTAACATCTCTCCCAGGGCGGCAGAGGTGAGTGCAAGTGTGCCACAAGCAGCCACTAACAGAGTTGTAAGGGATGCCACAAGTACGGGCAGCCATGGGGTACTGAGATCTAGGGTCCTGTAGCTCACCGTTCTTTACCATGTTTATGTCAACACCCATGCATTTGATTGACTGCACCACATGTATATATACTTGTCTTCACTTTCGACTAAGTGCGTGGATTTGGATGTTTCAGTTTGTGCATCCGATGTGTTTGTAATATAGCATCTGCAATTTGTGTGTCCCTGTCTCCATCCTGTACGTGCAACCTGCCTGTCTTTGTATTGGACTCCCATGTATATGTACCCTGGGTGTTACTGTCTTACATTGAATGTGTTAGTGGTCATCCTCCGTTTATATGATGTGAACACAGTGCACTCAGTATATGTGCCACGTGCGTGTGTCACTGACAGCGCCTTGCGTGTGTCATTATAACGGCTATGTGTACCACCAGTTCGCCAGTCACGGATTTTCCTTTAGACAGTAATTTTTTTCAGGTATGTTACCTTAGTTGGTTTATTGGAGTCAAACCAGTTATCTAGCCACAATGCACCAATCTGTTTAAATCGTCGTACTGAAAATCCGTTGCCAGGTGACATTGAGTCAGTCCTCTGTTCACCCAAATCTTGATACTTTGGTAGTATGTGCATGCAAACTGTGGCTCTCTGCACATATTGTTTATCCATGTATGTGTAATTGCTGTGCAGACTACGGATTTGCTATTCTCCAACTTGTGAGATTTGTTTTGTATTTCATTGTGTACACCCTGTATGTTACTGGTTAAACATATTGTTTTAGTGTATGCTCCCTTGTGTGTCATTGTCTTTATTCTCTGTGTGTTAATATTTGTACCCCGTGTATGTCACAATCACCACTCGACGTGTCACTGTCTGTTCCTTTCAAGTTTCTCTGGTCCCAGTCTGAACTGAGCGTGTGCATCTTTTGTGTTCTTGGTGTGTGTCAATCTTTGCATCCTTTGCGTGTCATTGTGTGCAGTCTGAGTGTTGTCCCTGTCTGCTTTCTGTTTCAGTATCTTCTTAATGAGTGCTTTTTTCAGTATTTTCTTCTTGTGTTTTTTTTGGGTGCGTTTTCTGTTTGTTCCTGTCTGTGTTATGTTGTACTTTCTATGTGTCTGCTGTACTCTCTGGGTTCCTATCTCTTTAAACAGTCAACGTGTCAATTTGTTCATGCTCTGTATTTCTGCTGTGCACCTTGAGTGTTTTTGTCTATTTGTAGTATATGTTTTTATTGATTTATTAATGAAGAACCTCTACTGGAAACACTGTGCTCCTTAACACGATAGTACATTAGATATCTATCACCTGAAATTGTTAGTAAATAGGCGGCGAAAGTGATAATACATTGAAAATACAGTACGTTTAATAGTACTCTGCACTCATTTCATTTATTAATTTTGCAGTGTTACTCTCAGTTTCACTGTCTGGACATTGTGTACGTAAGAATACACACACTCTTTGGGTGTAATTCGTCTGTGGACACTGTCTCCTTCTGTCTGTGTAATAACAGTTGTTATGTTGCTTGTATTCTTATAGCGTGTGTGCTGCCATTGGTATGGCCTCACAGCTCTAACAGCCTGCTTCTTTACAAACCTGGTTTTGAGGGTTTCGTTACAGATCAAAGTCTAATTTGGTTTATGAGGTGTCATATAGCATATTTGTAGTTTTGTTATTGTTTACATTTGGGGCGTGCTGCTCATTGCTAATTAGAAGATTTGATGGATGTGGACAGAGTGCTTTCCAAAAAGCTTGGTGGTACCTAAATGTTAGCTTGCATACTGTACGGCATGGTGTTATGCGAGTGTGCGCTAACTGGAGTCAGCAGGTCATGTTAACAAGCAGTGATATCCATGACCTACCCTGACTGTGTACAGTGCATGATTGGTTTTCTGTTTAACATACTCTTTAGTTGGTTGGTGTTTCTTGTATTGGTGTGGTTGCATGATTTTGTGAGCCTGAAAATAACTAACAATATTTCATATGTATGCTCTGCTGGATGTGTGTGTTTTGTCTAATAATGAGTTGCATTGGATGGTTATTGTTATTCTGTCCAATGTCTTGTGGACGTTTAGGACCATTACATATGTCATACAAACCATTTTCGTGTTGATTATTCCATCATACATTAAAGTACCAATTTTGGTGATGTACAACTCAGATCAAATAGTCTACTCCTCACAGCTGCAAAACGCAACTTGCCCCTTTTGTACGTGAACACAGCCATTACTTGCTCTTGAATCTAAGCTATTCAGATAGGATTTTGATTTTCAGTTGATTTGATGAGACATACATATACTTATGAATTCCAAAGGTTTACATATATACTTCATTTTATAATTTATTCATAATTAATAGTTAGTATGACTTCTACCATTCATTTATTCCACCTCTGGGTTTTCTCCATTACTAGCTTCCTGGAGCTCAAAGTTTAAGTAAGGCAAGGATTCCATGTCAGCCTTATTGTACATCCCATTCTACCAGCTGATGTCACATTTTCTTTTTTATGTGGTTTTCTGGAACTCTTCCAGTTCATTGATCACTTTCTGGTTACAAAACAATGCAATGTTGTATTTTGGTAGGAAGACCATTCGAGTTCCATTGGTCATTCTTTGAACCAAGAACATTTGCAGATTGAGTATCATCGCTCGAACAGGTGTCACACTTTCTGTTCCCGCATTGACCTAACAAATTATTTTGCACTTTCGACAGTAATCAAAGCTCAACCCCATGTGCCATCTGTACTTCACGTGCTGTTTATAACCACGTTTTGCCTTTTTTATATAAGATTAAAAATGTATGTTTAAAACCGAAAATAAAACAAGTCTTCCCAGACCCACTCCTTTTAGAGTTAATTGCTAAATGTACTTTTCCCGCCTACCTATCTCAACCTCTGCCTCAGTAATATGTCTTGTACCCCTGTACAAAGTTGACTACTTTGGTTTCATCAGGCATAAGGACCAACCCTGTTTTTCTCTGTGTGCAACCACCTATGCACGTATAGAAAACTATACGCTTCACCTTAATTGCGAGGTGTTTCCACTTCCTTAGTCAATATTATCATAGTTCCATTTCATCCGTCTTAATAACCAAAAAGTTCTGATTTTCGTGAATAATTCATTGTATTACTATTTCGTTACCACAGTATGACAAACTTCCAGGTGTGTGTAACCACTTCATTTCTTAAATTCTTAAATTCTATCATTAGCATATCGTTTTACAATCCAGCACTTCCCCCCTATCCCCAGTGAATTTCAGGCCTAAAGGGCTTTTCGTCAGGGGGATTGTAGACCAAACAAGTAGACTTCAAGTTATGTCCTCAAACTGTCATGTCCAAATACCAAATTTCTCTATGTGCACCATGTATGTGTATCCACGGTGTGCCATTTGCGTTACTGTCAGCCACTTGTCATTATGGTGCTCCCTCACTTTGTTAAGAGTACTTGCTCATTACACTTTTCCCAATAGTCTGACATTTCAGTCTGTTTTTTTATGATTGCACCTAGAATACATTGCACTTTAGCTCTTAATATGGGTTTCTAACGTTCACCCCAGCTTTCTCAGAGGTCAAGACCCAACAAGATGACCTCACCACTGGATTTGCAAAGCCAATTTGATCCTTTTAGAATGTAGTGGTCTACATGGTCTTGAGTAGTGTGTTAGGTAAAAAATATATAGCTCTTGGAGGTTTCCATCTTTCAGGCACGTGGGTACCCGATGAAACACTACAAGATCTGGAAGAGATGGGCGGCTTATCGGGGCTTGGATTTGGAGTCCCACGTTGTGAGAGATGTGGCACTTGAGGGATAAGCTGGACAGGAGTTGTGGCTCTGGGCTTGTTGGGTCCTGCGAATGGTGTTCTCTATGCCCGGGCGACTGTGTTCAATCATGGGTGGTGTATAATGACCGTGCAGGGGGGGTTATTTTTAGGTTTCGACCTGGCGAGGGGCAAAGCCCCTCCCAGATCGAAAACTATTGTCTACAGTAGGGATGTTTGGACCGCCTCTGTCTATCATTGGCTAGCTCCATAAATGGAATCGAATCAAACGTCAAGGAGATTATTGTCCATAATATGTAGGGAAAGTTGTTTCGCAACACATTTTCCTGTGATTTTCGATTACAGAGACCGCGGCCGGATGATTGAAAGCGCACCGGGTTTGAGGTCGCGGTAAGAGTATGGTTGTGAGCTTAGGAAGTGAGCATGAAGTTGTGTGAGTACGGAGAGTTCTAAGTGATTTCAATAAACGAATGCGGTTTTTACGCATTTAAAGAATGACAATGAGACTTGATAATTGTTAACGTTGTATGTAGCGAAATGGTGAGACCTCCTCGGAGATAAGGGATGTGAGAGATCCTTGTTATGTTGTTCTTTCATTACATTTGTACACGCTCTCACTCACGGGACACATGTTCTAATGCACGCTCTGTGTTTCACGTTCCATAGCACATGGAACGTGAAGCAAGAGCAGTTGGTCAGATCTTGCTGTAACTTCGTACTGTCGCGTTGGATGTATTGTACCTGCTTCTTTATTATATAGTAAACTCATCTACTTTATCACAAATATTGAAGAGTGATAATTCAACAATTGGCGATGATCGGATGCGAACCATTCATGGACTGTAAAAAAAACAAGCACTGGCGTTGCCAATAGGTTTCGCATTTGGAAAGTTGGAGCTATTGGTTTTGTAAATGACATTTTATATTTATATATCGTTATTGGCATTGTTAATAACAATATATAAATATACAATGTCATTTACAAAGCCAATAGCTCCAACTTTCCAATTCGAAACCTATTGGCAACGCCAGTGCTTGTCTGTATTCTGGAAATGGGCTTTAAAGTTTTGCCCATTTTCGAGCACTGCCCCTGTTAAATGTGTTGTTACTCCGAGCTTGTAAGCACTATTTCTTTAAGCTGCAGCACTGTTATGTTATGTTACCTGTTTTGTAGAGCGCAAACAGCTGCCCCAGCGACGGGGCGTCCCGGCGCTAGAACCGTAACACAATCAGCTGGCAACGAAAGAGAGACCTACGGGGAGGGAAAGAGATGGGTTTTGATCGATCTGCGGAAAGCTAGCAGATTATCCATGACTCAAGACTAGTGCTCGGGATTTACAGAGCTCTGTTGTAAACAGGGCTGTAAATCTTGCTCTTCACTTGCCACATTTGTTGTGCATTTAAAGATTGGGGTCTGTTTTGGCTGAAGCTGCCTCTTCCTCTCCTGCTTTTGAAACGCACAGCCTGGCGTCGCAGTCCCTGCGTTCCTATAGCTGCTGCTGCTGCTGCCTCAGTCTCCAAGCTCAACAAGCATTTGCAATGCAATAGGCCTTGCATTTCTGAGCATTTGGGCTATCCGCATTGTAAATAACTGCCTTTTATTTGTGTTTTTGAAAACCTGCAGGCTGTGTAAACAAGCACTTTGTACTTATAGTTGTTGCTTGTAAGAAGCAGGGCTGGCAGTAACTCTGCCTCTTTTACTGCCAGCCTTGCTTCTGGTAAGCAAGGACTAGAAGTACAAAGTGCGTTTTTATGCACCGCTTGCAGGTTTCTTAAACATGCAAATAAAAGGCATTTTCATTTATAATGCCAATAGCTCGCACTCTCGCAAATGCAAAACCTATGGCATTGCAAATGCTTGTTATTTTGAGGCTTCATGTAAAAAGTTAGTGAATGTAGTTTACAGACGTGAGCGCACAGGCTAAAGGATTGAAAATGCTCCACTTTTTTTTCACAAAAATTAGTTGATATTCGGGGCCAAGACGCAAAGTCTTTGAAAGACCCTGAGCATCTAAAATGTGATTATGTGAGTCAAAAGTTAGAGTACATACATCACTCCGATACCTGGCTGCAGGGGCACTACAGTTAACATGTAACACTTGTGTTGCATAACACCCTCCCCCAAACCCCCCTCCCCCCCCCCAAATTCACTGACCGAGATCAACTGCTTTTCTATTGACACCTAGTTCTTGCTCTAAAGAATGTACAGGGGTGGATGACTGGCAGCCCACTGTCTCAAACTGAACCCATTTAAGACTGATATAAAACTGGACCCATTAAAGACGGAGCTCCTCCTCGTTTTACCGGCTCATTCCAATCCACCTGGATTGATTCATATGGTGGTCTCATCGGCAGGTCTGCTGTCAATGAGAGCATACATCTTTTGATGTCAGTTGTACAAAATTCTCCATCTTCATCTCATCTCAACACCATGGCTAAAAGGGCATTGTTGCAGTTGTGACTTGTATAGTCGAGCAGTCAGTTCATCCCAGTCCAAGGCTTCAATTCTTTGGTGTTGTCCGGAATGGACTACATCAATTCTCTTATGACGGGCCTGCTTGCGCCTCTTGAAGTTGAGCACAGCTGCTAGTTTTATTTTCTTTGAAGGTGTAGATTAGACTCTGTCCCTTGTGCTTAAGGCGCTCCCCATCGAAGCTCTCTCCTTTCAGACATTATGCATCAAATACAAATATATCCATTCAGTTGCAACTCAATACATGACTATCGGGCTGATCTTGACAGGTTGCCAATATTTGCTCTGCCGGATGAAACTCTGTTCCTAGAATATTATGCTTTCAGAATAGTGCGGATGGCTCAACCTTTCACAGGCGCAGAGCGGCTAGAACCCAGATTCTCCTTCCGTCAGCCTTACACACTACGTAGTCTCTTAGCTCATTAAATAAAAAACTTAAACACTTACTGGTTGAAAGTGATTATCAGCCTATCCTTCTCTAACTACACTGTCTATTTTATGGACCGGTACGCCGAGACGTGGGTCCTGTGCTCCATGCTACAGGAGTCGAGCTATACTGGCTGAAGAGGGGTGAAACCCAGAGATCAGTCCAGGGAGGGCCTGGGCTGGCAGTTCAGGCTGGACTGTTCCCATGCGGCACAGGGTCATAATTGATTTGCATATTGCTGGTTTCAAACTAAATGGAATGGGCAGCACAAAACAATCGATTTAGGCCCAGATCTCTGTACTGGGGTGAATGTATGACATCGTTTTGCATTCTGTCCATCAATTGTTCTTTTTGCATTTGTCACCCCAAGTGGGACGGGTATGCTCAGACGTGAGTCCCGTGCTCTCCATGCCACTGGAGTCCAGTTACTCTGGCTGATAAAAGGTGATGCCCCAAAACCAGTCCTAGGATGTTTGTTTCCAGTCCATGGAGGGCCTGGCCTGGCAGTTCGGGCTGCACTGTTCCCATTGGGCGCAGGGTGAAGACTGATTTGCATATGGTTGGGTTTAAACTGGAAAGCCATGGGTGCAAAAAAGCGATGGATTTAGGCCCAGATCTCAGTACTGGGGTAAATGAATTGCATTGTTCTGCGTTCTGTTCATAAATTGTTCTGCATCAGTCTATTTCTCGAGCATCATTTCTCCCTGATCATCTCCACACTTCCTTTGTTTCCCCTTTCATTGTCTTCCCTACTCTTGCCTTTTCTCTCGAATGCGTCCTGAGTGAATGTCCGAAACACTGACTCTCCTTTTTATTAGGATGTGTTCTGCTCCTCTACCATATGGGTGATAGTTCCCTGCTGATCCCTGAAATACCCACAATCCTAGTATCTGCCCCTTGGAGTTGTGTGTATAAATGCCCGCCCCGAATGTGTAAGCCAAGCCATAGGCTAATGCCAAGTGCAGCTTGTGATTCTGCGAGGTGCCGAATTCACTGTAATTTTCGACTCTCGGCCCGGCCGACACTTGCATTAAGGGCTGGAACGTCAAGGGGACCGGAGGAAGCCTTGGACCTATAAACAAACCAGGACTTTCCATTCGGACATACCGCCCCTTGGTCCTGTTTGCAAATACCCATTGGGGTGAAATACCGATTTTGCTTTCCCCCCCGCAACACTCACCCAGGAACAGTGCACTCTGGGAACAGTAGTTGTGACTTGACTACTGTGGGTGTGCAACCTCGTGATCTGGGGTCAGAACGCTCCCACCTATGGGGGTATCAGGACATTTAGAGGCGGGGGAGATGCTTTACCCTGGTAACAGCGGCATCCGACGAAGGCTATTAACGCCAAAATGCATCATGCCCAAGCTGTCATAATAAAGGCTACCAAAGACTTCCACAAGTGGCCTCCCACCTTTGTTGAATGGATGGGTTTGTGAGTGGATGGAGATGGAGATGGAGATGTGTGTATATATATATATATATATATATATATATATATATATATATATATAGTAATTATCCTTCCCCTCTAAGATATACACGTATTTTGCATATTATGATTAATTTATCTTCATTATAGAGCACTCCCATGTCTGGAAACCTTTTGCATTGTGATGGATACCCACATCAGCTTCCTAGAAAATGTGCATACTACTTTGGTTTAGGTTTTCTTTATGCTGTGTTTTCATTTCCTGCGTTGCTGCCTTCTGCTATGACCATTTCTTCTGTAAATTATAAAGTGCTGGTAACACCCTGGGGCCATGTTTGTGCTAAATCGTCATGCATATAATGGTCATATAAGGCACAACGCTGTTTTAGTCTTCTTGACTGTGTTTTGGGCTGGGTGTTACACCGACAGGTCAACGCACGTTTCTGTGGTATTTGTCAAATTGTGACTGTGTTTTGGGCTGGGTGTTACACCGACAGGTCAACGCACGTTTCTGTGGTATTTGTCAAATTGTGACCACCTTCTTTAGGACAGCCAATGTTACAAACTTTCGGCCAGTGGTTTGGGTATATCCTCTAGGAAAAGAAGAGTCTTGTTGTTAAACCACTACGGAATGAGTCACTCAATATGGTGATGTCGCGTCAGTATAATTTGGGCCTTTCTTCCAGGAAGAATATGCAAGTCTTTATTCTGCACTAATATGAGTGATGTCACACTCCATTCTCGCGTAACTAGCATGGCCATTCTTAATAGGTGGAGCGATTTTGTCTGGTTAATTCTAATGAAAATGCCAAGTTGTTGGCTGTGCCAATGCTTGTTTGTAAAGCAGTGTTAAATTTAAAATAAAAACTAGGAAAAAATCATTTATGCCCACAAACACACACATCTTAACTCCTTTACTGTGGCGCAAATTCCACTGCGGTGCAGGAGTTCTATTGAGTGGGCGGGGCAGAGTCGGCCAACGGACATGCCTAGTACTACCGAGGTAGTGCTCGTGACTGCCGTTGGCCGACGCACGCATGCAACGGGCTAAGGTAACTCGCAGTGTGCACTGAATTCGGTATTTTCAGCCATTATGAATTTCATGGTTTATTTCTCATTTACTTTTCATGCTGGAAACTCTGAACAGTATTTGATAAGACTAGGGAACTTAAAAGGAAATTGCTTGCCAAAGCCCAGTTTATTTTCTACAGGACTCCGACCTTAAACATGCCTCAGCCATTTGGTTCCCTGTACCAGCCCAGGCAGAGAAGAGAGCTCTACTTTTCAGTCTTACTGATTAGACCTTCTGCCTCAAGTGCCAGCTGAGGGAGGGAGCCCAGCTGATGGAGGGAGCGCGAGTGAAGCTGAGGGAGGGAGCGCGTGCAGCTGAGGGAGGGAGCGCGTGCAGCTGAGGGAGGGAGGGAGTGAAGCTGAGGGAGTGAAGCTGAGGGAGGGAGGGAGGGAGTGAAGCGGAGGGAGGGAGTGCAGCAGGGAGGGAGTGAGTGAGTGAGTGCAGCGGAGTGAGTGAGTGAAGCGGAGGGAGGGAGGGAGTGCAGCGGAGGGAGGGAGTGCAGCGGAGGGAGGGAGTGAAGCGGAGGGAGGGAGGGAGGGAGTGAAGGGGAGGGAGGGAGTGAAGTGGAGGGAGGGAGGGAGGGAAGGAGGGAGGGAGTGAAGTGGAGGGAGGGAGGGAGTGAAGTGGAGGGAGGGAGGGAGTGAAGCGGAGGGAGGGAGTGAAGCGGAGGGAGGGAGTGAAGCTGAGGGAGGGAGTGAAGCTGAGGGAGGGAGGGAGTGCAGCGCAGCTGAGGGAGGGAGGGAGTGCAGCGCAGCTGAGGGAGGGAGGGAGTGCAGCGCAGCTGAGGGAGGGAGGGAGTGCAGCTGAGGGAGGGAGGGAGTGAAGCTGAGGGAGGGAGTGAAGCGGAGGGAGGGAGTGAAGCGGAGGGAGGGAGGGAGTGAAGCGGAGGGAGGGAGTGCAGCTGAGGGAGGGAGTGCAGCTGAGGGAGGGAGTGCAGCTGAGGGAGGGAGTGCAGCTGAGGGAGGGAGTGCAGCTGAAGGAGGGAGGGAGTGCAGCTGAAGGAGGGAGGGAGTGCAGCTGAAGGAGGGAGGGAGTGCAGCGGAGAGGGAGGTAGGGAGTGAGTGCAGCTGAGGGAGGGAGTGAGTGCAGCGGAGGGAGGGAGTGAAGCGGAGGGAGGGAGTGAAGCTGAGGGAGGGAGGGAGTGAAGCTGAGGGAGGGAGGGAGTGAAGCGGAGGGAGGGAGGGAGTGAAGCGGAGGGAGGGAGTGAAGCGGAGGGAGGGAGTGAAGCGGAGGGAGGGAGTGAAGCGGAGGGAGGGAGTGCAGCGGAGGGAGGGAGGGAGGGAGTGCAGCGGAGGGAGGGAGGGAGTGCAGCGGAGGGAGGGAGGGAGTGCAGCGGAGGGAGGGAGTGCAGCGGAGGGAGGGAGGGAGTTAAGCGGAGTGAGGCAGTAAAGCGGAGGGAGGGAGGGAGTGAAGCGGAGGGAGTGAAGCGGAGGGAGGGAGTGAAGCGGAGGGAGGGAGTGAAGCGGGGAGGGAGGGAGGGAGGGAGGGAGTGAAGGGGAGGGAGGGAGGGAGGGAGGGAGGGAGTGAAGGGGAGGGAGGGAGGGAGGGAGTGAAGGGGAGGGAGTGAAGTGGAGGGAGTGAAGTGGAGGGAGGGAGTGAAGTGGAGGGAGGGAGTGAAGTGGAGGGAGGGAGGGAGTGAAGTGGAGGGAGGGAGGGAGTGAAGTGGAGGGAGGGAGGGAGTGAAGTGGAGAGGGAGGGAGTGAAGCGGAGAGGGAGGGAGTGAAGCGGAGAGGGAGGTAGGGAGTGCAGCGCAGCTGAGGGAGGGAGTGAGTGCAGCTGAGGGAGGGAGTGAGTGCAGCTGAGGGAGGGAGTGAGTGCAGCTGAGGGAGGGAGTGAGTGCAGCGGAGGGAGGGAGTGCAGCTGAGGGAGGGAGAGTGCAGCTGAGGGAGGGAGTGAGTGAAGCTGAGGGAGGGAGTGCAGCTGAGGGAGGGAGTGCAGCTGAGGGAGGGAGTGCAGCTGAGGGAGGAAGGGAGTGCAGCGGAGAGGGAGGTAGGGAGTGAGTGCAGCTGAGGGAGGGAGGGAGTGAGTGCAGCTGAGGGAGGGAGGGAGGGAGTGAAGCTGAGGGAGGGAGGGAGTGAAGCTGAGGGAGGGAGGGAGTGAAGCTGAGGGAGGGAGGGAGGGAGGGAGTGAAGCTGAGGGAGGGAGGGAGTGAGTGCAGCTGAGGGAGGGAGTGCGTGCAGCTGAGGGAGGGAGTGCGTGCAGCTGAGGGAGGGAGTGAAGCGGAGGGAGGGAGTGAAGCTGAGGGAGGGAGGGAGTGAAGCTGAGGGAGGGAGGGAGTGAAGCTGAGGGAGGGAGGGAGTGAAGCTGAGGGAGGGAGGGAGTGAAGCGGAGGGAGGGAGTGAAGCGGAGGGAGGGAGTGAAGCGGAGGGAGGGAGTGAAGCGGAGGGAGGGAGGGAGTGAAGCGGAGGGAGGGAGGGAGTGAAGCGGAGGGAGGGAGGGAGTGAGTGCAGCTGAGGGAGGGAGGGAGTGAAGCTGAGGGAGGGAGGGAGTGAAGCTGAGGGAGGGAGGGAGTGAAGCTGAGGGAGGGAGGGAGGGAGGGAGTGAAGCTGAGGGAGGGAGGGAGGGAGGGAGTGAAGCTGAGGGAGGGAGGGAGGGAGGGAAGCTGAGGGAGGGAGGGAGTGAGTGAAGCTGAGGGAGGGAGGGAGTGAAGCTGAGGGAGGGAGGGAGTGAAGCTGAGGGAGGGAGGGAGTGAAGCGGAGGGAGTGAAGCGGAGGGAGTGCAGCGGAGGGAGGGAGTGCAGCGGAGGGAGGGAGTGCAGCTGAGGGAGGGAGTGCAGCGGAGAGGGAGGTAGGGAGTGAGTGCAGCTGAGGGAGGGAGGGAGTGAGTGCAGCTGAGGGAGGGAGGGAGTGAGTGCAGCTGAGGGAGGGAGGGAGTGAGTGAAGCTGAGGGAGGGAGGGAGGGAGTGAAGCTGAGGGAGGGAGGGAGTGAAGCTGAGGGAGGGAGGGAGTGAAGCTGAGGGAGGGAGGGAGTGAAGCGGAGGGAGTGCAGCGGAGGGAGGGAGTGCAGCGGAGGGAGGGAGTGCAGCGGAGGGAGGGAGTGCAGCTGAGGGAGGGAGTGCAGCGGAGAGGGAGGTAGGGAGTGAGTGCAGCTGAGGGAGGGAGTGAGTGCAGCTGAGGGAGGGAGGGAGTGAAGCGGAGGGAGGGAGTGAAGCGGAGGGAGGGAGGGAGTGAAGCGGAGGGAGTGCAGCGGAGGGAGGGAGTGCAGCGGAGGGAGGGAGTGCAGCGGAGAGGGAGGTAGGGAGTGAGTGCAGCGGAGAGGGAGGTAGGGAGTGAGTGCAGCTGAGGGAGGGAGGGAGTGAAGCTGAGGGAGGGAGTGAAGCTGAGGGAGGGAGGGAGGGAGTGAAGCTGAGGGAGGGAGGGAGGGAGTGAAGCTGAGGGAGGGAGGGAGTGAAGCTGAGGGAGGGAGGGAGTGAGTGAAGCGGAGGGAGGGAGTGCAGCTGAGGGAGGGAGGGAGTGCAGCTGAGGGAGGGAGGGAGTGCAGCTGAGGGAGGGAGTGCAGCTGAGGGAGGGAGGGAGTGCAGCTGAGGGAGGGAGGGAGGGAGTGCAGCTGAGGGAGGGAGGGAGGGAGTGCAGCGGAGGGAGGGAGGGAGGGAGTGCAGCGGAGGGAGGGAGTGAGTGCAGCGGAGGGAGGGAGTGCAGCTGAGGGAGGGAGTGAGTGCAGCTGAGGGAGGGAGGGAGTGAGTGCAGCTGAGGGAGGGAGGGAGTGCAGCTGAGGGAGGGAGGGAGTGCAGCTGAGGGAGGGAGGGAGTGCAGCTGAGGGATGGAGGGAGGGAGTGAGTGCAGTGGAGAGGGAGGGAGTGAGTGCAGTGGAGAGGGAGGGAGGGAGGGAGTGAGTGCAGCTGAGGGAGGGAGGGAGTGAGTGCAGCTGAGGGAGGGAGGGAGTGCAGCGGAGGGAGGGAGGGAGTGCAGCGGAGGGAGGGAGGGAGTGCAGCTGAGGGAGGGAGGGAGTGCAGCGGAGGGAGGGAGGGAGTGCAGCGGAGGGAGGGAGGGAGTGCAGCGGAGGGAGGGAGTGAGTGCAGCTGAGGGAGGGAGGGAGTGAGTGCAGCGGAGGGAGGGAGTGAGTGAAGCTGAGGGAGGGAGGGAGTGAAGCGGAGGGAGGGAGTGAAGCGGAGGGAGTGCAGCGGAGGGAGGGAGTGCAGCTGAGGGAGGGAGGGAGTGCAGCTGAGGGAGGGAGGGAGTGCAGCTGAGGGAGGGAGGGAGTGCAGCTGAGGGAGGGAGGGAGTGCAGCTGAGGGAGGGAGGGAGTGCAGCTGAGGGAGGGAGGGAGTGCAGCTGAGGGAGGGAGGGAGTGCAGCTGAGGGAGGGAGGGAGTGCAGCTGAGGGAGGGAGGGAGTGCAGCTGAGGGAGGGAGGGAGTGCAGCTGAGGGAGGGAGGGAGTGCAGCTGAGGGAGGGAGGGAGTGAGTGCAGCGGAGGGAGTGAGGTAGGGAGTGAGTGCAGCGGAGGGAGTGAGGTAGGGAGTGAGTGCAGCTGAGGGAGTGAGGTAGGGAGTGAGTGCAGCTGAGGGAGGGAGGGAGGGAGCGCGTGCAGCTGAGGGGGGGAAGCTGTTGACTCCTCTGCCAGTGCCATTACAGACTTTGTGTGCCAAGGCCTGAGCTTTGTGGAATATGTGGACTACAGGAAATTAAACAAAACCACCCCTTAAAGTCTGTTCTTTAGTCCTATCTTGCCAACTATACCTGTTGCTGTGCTTTTACAGACCAGCTGGGAGGGTTGTACCGCAAAACAGAGTGGGGGTCGCCGGTGTTTGAGCGGAAGGCTTTACCTGAGAGGGAGTGTAAAAAATACGCAGGCACGCTCTTGGAGTGCTGAGTGGAACCTAAAGTGTTTTAAGGATACAAGTCGGACAATCCAAGTGATTGTGAAGAGCCTATGCTACAGAGGAGGGACAAACCGGAAGAGGGAGGCAAGCTATCGAAAAAGATGCAGGCAGGTGAGGGGCAAAGTCCACCACTGGTAAGCAGTGTGCAGGCCGACTTGATATTCACGAGAGGCTTTCGCCTTACGACATCTTTAAGCGAATATGCGAGTGTGAGATCCTTGTGTTGCGAAGCAGGAGCTCCCCGTCTGATGAGAGCCTGGAGTTTTGTAGGTTAGCTCTGCTGATTTTAAAGACAGCAGCTGAAGGCTTCAGAGAACACTTTGAATATCAAAAGCATCTTCCACTCTCTAACAAATTGTTTTTTGAAAGATACGTCTCTATAATTTACAAGGCAAAATAATACACTCGGATTATATTTTTAGAAATATAAGCGCAGTAAAATAGAAGCCATTGCAACCACGTAATGATGTTTTTCCTTTACACAAGGCCCAGGCTTTAGTAATGCTGTGAAAGCATTAAAATACTTCATTGCATGTTCACTGCAATTTTATTCCATCTTCTACAGGTTGAAAGTGGAGGTGGGTGATAGTTGCATCATTTTCTTTTTCTAAAGAAAGTCTGGAAAAATGTACTGCAATAAAAATACAGCACTTATCTCTGTATTTTAGCTGCAAATGTGTGGATGAGAGGCCGCCTTTCATGCTAAAGTGCAAAAAACACAAGTGCCAAGAGCCGCTTGCGTTCTGTTATTTGTCTTGTTCCAATGCTTATTCACTGGTGTTTTCACCCAAACCGCCTTGAAATTGCCTGTGTCGCGTAATGGCATAATTACTGGAATTTTGCTTAACGGGCATAATGTGAAATGCTGGACGTGACGTATGTCGGTGTGATGAGAATTTCGCCCTTGTCTAGTTCTAGGCTGAATGTGAGTTGAAGGATAAAAAGTGTAGTGGGACTGAAAACTGAACAGACCAGACTGATCGCTTCACCCATCCTGGACCTTGATCAGCACCTCCATTGATCAGAATTCTTGGCAGCGTCCATTTTTAGGTCCAAGCCTACCAGACTGTTTGGTTTGCTAATACATCTTGGCTACATTCCGTAAGCTTCCCTGGGGATGCATTCTGCTCATTGCTTATAAGCATGGGCGAATTTTGCGAATCTCGCGTTCGCGAATTTTGCGGATTTGCGAACTCGCAATCCGCAAAATCCGCGAATTCTCGCGGATTTTTTTTTTTGTGTTTGCGAGGGTTTCTGCCAGTTCGCGAGGGTTTTGTACAATTTCGCAAATTGCGAACTTACCTGTCGGGTCGCAAGTTTCGCGAACTTGTTGTTTCTACGTGTCCAGCCTGTTTGGGACACTCTTCTTCATCACTGCCACTCTCTGTCACCACTGCCACTCTGACTACTCATGCCACCCTCTGGCCCACCCATGCCACCCTCTGTTTCATCACAGCACCCTCTGGTTGTCCAGTCAGTGTACATTATTGTGGCAACGCAAGCACACCTTCCCTGCCTCAAGTGACCTGAATTAATTTGGGGCTGATTAATGTGTCACAGAATATTTTTTTAGCTGGCACCTGCTTCCTTAGTGCTTCCTGATTAGTGATCTTTTGCACTTGCTAAGTGCTTTCATTGTTGCAAAATTAGTTACAACACCTGCCCTGCCCCAACTGACAATAATGAATTAGGGGCTGATTAATGGATTTGAACTTCCAGCCTGGCTCCTGCTTGTCTCCCTTAGCTGTAATTCAGGACCTTTGTGGCATATGTGTAACTATTCTGAGGTTCAGAGCAGGGTCACATAATAGTTGCAACTGGCAACTGAACTCTGGAGGGGCCCCTCAGGAAGCACTACAGGAAATGGCTACTAATGATGAGCCTGAACTTTTGAACCTGGTAAGTAGTTTCAGTTTTGCTAAGATCGTATTTCTGCAATTTTGCACTTATTCGCGGGGCGCGAAGTTGTACTGGGAAGCCGCGAACTCACGCGAACAGTGCGAGTAGTGCGAGCAAAATCCGCTGCTCGCGGATTTTGCGGGAGATTCGCGAATCTCGCGGATTGCGAATTTACCGAAAATCCGCAAAATCCGCGAGCGAAACGGATTTTCAGCCCATGCTTAATTGCTTACCATTGGGTTTGTGGTTTCTAACTCCTATTGTCTGGCTTTCAATTTATTTTCTGGCTCTATTTGTTTAAGGCTGTTCAGGGAGAATTCGTCCTTCCAAGGAGCATAGCCTGTTCACACCAACTCCCCTGGTCTTCTTCCACAAGTGCTCCTTTCTCTAAACAGGCCTGTAAATCTCTTACCATGTCATATGCTGTGCATTTAGAACCGAGGTCACATTTCAGGCTGTGTCTTCCAAGCGAGCTTGGTGTTTACTTTCAAAGTGAGAGGATTTATGTGACAATCTTACTGGTTACTCGGGATAGGAGATTTTGTTTTCTAGCACAACATTTAAATAAACTGCAAGTATTTCAGAATTAGGAACACAAATAAAGCATATTTTGTTTGTTCAGTCTGAAGTGTGGTGGAAACCAATACTTTAACATAATAAAAACAAATCAATACACAGGGTGATGCCATTTCCAGACATTATCATCTTTGCACTGGATCGTGTTGTTACTAAAACTCTATGTTTACGCTAATGCACTTTACTTGGTGAAGCTCAACTCTGCGCCAGTCCACTGTACACCACTCTAATATTCTTTGCGACCACTGCCCTCTGCCCCACTCTACACTGCGCCAATCTACTGTGCGGCACAGCACTCTACTGTGCCCCACTCTAATCTGTGCTGCTGAATTGTATGCTGCTGTATCACTATACTCTGCACCACTCTATGCCCATGCACTCTACACCACTCTATGCCAATGCACTCTACATCACTTTAGTCTACACCACTCCTCACTACTGCACTCTACGCCTCTGCAACACTGTATTCTATGCACCTCTACGCTGCGCTCTATGCTCTACTCTGCACGCTGCGCTCTATGCTCTACTCTGCACGCTGCGCTCTATGCTCTACTCTGCACGCTGCGCTCTATGCTCTACTCTGCGCGCTGCGCTCTATGCTCTACTCTGCGCGCTGCGCTCTATGCTCTACTCTGCGCGCTGCGCTCTATGCTCTACTCTGCGCGCTGCGCTCTATGCTCTACTCTGCGCGCTGCGCTCTATGCTCTACTCTGCGCGCTGCGCTCTATGCTCTACTCTGCGCGCTGCGCTCTATGCTCTACTCTGCGCGCTGCGCTCTATGCTCTACTCTGCGCGCTGCGCTCTATGCTCTACGCTGCGCTCTATGCTCTACGCTGCGCTCTATGCTCTACGCTGCACTCTGCGCTCTATGCTCTACGCTGCGCTCTATGCTCTATGCTCTACTCTGCGCGCTGCGCTCTATGCTCTACGCTGCGCGCTGCGCTCTATGCTCTACTCTGCGCGCTGCGCTCTATGCTCTACGCTGCGCTCTATGCTCTACGCTGCGCTCTATGCTCTACTCTGCGCGCTGCGCTCTATGCTCTACTCTGCGTGCTGCGCTCTATGCTCTACTCTGCGTGCTGCGCTCTATGCTCTACTCTGCGTGCTGCGCTCTACTCTGCGCGCTGCGCTCTATGCTCTACTCTGCGCGCTGCGCTCTATGCTCTACTCTGCGCGCTGCGCTCTATGCTCTACTCTGCGCGCTGCGCTCTACGCTCTACTCTGCGCGCTCTACGCTCTACTCTGCGCGCTCTACGCTCTACTCTGCGCGCTCTACGCTCTACTCTGCGCGCTCTACGCTCTACTCTGCGCGCTGCGCTCTATGCTCTACTCTGCGCGCTGCGCTCTATGCTCTACTCTGCGCGCTGCGCTCTATGCTCTACTCTGCGCGCTGCGCTCTATGCTCTACTCTGCGCGCTGCGCTCTATGCTCTACTCTGCGCGCTGCGCTCTATGCTCTACTCTGCGCGCTGCGCTCTATGCTCTACGCTGCGCTCTATGCTCTACGCTGCGCTCTATGCTCTACTCTGCGCGCTGCGCTCTATGCTCTACTCTGCGCGCTGCGCTCTATGCTCTACTCTGCGCGCTGCGCTCTATGCTCTACTCTGCGCGCTGCGCTCTATGCTCTACGCTGCGCTCTATGCTCTACTCTGCGCTCTATGCTCTACTCTGCGCTCTATGCTCTACTCTGCGCTCTATGCTCTACTCTGCGCTCTATGCTCTACTCTGCGCTCTATGCTCTACTCTGCGCTCTATGCTCTACTCTGCGCTCTATGCTCTACTCTGCGCGCTGCGCTCTATGCTCTACTCTGCGCGCTGCGCTCTATGCTCTACTCTGCGCGCTGCGCTCTATGCTCTACTCTGCGCGCTGCGCTCTATGCTCTACTCTGCGCGCTCTACGCTCTATGCTCTACTCTGCGCGCTCTACGCTCTGCTCTGCGCTCTACGCTCTGCTCTGCGCTCTACGCTCTGCTCTGCGCTCTACGCTCTGCTCTGCGCTCTACGCTCTGCTCTGCGCTCTACGCTCTGCTCTGCGCTCTACGCTCTGCTCTGCGCTCTACGCTCTGCTCTGCGCTCTACGCTCTGCTCTGCGCTCTACGCTCTGCTCTGCGCTCTACGCTCTGCTCTGCGCTCTACGCTCTGCTCTGCGCTCTACGCTCTGCTCTGCGCTCTACGCTCTGCTCTGCGCTCTACGCTCTGCTCTGCGCTCTACGCTCTGCTCTGCGCTCTGCTCTGCGCTCTACGCTCTGCTCTACGCTCTGCGCTGCGCTCTACGCTCTGCTCTGCGCTCTACGCTCTGCTCTCTACGCTTTACTCTGCGTGCGCTATGCTCTACTCTGCGCTCTATGCTCTACTCTGCGTGCTGCGCTCTATGCTCTACTCTGCGTGCTGCGCTCTATGCTCTAAGCTGCGTGCTGCGCTCTATGCTCTAAGCTGCGCTCTATGCTCTAAGCTGCGTGCTGCGCTCTATGCTCTAAGCTGCGTGCTGCGCTCTATGCTCTAAGCTGCATGCTGCGCTCTAAGCTGCATGCTGCGCTCTAAGCTGCAATACTGTCCTAATGCACTTTGCAGTACTGCTGCATCATTCTGCTGGCACCCACGTACTTTCTGACACGTGCAAGCATAAGTGAAATGGCACAATCAACATTGCCTCTATTTATTTTTATCTTTTTATTTTGACAGTGCTGCACCTCGTGCTGTTACTGTTCAGTACTCTGAAAAGCAATTGGCAGCGCCAATAGCTCATCAGGCCAGACCTATTAACTTTGCTAATGCTTGTTTCTTTTGCAACCAAATGAGGCACGTCTTATTCTAGCATACTTTTAAGGAATCTGGAATTGTCAAAGTTGGGCAAGTCTGGTGTCCTTTACGTTAGCGAGGATGCTTCTGATGTGGTGTAAATGAACCATCACTGATAGTCCTTACCTGGTGGTTTTACAAATGTTAGCCTGCCTCAGGTGATGGACTCTGCCATTTGATATAGTGTAGCATCTGATGACGTGCTTACATGAACCAAGATTGATAGCCTTACCTGGTTTTACAAATGTTAGCCTCTCTTAGGGATGGGCTCTGTCATGTGACCAGAGAAGGGCTGAGCTTGGGCATTAGTTTGAATGTTTCTGTAGAACATTCCTCTCTGATCCAGGACCTGGAGCATTTCATGGGGCAGATTTATTGCTCTAGATTTTAAACTGGGCATCAGGGAGATTTATGAGATTGCTCTCCAGAAAGCATTTCTTTCATGCCTGCCTTCTCTGAGCGGTGATGGTTTGGATAGAATGCGTGAAATTCACACATTTCCATCTGTTTTCCCTCCGTGAACCTTCCTGCTCATGTTTCTTCTCTTAAGGCATTGAAGAGCCCGCTTGGCTGGAGGCTAGCTGCCCACGACTGGTCAACGTGTTGCATTTTTTACTTTACAGAGGATAGCCATTTTTTGCTTCAATTATGGTGGACAGGAAACCTTGTTTACTTGTTCTGAATGCATTATTCAAACTTATTTTTATGGTATAGAGTATTGAGGGACTCTAATTTAATTTTTGTGCCCGTTACACAGAGATCTGTGTGTTTTTGGGACCATCTTCCCTCCTCCCTTCTTTGTATCGAGCTGCAGCCGCCTAGGGTTGACTGGCTCTAAAGCTGAGGGACTGCTGCTACCACCTCTGTTACTATGCTCCTGTAAACCCCCATTCTGGTTTTCTTTCCAATCCACCTCTTGTAATTTGGGAACCATTTGGGATGGTGAAATGCTTCCTTTCCCCATCATGACCATCACTATTTGAAGTTTATCAGTGGTGAGCCTTCTGATTGGTTTAAAATTCGAGATATGCTAATGCTGTATTGAGGAGGAGGAGCTGAGCTGATCCTATATACAATTGGACTGGATTTTCAAAGTGCAGGATCCTATGGCACGCTTTTGTGTAAATGGTTTTTGTTGTATTAAAAACTCCAACATTTTGCTAATGTCCCCTGCAATATCCAATCATATCCCCACTTCTGAACCCGAGGGCCCCTGTAAAATGAATAATAGGAGAAGACCACACCAGCAAAAAACAGTCCTATAAATACATGAAGACCAACACTTCTCCACTTGCATTCAACTAGGTATACCTCAATAAAGGCAAAACAGTTGATGGACAGAATGCAGATCAATGTCATACATTCACCCCAGTACAGAAATCTGGGCCTAAATCCATCGAGTTTTTTTGCACTCCACTCCACACCACCCCAGTTCAGACAAGGCCATATGCAAATCAGCCTTGACCCTGTGCCTCATGGGCACAGTCCAGCCTGAACTGCCAAGCCATGCCTTCCCTGGACCTGAATCAAGCATCCTAGGACCGGTTTCTGTCTATCAGCCGTCTTCAGCCAGGATAGCTTGACTCCAGTGGTGTGGAGAGCATGGGACTCACGTCTGTTTTGCATACCTCAATAAAGGACCAATTTCAGGAATAGGATGTATATTTTTTTTAATGTATTACTCGTGTCCCCTTCCCTGTGTTTCTGAATTGTATACCTGTGATTTTGTTTGTTTGGTCATGCCACTCGCTAATCCTATTTGCGCTCATTGACCTAAGCCTGGTCTTTAGACGGCGATAGGTTCTGGGCCGAGTCCTGAACCAGCGGGGGAGCACAGGATGCCCCCTCATCTTGACAGGACCACTGCTCCTCTCGTAGGTTTGATGTCTGGAGCGCGGCGGTGGAGGCGTACCGTTGTAGTGAATTCAAGTGACCGACACTTTACCTGTGAGACTTAAATGTACGCGTGCAGGTCCATGCATCGAATGTTCTGCTGCTCATGGTTAACCAGAATCCTGGATGTGATATCCCTGGCATTGTAAGTGTGCGTGTGGTAGATGTGCTAGCGTGCGGGGCATGAGTGATGCAGTCCTGCCATCTCCTAGATGGGCCGGAGGAACACCAGACGCGGTGGTGAGGAAAGGGGAGACGGGCTTTCCTTAGAAGTGCCAGGGTTCTTCCTGGCACATTGGGCTGTAAGTGACTGACTGCAGCGGGTGTTGGGTCCTTTGAAGGGGCACAGATGCTTGTCTTTTCTTGATCTCTGTGGAGCCCTCGTATATAGGGGGGTTCAGGCTGCTCTCGCCTCGTTGTACTTCTGTGCTCGGACCACCACCTCTAGACTAGTCTTGATCAAAAAGGGATCCTGACCCTGACTGGTGCCAAGGAAGCCGACCTGGAAACACATCCTCCCTCTGCGAAACCTCTCTAGAGAGGGGAGCTCGAGACTTGGTTGTTGTGGGTTCTTCTGCCGAGGAGCGGGGACTCTGGGCCAAGGGTTGGTGTTGCATTGACAGCCAACCCCACAGAGGTGATGAAGCATCCCCCGGAGCGCAAACTGAAGGAGGAATTACTGGACTGTCCTGGGTGCCTTGCACTGTGTGCAAGATGAAGTGATGTGTTGCCTGGCAACGCAAAACATTTTGGGCCCCAGACATTCCTGACTACCTTCAGGCAGGAGTGTACTTTTTTTTCTCACTTTATGGGTGTCTTTTTCTCTTTTTTTTTGTGTTTTTTTTTATTTTTTTATTAAAGGAATAGTAAAACATTTTTAAAAGCTGTGTTTCTCTACCTTATAATAAGTATCGACCATAACAAACAAAAAACGTAAAAAAAGTTCAAAGCCAGGCGGGGGGTTTATATTAACTTTAGAAACGTTATTTCTCTCTCTTGTATTAACCATATTCTACACTTAGACTAAGATGTGCGGGTGTGCGGGTATGCGGGAGGGAGGTTGTGTTGAGAGAAACACATTCGGTGGCACACTCCCCACGGGAGCGCTTTTTTCCACATTTCCTTGTTACATAGCAGCGTTCAGAGATGGTGCGCCAAGACTGGTCTCTTGCCCCGGCCTCGAGGGGGCGCTGTCCTCGCCGCTGTGTGCTGCTCAGTGGGGTACCCTGGTGATGGGAAGCCAAGGTCGCTGGAAGGTGAGTGTTGCTGCCTAACCTCGAAGTGACGAATTATCACCTAGACCTTCTGCCATCGTCACATGTCTGCGCCTCCCTGGAGCTGCATGGAACAGGGTCGCTGTTCAATCTGCGATGCTATCGCATGTTTGCAAACACTGCACGTTTCACTCGCGTCTGGAGTCCGGGTCGAAGCCTGTGCCCACATGCCACTCATCCCATCCTGTGTCTGCCCATCCTGGCAGCAGAGGTGCCGCCGGCACCGGAAGCGTGCCACAGGTCACACCAGGAATGTGCGGGCAGCCATGGCTGCGGGGCTGGCTCCGGCCTGCGAGGGTTAATCATTCACACGGCGCTGCCTGAGTGCCTTCCCTCTCCAGAGTGGCACATTTTTTCCAGAGTGCCAAACGCGCGGAGCCAGGGTGCCTTTCTTGACATCCTCTGGACTGGCTTTCCATATTTGGAAATGTTTACCCGATGCTCTGATCTATCGAAAGGGGCGGGCGGTGACTCAGGCTGCGCTTGAGCAGGATATGAATTCTTTTTCTGAAAAGTTAATGTCCTTCTCCCCCATGCTGGCTTTTGGAGGCTTCACCGACTCTCGAAGCCTCTTCCCTTCCGCGCCTCGTAGGATCTCCCTCTGCCCGTAGGCGAAGCTCGACGCACCCCGACCCGGGCTCGCAGTGAGTACGTAATGCTTGCCAGAGCCCCTGCTTTGCCTGAATGAATTGAATTAAAGATTGTGTGCACGAGGGAGGGGCAAGGCATGTCCCATCTTGTGCAGAAAGGGCGATTTTTTTCAGTAGGCCAGGCCTTTCCGCAGTGCGCATCATGTGAGTGAATTAACTGTATCCTCGTCGCCATGATTGTATATGTTTGGAGCAGCCCTTTACGCACGGATCTGTTCAAATTGGCAGCTCGGCACCAGTCACTTTTCCGCCTTTGAATTCTGGGACTTGTAGTCTTCTATTACAATTGAATAAACAAGACTACAAGTCCCAGAATTCATTGAAAAAACCTGGAATGGAGCGACACACCGACCTGGGAAACTTGGCACGGCTGTTGGTAGAAGTGGGTGCAGACTTCCATAGTGTAGCGGGGTGACTCCTGGACTTTGGATTTTGCAGGTTTGGGAGTGAAGGGGCAGCTCCTTTAGCACCACTTGTGGTTTATATGAAAGATGTTCTCCTTTCAGGAGTTTGCAGCTCACTGGCATGTCAGCACAGGCCCACTACGTTGTATGTTCCTTAAAAATGTAATCTCCTTCTTAAATTTGCAAACAATTTGAATCTTGTTACCTAAAATGTGCATGGAATCGCAAAGTAGACTCTCGGTAAGCGCAAAGCTTATTTCATCCACTAGTATTGTGGTGATTATCTGGTTTTCAAGCAGTTTCTTTTCTGTGAATGTCTAAATTTTAACTATTTCAAGCATGCACCTGTTCTAACAGCTAACTTGTCATGACTCCATTGTCTGCCATCTTGGCCGGCTACTGCTTAGACTAATCCAGAATTGATTGGTGTGGATGTCTCCGCCCAGACCCATCCAGCATTGATTGGTGTGGATGTCTCCACCCAGACCCTATCATGGATGGTCATGGTTGGGCCTCTGCCTGAAGGGGAGTGGCTTTGGTGAATAATGAGCCTGGATCTCCCCTGCTGCCATGGTTCTAACCCATGGCCTTGCTCTTGAAATCCCAATTTCTGGACCCTTCGTAGCCTGCACGGTGACTGGCAAACCGTCTTGGCAGATTCACTAGAACACAAGCACTTTTAGAGGCTTGACATCCGGCCACCTCCGTCTTGAGCTGTCTCCACCAGAGACCCCGTCTTATCGAAGCTGAAGGGGTCTACTGAGGACCTAGACTGGAGCTTCCTCAGTGAGGTTGGAGTGCGAGTGAGAACGGTGCTTGTGCTGGGTTTGAACACAGGTATGGTAGAGCGGCACATCTAAGTGCAGCGCTAGTGAAGAGGTTACTGTCTCTCTATTCTGAATTCTTCTGCAGTGGTCTCTGTGGAACTAGAGGTTGTCACGTTGATGCCCATAAAGGTCCACTTCGCATGCCAAGGTAAATCGGGGAAAGGCCGAATACCGTGTGCGAATCTGGACTAATAAATCAATAGTGCAAAAAGGGGTTGAGTTCTCAATGAGGACAAATAACCCCCTTTAATGGGTACAATAGTGGCTCGGCACACTATTGGTCAAATGCATTATCATTCCATCACACATTAATACTTTTTTCTTCTGTAGGTCTCACACCCCTTCACATGCAAGCATTCAAAACACATTTATTGTACACCAGCTGCTCCAGTACATTTATAGGAATGAAAAATTGGTCTGCGACTGCTTAAAGGAGAATTGAGTTACAATCGAGCAAGAAGCACACTAGAACTCGGCAGGACGACCATCGCAAGGCGCGCAATGCCCGTTTTTCTTCCATTAAGATATTCTCCCGATTTATTTGGATACTGCAGAGCCATGGAGGCTCAGTATTGCGGTCTATATTACCATTGAGGACTTCATAAGATTGGTCCGCATAAGTGGAATTCACCTGTAACCAGGGGACATTACCGACCTGGTTGGGATCCTTCACTCTTCCTTGACATACCTGTGATGCCTGCGCGGCACCAGGATTAGGTTGTCTATTTTCCGTCCTGAAGAAGACTCACAGCAGAGTCACCCTCTATGCACTAGTCAAGTCGAAACGTCGATGCTCTTCCCCCACACGAGGCCTGTACCGCATTCTTCCTCTATCTGCTGAAGTTACATTGATGCATTAAAAACTGTATGATATGATATAAATATTTTCGCAAGGACATGTCCCTCTATAGTGGTCTTTCTTACTAGTTTGTTTTTGTAATTATTGAAATAGTGTGTACTCTTCAACCAGTGACTTCTACCGATCCCGAACCATCACAACCACACCCATCCCTCCTGTCCCCTTTTCATGCAGCCTTGTATCTTTTTCAAATGCATACATTATTTACTTCAAGTATATGAAATAAATGTACTATAACTGAATTACTTTTGGCGCATTTCTTTGTTTTACATTTACTGTCTGCTTTAAAAACTCTTATCCTGCTACTTTGGAACGTAGTCGTCTTTCCGCGTGGTATTAATTACTAGGGTTGACTGTGATTGCAACACACACTAGATAGATTGTAATTTAATTCTCCTTTAAGCTGTCACGGACCAATTTTTCATTCCTGCGTTGTTTCTGGGTCTGGGGATGATTATTGGGTTACCCCATTATTCTGTGCCAGTTCATTTACAGTCCTTGTAATCACTTTTTTAACAAAAGGCTCCTCCTCTAAACCATCTTTCAAAGTCCACCCAGAGGTAGTCTCAGAATTCCTAGTGTGAGCCAAAATGTAGCACTGCTGTTGTAAACATTTTTCAGTGCTCACTGCTGATTTTGAATCAATCCAAGTTTTCTGAACTTTCAAGGTATTAGGAACTTTTCACAATATACTGGTCGATGTGTTTCGTCTCACTGATTAGTGCCTCCTCTACTCAGTAATTTACAACATTACCTAAAACAACATATAAACTTAGAAATATACATATATCTGATTTCTACTCTTCTTACAATTGTATTCTTTGGAATGTGTTTTTTTTTTTTTTTTTGAGTCCTACCTTTTTTGACCTGTCTTCTTAATGTACAATCATATTAACAAATCTTATTGCATAATAGTAACAAAAGTAATTGCATGTTGATTAAAGCTCATGGCAGGCGCGTAACACCCATTGGACTCAAAGTGCTTCCCCCCCAACCTCCGGCGTGTGTGGCAGCCCGGGATGAGACGGCTTCCCGGGCACACACAGCCGCACCCGAGCACTTCACAGGTCTTTAAAAGACCATTTGCATATTAATGAAGAATTGTTGTTGTCACCCCTTCTAAGAGCCCCTGCAGCTCCACTCTGACTATTGCTTAAAGTTTCAGCCCCCCCCGAATTTTTTTTCTAAGCTCCCGGGAAATTTGTCTCTCGTTGCGCCTCTGGCTCATGGGGGCATAGAATCCAGCACTGGGCATAGCGAAAGATATCTCAAACCATTTTGCAAATTAAAGTCCTTTTGTGACCACGGTGCAAATCGAGCAAAGTATGTGTTTAGAGGCTATTTTCATTCATAATTCATGCTGTGTAAAAGTGCACATGATTTCTATATAGCATTTGTGGGGAGCATGCCTGTCTAACAGAATGGGAGACCTTTTCCCATAGTTTAGTCCCTGGGACAAGACAAGTTGCTTTTTCAGGGATCCCTAGAGATGAATGCATGGATTTGGGTAATCTATTAATGAAAGCAGACTTCTGTTCAGGACATGACCTTGGCAAGGAATATTTGTATATACATAACCGCGATGACGTCTTGGCACCAGTGATCTCTCTGGATGTATACTTAGCTGTCTGGGGCAAGTTGTCAAGCTGAAGCCAAATAATTCTTCTTCCCTTGTTGTTTTCATATTGGATTTGCTGGAGCAGGAGGCCATCTTGCCAGCTTAAAGAGAGGCCAATTCAATTAGTGAATGTGTTTTTGTTTCTTATAAATTGGAGTGGCCCCAATGCACGTCTGAGCCGCTTTAGTTCGTCTCTAGTGGATGAAAGGAGTGGTAGACAAGATAGGTTAAGAACAGTATAGGTTATGTTGAGCAGTGCCTTCCCCCATACATCCCAGATCTCTCAGCTATTAGGCATGTGCTGGTGTGGATTTGGTCCTGCATAGTATTGTCCCTAAGGTTTCTGAGATGCACCTATGGTGAGCGCCAGTGAGTTCACGTGTGGGAAAACCCTGGTGTTGTGTATGTGGGAATTGAAGCCAAGGTTCCACTGAAGAAATGCCAATGTCTAGTCTCTGAAAAGACGGGATAACTTTACTTCTGAATCAGAATAGTATGTTTGCAAATACTAACTTGCACTGAAGGTGTTGTGCATGGCGCTTCTCTGCCGACTTTATAGCCGTTGGGTTTTGTTGAGCGTTGCTCTGCAGGGGGACCTGGCGCTTGGGTATCTCTAATGGGCTCCAGTCGTCTTGTGTGATTTGCTGCAGTCTCAGACCAATCGGCTAATTAAAATGAAGTTCCATGTACTGCTGCCCGATGCTCTCCACACCACTGGAGTCAAGCTATCCAGGCTGAAGAAGGCTGATAGCCAGAAACCGGTCCTAGGATGCTTGTTTCCCGTCCAGGGAAGACCTGGCTTGGCAGTTCGGGCTCGACTGTTCCCATGAGGCACAGGGTCAAGACTGATTTGCATATGGCCATGTCTGAACTGGGCGGTGTGGAGTGCAAAAAAACGATGGATTTAGGCCCAGATCTCTGTACTGGGGTGAATGTATGACATTGTTCTGCATTCTGTACATCAACTGTTTTTGCAGGTTGATTGGCAGCGCATGTAGAAACAGGTAGAATAAGCCAGTCTCAATCATTTGATTTTTACCAATTTCATGAGGATCTAAAAGATCTTAAATACTCCTTTTGGTTCAATAATCATTCTCTTGCTGTCCTCCTTCCAGACCTGTCTTCTACACGTGGACACAATATACGTCACCTTACTTCTTCCCGTCCTTGTTCCTCACCCATTGCTTTCTGCTGGAAGGATGCACCTGTGCGCTCGTGCCATGGCAACTCTTCCTCTTCATGCAGCTGCCGACGGTGCCAGAAGCAGATTTCCGTCTGTGGAATCTGGTCACTAGGGTTCTGCCTTGCAGTATGTTCACTACTTGTTTCCCAAACGAAGGAGAGTTTTGGACTTTTGGCGACGACAGTACCCTAGTATGAAGTGTTCATTAAAGGTGGGGTGATGTCATTTAATAGAGTAACCCCTGTTTTAAACTTGTAAGGTTGCCCTTGTCCCAAACTATTCTGAAACATGACTCTAATTTAGACTGCGTTGCAAATGATGGGCTTGACTGGCTCATGGAGGGTGAGCATCTGTGTGGGCATATGTGTCTGTTGCAAAAAAATTGAATTACGTTTCAGGAAATGTTCCCTTTCTACTCTCAAATGTTGTGATATTGCCAGGTTAGCATTAACCCTGGGTGTAGTTTGTGTAGTAGCGCTACGTGAAGTGCACTACGCGAACTGCATAGTTCGGTAGGGAAAATGCTGTTCGCACTGATCACAGTGCCGGATGCTTGTCCGCACTGTGCAATCATTGCAAATGGCATCTTGCACAGTGCAAGCGGTCGTTTTCTGCCGCTCGAGTAGATCTATACTTGAGCTGTAGTTTTCTCAACTTGGACTGTTAGTTTCTCATCGCGAGCGGTCGCTAGCATACGCTACCACTTGCGATGAGAAACCTGACCTCCCCTCATTGAGAGTCTCGCTGGGAGGTTTAATTTCCATACTTGCGATCAGCAACTTGATGTTGCTGATCGCAAACTGGGAAAAAGTCTCGCCGGGATGCTGTTTTGCTCGCTCGTAGTCTCCAACTTCACATTGAGGATCGTTAGTGAGCAAAAAATGGCTGCTACGCTACTTGTATTTGCACTGTGCTACCTGCAATTTGCGTAGTTGCGTAAACGACGCGCACTCCGCAAGCTTAGCGTAGTTTATCGCCCATGCCTAGTTAGCATAGCCATTTAATGTCAGTTTACCGCAATAGGTAAAATGGCAGCCTTTCTAGTGTGGAGAAGGTGTACCAACGTCATGAAATTGTCTACTGGTTACGCTGAGTAATATTCGCTTTATTGAGCCGAGAGAATGTCACCTTGTCCAGTGACTGGTGGGGAACTTACTGTGGATGCCATGGTATCTGAAGATAATCCGGCACTTCTTAATGCAACTCTCGTTTAGATGAAGCGGTTTTGAGGATGGTTTTATTAGGAATTACTTTAAAGAAAATATTTTGTAAGTAACGAATAGACCAATTATTTTCATTAGACCCATGAAGGGTTTTCGTATTAAATGCATAAATTAGGTTTTTCTGTTTTCAGTTTCGATTTTGGTGTGACCTTTTTTAAGCGTTTTCAAATGTTTAAAAAAAAATTGTAAAAATAGTTTTTTATCAATGTTCTTTATATTGCCCCGAAATCGGACCTGGTGGTTATAAAGCAATTTTCATTTAGTGCCCTCATTAATTCCTGTTGTCAGTTATTCCGCCCGATGGATATGGCCAACCTGGGGACCTTGGTATTTCCCAGTGCCTGAAAGCTAGGATCCAGTTTTTAGGCTGGGCGGGCTGTCATCAAATCCTGAAAGCGCCTGTGACCCCTTTCTGTGAAAGTGCCACTTGTTCCTGAATCAGAACTGCCAAAAAGCACTGGTACCAACAAATGCATTTACATTTTGTTCCTGAGCAACTGCTGTGCCTTGTGTGTTTCTTTGCTCCTGGGAGGGTGCAAAAGTTTTTCCCTTACAAAACCTGCACCCATTACGTGTAGATGGTGTTAGTGGATCAGAGCAAGTAGCCTGTGAAGTGGTGCTTGGCACATGCGCACTGCAGGTTTCATCTATCCATGCTCCAAGCGGAAGATCCAGGCTCCCTCCCTGCAAGAGTAGAAGCCCAGCAGAGGAAGCCGTCTGCACACCGAGCACTGCAGTGAGGCTCCATGTATTGAGCAGCGTGACGCTGTTAATGGTGATTTAGGCATGGGGCGGTGCAAAGCAGGGTAGAATGCATCTGCTTGGATCAATGGTGCTTAAATTACCAGAGAAACGTAGTGTGGCATGAAAAGTGAGGCTGAAACTACCTAGAAAATGTGATTCTCGCCTGACCGTTGTGTTCAGCACTCTGGATTGGCATTGCCGCCGCTTGTAAAGTGGGTGTTACATGTGTGGCAACGTAGGAGCTGCTATGGCATTCTCTGTCTTTCATTTTACAGAACAGCTTGGACGCCAGCATCGCGGTGGAACGTGCGACCTTGTATGAATACTAATGTCAGGTATGTGGCGGATCCTCTACTATGGCGGAGAAGCGTCACCCCCCCCCCCCCGCAGTGATAAAAAAAGGTTTTTTATAGTTTTATTCAGTTTCCTGGATGTCTTGGGGGCGGGGCCAGGCCAGGGGCCGATGGGGAGTGGTTACTCTGCTATCAGTGCGCATGACTGCGCTGCAGTATTTTAGGCAAGGCGCGTTTTTTAGGTCTCGCCTGTCGATGCGCATGCGCATCGAGCAAGCGAGAGTATTGCGACTTATCCACTCTTTATCTACACTGCAAGGAATCGTGGCGATTCCTTGCAGTGCCCGTGACTTTTAAGGTCAATGCGCATGCGCATTGAGCTTATGCGCATGCGCATTGACCTTAAAAGCGCGTGCACGTCCGTCTTTGTTTACCCGCTCCGCCCCCTCCCGCCGTGTCGCATTTCTCCTCCCCCTCCCCTCTCTTCCTTCCGTCTAACGCCGTCTGCAAGCCTATTTTGTGTGCTCAATCCCCCCCCCCGCGCCTCGCACCAGACTCCCCCGCCGCTCGCCATATGCTCGCTCGTTCCCTCCCACTGGCAGCCTGCGGCCACTGCTGAGAAGCTTGTTTTAACTTTGACTACCATTCGCTCAGGCTGCACGCTCCCTATGATCCTTGAAGGGACAGTGTATACAGATCCGCCTCTCAGTCTTGCTCGCCTTCAACATTCATCCCCTCCCCCACCACAGAGCGCGTCTCGCGGCTGCATGTCTTGTTCCTCCTGACTTCCAGTTTACCTCTCCCAGTCCACAGATTGCATGCAGTGATTGCGGAGTCATGAAATGCATGCTACTTTGATCTATGACCTTTTTGAGGTGCTAATCAGGTCCCTTTTATCATTATACCTTGCTCATTAATCATATTTCCTGCCGCCCGTCAGGCTGCCAGAGGCCCCAGGCACGGTCTCCTGCTACGGTGTGCGCGCTTTCACTTTCTCTTTTGTCCTGAGTTTCGCCTCTCCTGGCAGGACACGCAAGCACACCACCAGGTAGGTTTGTCTGCGTGCAGAGACGCGGAGGCGAGGGGCAGTACATGCTGAAAGCGGTCGCCCATTATTTATTTTTCATTTTCGTTACTGTGGTTACAATCTCGTCAACAACGTGGGTGCCGCAATTGAATCAAAAGTAAAGAAATAGGGGGAACATTGATTTCTATTTATTTACTTTTGATACAATTACAGCACCCCGCGCGGGTGACTTGATTGTAACAAAAAGTAATAAACTTATTTTCGTTTTCATTACTTTTGTTACAATCGCATCACCCGTGCGAATGCTGTGATTGTAACAAAAGTACATAATTACTGCTGCTGGGCGGGGCTGCTGTCCTTAGGCCCAGCAGCTTAGTCGGAATTTGCAACCCCATTTAGTGCACATGTCAGACAGAGCTGGACTGAGCCTCAAGTCCTACTCGCTTCTGTATGAAGGCTCCTAGCTCCTGGCCCCCTGCTCTTCTTCTTAGCATTTCTTACAAGGTTTTTGCCATTCAAGTAAACTCAGACCTTTATGAATGCATCAGGGTTGGTGCTCTCCACCCTCTACCATTTTACCTACTCTCCCATCCATGTGCTAGTGCGCCCATCTCAAGGAGTCGGAGGGAGTGGTTTCTCTGCCGCTTCAGTGTGTCTATCATGGCTGGAGTCGGCGAATTCCATGGGTGTGTTCTGTGTTTTTTTTATTTTTTTTTAGATATTTTTAATCTGCCTATTCTGCTTTGCTTAAGGGTCAGTGAATTCCCTACAAGTATTCATCCTGTCCCGTCTTTAAGGAACCCATCCCTCTCTTGGTAGGCAGGGTTGCTCTGTGCCCACTTATGCCCCCCTCTTAAGTGGTGTAGGCTCCTTGTGACCCCCTTAGTCTATCTCTGCAGGGGTTCGGTAGAGGAGCGGCCCTTCTATCTCGAGGTCGGCTGAGTAACCCTCTGCCACATGAATCTGCCCACCTCTGTTGTCCGTGTAGTGCCTGCTCCTCCTCCGGTTTGCAGCACTGCACGCTCTCTTCATCCTCCTTTGGCGGTTGCTTGTCCTTGAAGGAATGACTTTGCTGATAACCCTGGATACTCTTTCTGTGGTTTTGCTTGAAAAGGTCCCCCAGCGATGCACCCCTCCCCCTCCACTCACTGGAGGGTGGTGCAGAGTGTAGGACTGTACTTTTCTTGTACATAGGTCACATGGTCTACGTTTAAGGGTGGTAGGCCTGTGCACAGCAGTGACGAAACACAAAATGATGCCTTCTCCTGCTTCAAAGAATCACGCATTCCCAAAAGTGAGGCGGTCATTCCTTTTACATTAATCCACCTATATGATCTCTACAAAACACTACGTTTGCAACCTATCAATCTATCAAAGTTGTAACTTTTCAAGCATAGCCAATAGGTCCTGCCTTTGGGACCTTGTAAGTATTTAGCCTTGCAGCACATTATCCTGGGTGCCAGAGCATTTACTGTTCTTTATTGTGTAAAGTCCAGAACTGTGTTGTGTGAGCAGCACTCACCGTTGGTATAACAACATAAACCTGAATTAAAGTATGCAATGATTTGTTAAACTTCATAAAGCACACTTGTGAAACCATTACTGAATGATGCCACCTCCTGTGATGTCATGTGTGGGGGGTGGGGCAAAGCGCGGTTGGTGTCACCTACACTACTCCTATGGTTTTGGTGAAGTAATGGTTGTACATAAAGGATGTTACTGTTGGAACTCGAGTGCTTTTTTGCAATTAAAATTAGTTGGAAAACGTAGGCCATGTTAGCTACATTGCTATGGACTCTATTTCTGTCTCACTCTCTCCTGCCCCTTCACTGTCTTGGCCTCTCCACTCTTCCTCTATTTCTGTCTGACTCTCTCCTGCCCCTTCCCTGTCTTGGCCTCTCAACTCTTCCTCTGTTTCCGTCTCACTCTCTCCTGCCCCTTCTCTGTCTTGGCCTCTCCACTCTTCCTCTGTTTCCGTCTCACTCGCTTCTGCCCCTTCACTGTCTTGGCCTCTCCACTCTTCCTCTATTTCTGTCTCACTCGCTCCTGCCCCTTCCCTGACTTGGCCTCTCCACTCTTCCTCTATGTTTGTCTCACTCTCTCCTACCCCTTCACTGTCTTGGCCTCTCCACTCTTCCTCTATGATTGTCTCAGTCTCTCCTGCCCCTTCACTGTCTTGGCCTCTCCACTCTTCCTCAGTTTCCGTCTCACTCTCTCCTGCCCCTTCACTGTCTTGGCCTCTCCACTCGTCCTCTATTTCTGTTTCACTCTCTCCTGCCCCTTCACTGTCTTGTTTCTGTTTATTGTATTTGCACAAATTTAATATCTTGGTCTATTCTTTTTCAATAATCAGGCATTTTTGTTTATTAGCTGTTTATGTTTTTGATGCCCCCTCCCCGCCGTGTCGCAGCCTACAGCAAGACTACGTCTCAGTCCGCCGCGAGCCATGCTCATCTACCGGGCTGCAGGCACACTGATCCTGCCAGTCATTCCCACAGGCCGGTCGCAGCTCCCTCGGTGCCGCCCGTCCTCCAGCTGCAGAGCACAGCGTCACAGGCGCTGACCGGCTCCACAGAGTGCCCGCCTGCACAGGAGCAGCTCACAGCCAGCGGCCTCCCACATCCTCTGCAGGGCGGTCCTTGCCGCTTCCATCTAGGCCGCGGGACAACGCCTGCTTCACATGTACGGTGGCAAGCCTATTTTGTGTGCTCAATCCCCTACGAAGCACAGGTCAGCTTCTCTAAATTCTAATTATTTTGTTTACTTTGATACTCGTGGAATACTTGATAAATATTTCTCTGGTAGACTCTGGTAAACTCTAGAAGATATTCTGTTCAACTGCGCATGAGCTCAGGAGAAGCTGAGCCTCCAGAGAGCACGCGCAGTTAATATTTATGAACTTTTACTCTGACAAGGTATCGAACAGTCTTACTTGTATCTTCTGTAGGAAGACTCTAATTCTTGCTCGGAAAATCTTGCGACGCGTTTTTCTTATTTCCCTATCGAAACGCGACGTGAAGGAACACCTCCTATTCTTCAAAATGTTCAGGTGAAGTGCGCAGCTCTCAGCGCGCCTCACCGGTATCACATGAATCTTCTAATTGGGCTAGAACGCTGACCTGTTTTCTGTTATTGGACACTTTGCCGCCATGTTGGAATCCACCCTGCACCCAATGCTGTTTACAAAGTTTTGACAACGCAGCTACCACCATTCCTCTCTTTTCCTTCTGGACATTTTTCTTAGTATAAGACCTTTTAGCGGGGGACCTCAATCCCCTACGAAGCACAGGTCAGCTTCTCACCCTCAACCCCTCAACATCAACCCCTCACTCACCCTCACCCTCACTCACCCTCACTCACCCTCACCCTCCCTCACTCACCCTCACCCTCACTCACCCTCACTCACCCTCACTCACCCTCACTCACCCTCACTCACCCTCACTCACCCTCACTCACCCTCACTCACCCTCACTCACCCTCACTCACCCTCACTCACCCTCACTCACCCTCCCTCACCCTCACTCACCCTCACTCACCCTCCCTCACCCTCACTCACCCTCACTCACCCTCACTCACCCTCACTCACCCTCACTCACCCTCACTCACCCTCACTCACCCTCACTCACCCTCACTCACCCTCACTCACCCTCACTCACCCTCACTCACCCTCACTCACCCTCACTCACCCTCACTCACCCTCACTCACCCTCACTCACCCTCACTCACCCTCACTCACCCTCACTCACCCTCACTCACCCTCACTCACCCTCACTCACCCTCACTCACCCTCACCCTCCCTCAACCCCTCACCCTCACTCACCCTCAACCCCTCACCCTCACTCACCCTCAACCCCTCACCCTCACTCACCCTCAACCCCTCACCCTCACTCACCCTCAACCCCTCACCCTCACTCACCCTCAACCCCTCACCCTCACTCACCCTCAACCCCTCACCCTCACTCACCCTCAACCCCTCACCCTCACTCACCCTCAACCCCTCACCCTCACTCACCCTCAACCCCTCACCCTCACTCACCCTCAACCCCTCACCCTCACTCACCCTCAACCCCTCACCCTCACTCACCCTCAACCCCTCACCCTCACTCACCCTCACTCACCCTCCCTCACCCTCACTCACCCTCCCTCACCCTCACTCACCCTCCCTCACCCTCACTCACCCTCCCTCACCCTCACTCACCCTCAACCCCTCACCCTCACTCACCCTCCCTCACCCTCACTCACCCTCAACCCCTCACCCTCACTCACCCTCAACCCCTCACCCTCACTCACCCTCAACCCCTCACCCTCACTCACCCTCAACCCCTCACCCTCACTCACCCTCAACCCCTCACCCTCACTCACCCTCAACCCCTCACCCTCACTCACCCTCAACCCCTCACCCTCACTCACCCTCAACCCCTCACCCTCACTCACCCTCAACCCCTCACCCTCACTCACCCTCCCTCACCCTCACTCACCCTCCCTCACCCTCACTCACCCTCACTCACCCTCACTCACCCTCCCTCACCCTCACTCACCCTCAACCCCTCACCCTCACTCACCCTCCCTCACCCTCACTCACCCTCACTCACCCTCACTCACCCTCCCTCACCCTCACTCACCCTCAACCCCTCACCCACCCTCAACCCCTCACCCACCCTCAACCCCTCACCCACCCTCAACCCCTCACCCTCACTCACCCTCAACCCCTCACCCACCCTCAACCCCTCACCCACCCTCAACCCCTCACCCTCACTCACCCTCAACCCCTCACCCTCACTCACCCTCAACCCCTCACCCACCCTCAACCCCTCACCCTCACTCACCCTCAACCCCTCACCCTCACTCACCCTCAACCACTCACCCTCAACCACTCACCCTCACTCACCCTCACTCACCCTCACTCACCCTCACTCACCCTCACTCACCCTCACTCACCCTCACTCACCCTCCCTCACCCTCACTCACCCTCACTCACCCACACTCACCCTCCCTCACCCACACTCACCCTCCCTCACCCTCACTCACCCTCACTCACCCTCCCTCACCCTCAACCCCTCACCCTCACTCACCCTCAACCCCTCACCCTCACTCACCCTCAACCACTCACCCTCAACCACTCACCCTCAACCACTCACCCTCAACCACTCACCCTCAACCACTCACCCTCAACCCCTCACCCTCACTCACCCTCAACCCCTCACCCTCACTCACTCACCCTCACTCACCCTCACTCACCCTCACTCACCCTCACTCACCCTCACTCACCCTCACTCACCCTCACTCACCCTCACTCACCCTCACTCACCCTCACTCACCCTCACTCACTCACCCTCACTCTCACTCACCCTCACTCACCCTCACTCACCCACCCTCACTCACCCTCACTCACCCTCACTCACCCTCACTCACCCTCACTCACCCTCACTCACCCTCACTCACCCTCACTCACCCTCCCTCACCCACACTCACCCTCACTCACCCTCACTCACCCTCCCTCACCCTCACTCACCCTCACTCACCCTCACTCACCCTCCCTCACCCTCACTCACCCTCAACCACTCACCCTCAACCACTCACCCTCAACCACTCACCCTCAACCACTCACCCTCAACCACTCACCCTCAACCACTCACCCTCAACCACTCACCCAACCACTCACCCTCAACCACTCACCCTCAACCACTCACCCTCAACCACTCACCCTCAACCACTCACCCTCAACCACTCACCCTCAACCACTCACCCTCAACCACTCACCCTCAACCACTCACCCTCAACCACTCACCCTCAACCACTCACCCTCAACCACTCACCCTCAACCACTCACCCTCAACCACTCACCCTCAACCACTCACCCTCAACCACTCACCCTCAACCACTCACCCTCAACCACTCACCCTCACTCACCCTCCCTCACCCTCACTCACCCTCACTCACCCACACTCACCCTCCCTCACCCACACTCACCCTCCCTCACCCTCACTCACCCTCAACCCCTCACCCTCACTCACACTCACTCACCCTCCCTCACCCTCAACCCTCACCCTCACTCACCCTCACTCACCCTCACTCACCCTCACTCACCCTCACTCACCCTCACTCACCCTCACTCACCCTCACTCACCCTCACTCACCCTCACTCACCCTCACTCACCCTCACTCACCCTCACTCACCCTCACTCACCCTCACTCACCCTCACTCACCCTCACTCACCCTCACTCACCCTCACTCACCCTCACTCACCCTCACTCACCCTCACTCACCCTCACTCACCCTCACTCACCCTCACTCACCCTCACTCACCCTCACTCACCCTCACTCACCCTCACTCACCCTCACTCACCCTCACTCACCCTCACTCACCCTCACTCACCCTCACTCACCCTCACTCACCCTCACTCACCCTCACTCACCCTCACTCACCCTCACTCACCCTCACTCACCCTCACTCACCCTCACTCACCCTCACTCACCCTCACTCACCCTCACTCACCCTCACTCACCCTCACTCACCCTCACTCACCCTCACTCACCCTCACTCACCCTCACTCACCCTCACTCACCCTCACTCACCCTCACTCACCCTCACTCACCCTCACTCACCCTCACTCACCCTCACTCACCCTCACTCACCCTCACTCACCCTCACTCACCCTCACTCACCCTCACTCACCCTCACTCACCCTCACTCACCCTCACTCACCCTCACTCACCCTCACTCACCCTCACTCACCCTCACTCACCCTCACTCACCCTCACTCACCCTCACTCACCCTCACTCACCCTCACTCACCCTCACTCACCCTCACTCACCCTCACTCACCCTCACTCACCCTCACTCACCCTCACTCACCCTCACTCACCCTCACTCACCCTCACTCACCCTCACTCACCCTCACTCACCCTCACTCACCCTCACTCACCCTCACTCACCCTCACTCACCCTCACTCACCCTCACTCACCCTCACTCACCCTCACTCACCCTCACTCACCCTCACTCACCCTCACTCACCCTCACTCACCCTCACTCACCCTCACTCACCCTCACTCACCCTCACTCACCCTCACTCACCCTCACTCACCCTCACTCACCCTCACTCACCCTCACTCACCCTCACTCACCCTCACTCACCCTCACTCACCCTCACTCACCCTCACTCACCCTCACTCACCCTCACTCACCCTCACTCACCCTCACTCACCCTCACTCACCCTCACTCACCCTCACTCACCCTCACTCACCCTCACTCACCCTCACTCACCCTCACTCACCCTCACTCACCCTCACTCACCCTCACTCACCCTCACTCACCCTCACTCACCCTCACTCACCCTCACTCACCCTCACTCACCCTCACTCACCCTCACTCACCCTCACTCACCCTCACTCACCCTCACTCACCCTCACTCACCCTCACTCACCCTCACTCACCCTCACTCACCCTCACTCACCCTCACTCACCCTCACTCACCCTCACTCACCCTCACTCACCCTCACTCACCCTCACTCACCCTCACTCACCCTCACTCACCCTCACTCACCCTCACTCACCCTCACTCACCCTCACTCACCCTCACTCACCCTCACTCACCCTCACTCACCCTCACTCACCCTCACTCACCCTCACTCACCCTCACTCACCCTCACTCACCCTCACTCACCCTCACTCACCCTCACTCACCCTCACTCACCCTCACTCACCCTCACTCACCCTCACTCACCCTCACTCACCCTCACTCACCCTCACTCACCCTCACTCACCCTCACTCACCCTCACTCACCCTCACTCACCCTCACTCACCCTCACTCACCCTCACTCACCCTCACTCACCCTCACTCACCCTCACTCACCCTCACTCACCCTCACTCACCCTCACTCCCTCACCCTCACCCTCAACCCCTCACCCTCACCCTCAACCCCTCAGCCTCACCCTCAACCCCTCAGCCTCACCCTCAACCCCTCAGCCTCACCCTCACTCACCCTCAACCTCATGCTAAAGATTTACAAAAAACCCATAAACAATTCTAAAAGCACTAACTCTAATGCTGCGAGACCTATTGCATTTCTAATGCTTGTTTTCTAAAATCACCCTTGCAGTCGATCCAGCGTTTTCTGGGCCTACCCTCTTAGCATAGTTCTTCCGATGGACTTTTCTTATATGCACTGAGGTGTGACAAGAGTTAGTGTTTCACAAATTAATATCCATTAACCGTGTCACTCATTTGACTGCACATTAAGCACCAAAACGTGGTAACTATAGTGAAGGATTATTGCAAGTTAACAGTCACATTAAGGTAAATCACACTTGGCACCATATTCTAAAGGTACAGAGCAACAACCGGAAACCCCAACCTTCTAAAGGAATTAAGATGGACTACAACAAGCAAACCAATTCAGTCACAATACGGAAGAGTAGTTAAATAACTTGATATTCAGAGAAAAGCCTCAAGATCTCGTGTCTATACATCCGCAATAGATTACCTAAATCTAAGTCCAAATCGAAGGATGGTTCTGTAACTCAAGAGTCTCAAATCCAAGAATTTCCTTAAAGGAGAAATTAGCAGAGGACAATATAAATGAGAACATGAAAATTGGAAGTGTGGGAAGGTGTCCACATTTCAGAAGCTCTGTCAAGAGTCTCCTTTGGGTCACAACAAAGTGTTATCCTAAGCCACAATTAGGAGCCCAATTACTATAGAGGTCCAAGTCCTCGAGGTCTGTAGGGAAGTTCTCTCTAGGAGAAGTGTAGAAGCGATCTGAAGAGATCTTGCAAAGTAGTCTGCATAGAATCCGAAAATGCACCTGAATCTCCAGGTGGTGTGAACGGTGTGTTATAACGTGACCAGTCCCAGGGCAGCACCCCTTGATGCGTGTCATCAGGGATCCATTGTCTTTGATTCCCATGTTGCCGACTGCAAGATTGACCAAACCCTCCACCATTCATGGGTACAACACTGTCTTCTCACACCCAAGTTAGATTGATGCTTAGGCCTTCAGCAACGCTCCGGCTCCATGATCTTTCGTCAAGGTCTTCTTCTCGGGCTCTTTCTCTCTATCGCTGGTACAGTAATGTATCTATTCTCAAACTAACAATGTGTGCGAATAAGAAATGTCACATTAGTAGAAATGGAAAACAAAAATGTATACGGAGTGGTGAAGTGCAGGCCTGGTCAGGACAAGTTAAAGCATCAACCCAGTGGTGTACATTTAATATGCATGTGCACATTCAAACACAATTGAATAAACATTTTGGGTGCAGTGTGGGGCTCGTTTGAGCATTTTCGCCAAAGCTATTTTTCCTTTCTTTCTTTCGCTACTTCCTGGCTGTGATTTTGACGGCTGTGTTGGCTGCAATGTTGGCACAGTAGTGTTTTCGGTTTGTGTTCTTAGGGTGAGCGGTGTTTGTGGATGAGTGACGTGGTTGAGATTAGGAAGGTCCGTGTCGAGCAGGACGTGCACTTGTACATGACTCTTAAGTGCCGCCGGGCTGTACAGCGTGAGTGCAGTGCCGTAGAGCAGCAGTGGCACGTAGCGCTCACAGTGAGCTCACTCAGTCGCTTCCAGGCGCTTGACTGGTGCTCATGGAAGAGGCGAAGATGGTGGTCATGGCGGGTGAAGTCCTCCAAAGCAGGGTAATCTGCTGGCTCCTCAAGTGCACCCCCCGCCACAGTCGCACTCCGCCCCCGCTACACTCATCCCGCCCCCCGCCCCCCCCCCTCCCCCGAGAATGCTCTTAACCTTGCAAGGAGCTAAAGGAAGTGATGCCAGTGGAGAGACGTGAGGCTTCTGTGAGAGGAGGATGAAGACATTGGGCGCCTTGGACAGCAGAGACCTTGTCTGTGGTACTTGTAAACTTTGTTCATGGGCAGTCAGTAATAATAAGAAAGGCTGAGATACAAAGCGAGACCTATTCTAAATGCTGGAACCCATGTTTGCTTGTTTCCTGGCCTTGCTCAGAAAGAGGCCACTATGCCTCAGTTTGGTATATTGGCACATTTTATTTGGTGGTCTGCCCAGAAGTGTTGTACAGTTTTCATGACGTGCGTCCGTCACAATGTCCGCAGTCACCTGAGGGTTGTAGCTCTGAATGTCTCACAGTAACAAGCTCCTACGTGGGGGTGGGAGTACAGTTTTAACTTCACACCGGCGTCTGCATGATCCCCTTGGACTCGCCTTGTCGCACAGCAGGACTCTCGTGTGACTCTTTGCCGCGCAGTCCCTCACCTTCAACATCAGGGTGTGTCCAGCCTTGGTACTCGCTGAACTTCACGTCTGCCTTCAGCTTCTGTTGGTGACCCTTGTACCATGTGCTTGGTGAAGTCCGCCTTTTGTTGAGCATGTGTCTCTTTAAACCACCCAGCCTGGGCGGCAGCTCGCCTGGCCACTCCCTCTGAGGGATGCTTCCCAAGGAACATCGCTGCGGCTGAGGGCACGGCTCAAGTGGAAGCAACTCTCTCTGGCTGCCTGTCCCAGCATAGCTTCCTCCAACAGAGGGCCCTCTGTTCTGCGCTGTCATGAATCTGTGTTTTTTCCCAGTGGCGGCTAGCAGCATTAATGAATGGTGAGAGGCTCGCCATAAATGCTGCTGGCCGTCGGGCACTCCAAACCGATGCTACTCTCCCTGCACCGATCCTGGGGGTCATGAGGAGCAGGGAGGAAAGGGAAGAACTTGCCTCCTTGTGTAACGTGAGTCCAAACAATCCTGGAGTTGCAGAGCAGCTCCAGGATTTCTTGGAGCAGTCAATCCCTCAGACATCTTCTAGTGATGGGATTACTGGCTTTGAAGTGCGCATGTCTATTTATTTATGGGTTTGTATAGCGCTGGAATAGACTCCCGAAAGGAGTATCGCTGCGCTCTATCAACAGAAGAGGAGTAGATGGTCCTGAGGTCCTAGAGAGTTGCTAAGCATGAAACAGGTTTTTAACAGTTTCCTAAATGTGAAGTGATCCGTACACAACCTGAGTGGCAGGGAGTTTATTCCAAAGGCAGGGGCCAAGGTAGGAAAGACCCTTTCCGCCCAGTCTTGCCCTTCTAATGGGGGGACTTGAAGAAGGGATTGATTGCTAGTGTGCCTAGCATTTGCTGGAACGTAAGGAACAAACTTCTCCGCCAGATACGTGGGGCCCAGATTTTGCAGACCCTTGTGAATGACACAATAAGTTTTGAATTTAATCCGTTGGCGGATGGGCAGCCAATGGAGCTTTTCCAAAAGGGGGCGCGATGACCATCTGGGTGGTGCAATCAAGACTAACCTCGCAGCAGTGTGTTTGACCACCTGAAGTCTGCTAAGTAAGCTGTCATTTGCTGAGATCAGTAGCCCATTGCAATAATCCAGGCGGCAGAGCACTAGAGCTTGGACAAGGGTTTTCCTGGTAGAGTCCGGAAGTAGTGGAAACACTCTTCAGAGTAATCCAATAACATGGAAACAGGAGCCAGCTGTTTGGTTAACTTGCTCTTTTAGGGTTAAACCTTGATCCAAACGGATACCCCGGTTTTTCACCACCTGCTTGGGGATGGAGACGAGGCCCAGATCTAATGGCCACCAGTCCGACGTCCACAACAGTGGGGCTCCCCCAAAAAGCATCACCTCAGTTTTCCCTACATTACACTGCAGGAAATTCGAGGCCATCCGTTGTGATACAGCCCTCATGCCGTCGGAAAAGGACTGTTTAACCGCCATGGTTAATGTCCTAAATGGGAAGAGAAGCTGTGTCATCCGCATACGACACAGGGATGAAACCGTATGACCTCATAAGACTGGCAAGGGGGGGGGGGCTTGTATTCTGCACTGCTTTCTTCATGGAAACCTTCCAGCTTTCGCAGGATGTCTCTTTCTGGAGTCCCTTCCTGCATCCGTCTTCACTCTCGTTCATAAAGAGACTGCATCCTTCCATCTTTCACGTTGGCTCGGGGGCAGGATGCTCATTTCTGGTGCCTGCTTCTAAATCTTGAATCTTCCTGTCTGGCCCGCGGTGGAAAACCTACTCTTATACTGTCCTAGAAAGGTGCAGACCCAGCTCTAAAATCTATCATCTTGTTAAGGTGTTGACGCTTTATAGTGAGAGACAGATAGAGGCAGCCAAGACCTTCCTCTTTCATGTAGTATTTTTTATATTTTGTGTTTATGTATTTTATATTCTTTTAATTTTATATTTCGAGAAACTGTTACCAAGTGGTTCACAGGGGCCAGGTGGGGACTTTGACTGAATCTGCATATTAGGATATCTTCTATATTTTATTACCCTGTCCGGTGTAGTAGTAATTACCAGTGGCTGAGATTAATTCCATCATTCCATCCATCATTTTTTATATACTTCAGTGTGACACCCTAAGTGGGACACTTATGCCCAGAAGGTGCTATGCACACTGTCTCACTGGAACCAAGCTGCACCGGGCTGATCACCCCATACCGAGGGTGAAAACGGTCTTGGGTTGCTTGTTTCTGTTCAGTGAGGACCTGCCAGTTCACACTGACAGATTTGCATATGGCTGGGCCCAAACTGAGGTGGCATAGCTTGCAAAATCACAATTGATTGGGATGCAGCCTGAGTAATTTCCAGCGACTAAGATTAATTCAAGCATTCCATCCAATTACTTTTTTTTGTTTGTATACTGTAGTGTGTCCTCCTTAGTGGGTCCTGTTCACACGGTCACTGGGACCAAGCTATCCCTGGCTGATGAGACCATAACGAGGGCGAAACCGGTCCTAGGATGCATGTTTTCCGGTGCGGGGAGGACCTGGCCTGTTCCCATTGGAGACTGATTTGCATATGGGTGGGTCTCGCTGAGGTGACCTGGCTTGCAAAAGAACAGTGGATTGGTTACCGCCCGACAGATTACTAGTGCCTGATATTATTTGAAGCGTTCCATCCATCACTTTTTGTATTATTTCTGAAGATAAGGAAATTTAGGGCAGAGTGAAAGAAACGAGGAGACCATAGTGCAAGAAAGAAGTGGACAATTAGGAGAGCAAGAAAGAGTGGGGTGGAGAAAAGCAATAGGGGAATTGGAGTGGGCAATAAGGAGACTTGAGTAGAATTATAACTGGAAGAGGCCAAGAAAGAACGAAAGGGGAAGAGGGAGGAACGGACAAATGAGAGCAGCTCAGATGGATGGGAGGTTGCGGGGAGAGGATGGGGTGAGGAAAGGAAGAGTAATAATGCAAGAACGGAGGGAAAGAGAAAGAGGGGTGTAAGGAAGAAGGAAGGGGTGAAAGGGAGAGGTGGGATGGGTTGAGAATAAAGGAAGTGAGAGGGGAGGTGGCGGAGAGTAGTGTTACAGAAGGTGCATGATGATGTAGGTGTGCAGGGTAGGGCAGGTAGCTGATCAGTGAGTGAAGTGGGTTCATTGAGAGGCGCCTACAGGTTTGATGCCTTGTTTGAGGTGAGTATTTCTCCGCAAATGACCCATGAGAGCCTGGTATGTGTTTCCTATTATTGTACAAGTGCTCCTTCGGTTTCCAGCTGGCCACTGGCAGGTGGATGCCATCCTCCGGTGCTCAGCTACCTCCATCCTGAGGTGAGGCTCCGCTTCAGTGACAGGACTGTGGTCGGGGTTCAAAGGCCTAGTCTCCCTAGAGTACCAGCGGCCCATCCGGGAGAACCAGCCATGGCACGCTGAAGCCCACAGCATTCACAAGTTGTGTGTCCTAGACCTTGTGGCCTTCCTAGGGTGCCAGCCATGGCATGCTAGGGGCCAGGGTACCCGCAGGGTTTGTAACTGAGACCCTGTCACCACCCTAGAGAATTAGCTGCCCATCTGAGGGCACCAGCTATGGCCCACTGAGGCCCAGAGCATTCGCACGTTGTGTGCCCTAGACCTTGCTGCCTTCCTAGGGTGCCAGCTGCCCATCCGAGGGCACCAGCCATGGCACGCCCAGAGCCAGGGCATCCGCAGGGTTTGAGACCCTATCTCCTCCCTTGGGTGCCAGCTGACGATCCGAGGGCAGCAGCCATGGCACGCCGAGGGCCAGGGCATTGCAGGGTTTGTCTCTGAGACCATGTCTCTCTAGAGCAGCAGCAGCTGGTTGGTACCAAGCAGACAGATCTCTTCTGCTCACGAGCTGTCCAGATGGAGGCACAATTGTATTGGTGATCTAACGAGACCCCACTGGAAGAAAATCATTTTTGGCGAGACTTGCAGCCGCCCAGCGTGCTTAATCTATTCACCCTAGCTCTTCAAAGTTGCTAGGAGCCTACTGACTCAACGTGCAAACGCACCAACTTGGAACACACTTACTGTGCCTCCCAAATCCTTGACGCGGAATCTTTCCAGTAGTGCCAAATTGAAATTTGCCAGCCTACCTCTACCCTCACATGGGCGCCCGGCTGGGTCCCATCTGAGTATTACTTTCTTCACTACATGCACGGTGCCACACTTTTTATACCAGGCTGTGCAAACTATACTTCAGGTGTCCCTTCATTCCCAGGTCCTGAAGAGGCCCTACATTGCACACCGGGTCGAAACGCCATTGACATTTCAAAAGCGAACCATTAAACACCAGCACTTATCATTGTATAAAGCGCACGGCATACAATATATACCTCTAAATGGTCGTTTTTATGAGGTATAGGAAACCTTGTATATATGGCACGAATATGTCACTAGTATTTTAGGTTCCGTTGTTTCCCTGGTACACCACTCAGTAAAAACTGATGATTATTTAATTATCATTTATGTATTCTGTTTCTAAAACTATAAAAATAATTGGTTTGAAATACTAAATTCTATGTGTATTCGACTCCTTCTCTTTTTGACATCCCAGTAACCCATTACATTTGCACTGTGCGTTCATGCACTGAGATTATTTTGCCATTTGTCCACAGGAGCCAATGTCTTTTGAAAACAATGTAGGCCCCCTGGTTCCAAGTGAGTAGAGTTCCCTTGTTTTTAGTTTCCCTGCCCATGTAGGAGAGCAAGTCATGGCACGCTGGGGGGCAGCCCAGGGCATCTCTAGGGTGTGTCAGAGACCCTTTCACCTTCCTAAGGTACATCCTGCCCATCCGAGGACATCAGCCATGACTCGGTGCGGGCCGGGGCACCCGCAGGGTTTCTGTCTGAGACCACATGCTCTCCCTAGAGCAGCATATGCCCATCCGAGAGAGCCAGACATGGCTTGCTGGAAGCCAGACCAGGGCATCTGCAAGGTTTGTTTCTGAGACCCTTTCACTTTCCTAAGGTACCACCTGCCCATCCTAGGGCACTAGCCATGGCAGAGTGGGGGCCAGGGCACCCGCAGGGTTTGTGTCTCAGGCGATGTCATCTCCCTTGGGTGCCAGCTGCCCATCCGAGGGCACCAGCCATGGCAGACTGGGGCCCAGGCAATCTGCAGGGTTTGTGTCTGAGACCCTCTTACCTTCCTGAGGTACCACCTGCCCATCCTAGGGCACTAGCCATGGCACAGTGGGGGCCAGGGCACCCGCAGGGTTTGTGTTTAAGGCGATGTCACCTCCCTTGGGTGCCAGATGCCCATCCGAGGGCACCAGCCATGGCAGACTGGGGCCCAGGGAATCTGCAGGGTTTGTGTCTGAGACCCTTTCACCTTCCGAAGGTACCAGCTGCCCATCCGAGGGCATCTGCCATGACACGTGGGGGCCAGGGCACCCGCAGGGTTTGTGTCTCAGGCGATGTCACCTCCCTTGGGTGCCAGATGCCCATCCGAGGGCACCAGCCATGGCAGACTGGGGCCCAGGGAATCTGCAGGGTTTGTGTCTGAGACCCTCTTACCTTCCTGAGGTACCACCTGCCCATCCTAGGGCACTAGCCATGGCACAGTGGGGGCCAGGGCACCCGCAGGGTTTGTGTTTAAGGCGATGTCACCTCCCTTGGGTGCCAGATGCCCATCCGAGGGCACCAGCCATGGCAGACTGAGGACCAGGGCATTGCAGGGTTTGTGTCTGAGACCCTTTCACCTTCCGAAGGTACCAGCTGCCCGTCCGAGGGCATCGGCCATAACACGTGGGGGCCAGGGCGTTGCAGGGCTTGTGTCTGAGGCCCTGAAGGCCAGGTCTGCTGCAGCTCAGCCCCCCCCAGCCCCCACAAACTCGTCAGGATGAGCAGAGCACACCATAAATAAATGGAACCCTGTAGGTCCTTACAAGGAGATCTTCACCACTGTCCGGCTCTTGGAAAAATTCAGCTTTTTAAATTCCAAGTGGAAAAAAAAGATCTGTTGCAGCGCGTGCTGCGTGCGGTCGGTTTACACCTGGACCTCAAGCCTACATGTGTGCCGCCCCCCCCCCCCCCCCCCCCCCACACACACACACACACCATGCTGATGGGAAAATCTCACTAAACTCCTTCATTTAATATTTATTATAACATGGAAAATACCATTTTTATAATAAACGTTTTAAAAATTTAAATCGTTGAGGAATATGAAGGGTCAAGATAATAAACCAAGGTGAGTGATTCTGACCATGTTGCAAAAGCAGACTGCGCGATATTTCCTTTGGACGTGTGAACTAGGCCAGGACAGACCAGTGCGCCACATCTTGCACTGGAGAAGTGCAAATACTTCGAATGCCAATTAGCAGCGCTCGAAACAAATGAGCGAGATGTATTTGTTTCCTGAAGTCCTCAAGTTTTAAAATTCATAAAACAATTCTACAAACATGAATTCCTAAATTTTTTTGCAAGATAAAATGCCACGCCTCCCTGGGATCCACCAGAATGCGTGGGCCATGGGCCATGGGCAGTGCTCCCAGCTTGTGTTTGTTTCTTTGGCATCTCTTGTATCCAAGGCATATAAGATCGAGCCAGCTGCGTTCATCATTAAAGGGCCAGTTGAAACCTAGTGTCATTTTGCAATGGAAGAAGTTCCTTAAAATTCAAACCTCCGTGAATCCAGATCACTGGTTTTCATAATGCATCCTGCAGTTTGTCCATGGATTGTTGATTGAGCATGTGTGTGCTTGCATGCATCAGTCAGACCAATGTGACCGGTCCTCATCTGTGATCAGTGAAGCGGTCTCTGTCACGGATAAACCAGTTTGGATTTCTAACCTGAGATGCAGAAATTTTCACTTTGGTACTTAGCACAACATATCCCATTGTTTCCATCTTGACAGGATCCAGCATTTTCTCCCAGAGTAGCGGTCCATCACGCCCTCCGATGGGCCCTCCAAATTGGAAGTATGGCTATGCCCTATTCTTTCTTTCCGCTCCACCGGTTCCTGCCCACAACTCTGAGCAGCTCCGAGTACCTGTTCATTCTGTTGCAAGCAGTGTGAGCGTTACTCTCTTAAGAAGTCTGAGAGGTCAAAGGCTCTGAAGTCTGAGCATGTTGCTACTCGAGCTTGTGCAAAAAAGGATGACTGCCTTCGGTCCATCTTGGATTGCAAGGACGTCGTTGACCCGGGCTACTGGATGGTGTCCTTTTGACTTGCTAGAGACAAGGTATTTTTTTTAACTAAAACCCTTTTTTAAGTCCCACAAACATTTGACTGTGGTTCAAGGTAGGGCTGGAGCATTTTCAGTGTGTGGTGTTCCTCTTTGGCATCAGCAGTGTCCCTCCGTGGTAATCCACTATGGCGGGGCTTGCGCTCATCTTCTTAGGTCAGGGATACCCATCTTCCCCAACCTTGAAAACTGTCTGTTGAAGACGGACTGGTCGAAGTCCGTCATAGACCGCCTCCAGATGACGGGAACCCTCCTTTCATAATTGGTGTTAATGATCAACGAGCTGAAGTTTCACTTTACTCCTTCTCAAACACGTCCTTTCATTGGAGTCGTCCTGGATACGGTGCACTTCATGGCCTTTCCTCCATTGTAAGAGACCAGAAAATTTGGGCTATGATCCTGATATTTCATCCTCAGTCCTGGATCTGAGTGACAACAGACCTGAGGTTGCATGTCCTTTTAGCCTCCTGCATCCTCTTGGTCGTCTTTGCTAGATGGCCTGTGTGCGGTCTGCATTGGAAACTGAAGCTCCAGTGAGCCCAGCACCAAGGACGCCGTCAGATGCCATTTAGCTTTCGGGAGAAACTACATCCGATCTGCAGTGGTGGCTGCTCGACCGCGGTTGGACTGGCGGCAGGTCCCTCTCCTTTCGCCACCCAGAGGTGATGGATGAGTCACTGCTGGGATGGGAAGATCATGTGGGGGAGGCGGATATCGAAAGACTTTGGGCTCTGGTGGAAACCCATATTAATCTTTTGAAGTCGAGTACCATTTGTCTGGCATTAAGGGCCTTTCTGCCATCGACTAAGGAGTCTGATGCAGGTATTCATGGGCAACACCCCTGCCATGTGGTACTGCAACAAGCAGGGCGGTGTGGGGTCAGGGTTTCTGGGTCCTGACCTAATGGCTCTGAGCCTCGGGAGATAGTTAGAGCATCAGGACTTTTCCTTGACTGTGAACCACCTGGTGAGATCCTTGAATATCAGGGCAGATGAGTTCAGCTGGCAGCATCTGGAAGATCGCTATGGTGTCTAAATCCTGAGGTGATACACTGCATCTTCCAGCGTTTGGAAGAACCTGGCTAGATATTTTTGACACCTTTTGAGAACGGGCAGTTTCAGAAGTTTTGGTAGTTGGCGTTTAACAGAAGCCACTTGCTTGGAGATGTTTCTGGCTGGAATGAAAGACCGTACTCCTGTAATCTTTTCCACCACTTCCTCTTCTGCCATGAGTTCTGAAAGACCAGGAATTGGCCCCAAATAATCCTTGTGGCTCTGAATTGTGCCATAACAGTGCAATATGGATATGGGTGCACACGCTGATGGAACCGTACTGGCTTGATGATCTGGTTCAACGGGATGGGCATTTTAGCTTGTTGGTCCTTCAAGACTTTTTGATCTGATTCCACCCACACGCCCGCCACGTTTTTGAGATACCTCTTTGGTATCCGTTTTAAGTGTGAAGAATCCTTGGTTAGAATTATCCATCAGAAAAACAAGTTACTTATCTTCGCTAATACCTTCCCTTGTGGATACTCTAATTCCAGATTCCTTACTGCCCTCCAACCTTCCTGTTCTGTAATGTGACCTCTTTTTCCATTTAAAAAAAAAAAAAAAAACTTTGTTGGAGATCTGCATACTGGTACTGAAAATTGTTTTCTACCCCATGTCTGAGGATGCGGAAAGAATCCCAAGGAACTGACATTGAGCGGAGCAGCATGTAAGCACCACCCCTACACGCCAGTCATTTCTGGTGCGGTACAGAGCCACACAGCACCACATAGAGGCACACCAGAATATTGCTGAAAAAGCTTCCAGTTCCAGCCTGTGGTGTATTCGAAAGGTCCGGAAACCTGCAGCTAGATACTGTATCCACGAGAAAAAGATAAATAACTTCTTCATAGGTGTGTCAGAGACCTCTGTTGGCCATAGTTTCAAATGCCAGCAGGACTGGCTCATGGTGAGAAGAGGCATTGATTTGGGTGTGAATAGATCCTCGTGGTCATGCCAATCCAGAATTCAGTTTTTGCCAAGCACAGTGTAACCGCAAAAGGGTATTGTAATAGTCCTGTTGCTCCATCACCTCAATACGGTCTCTGGCAGCTTGCACCATCTTTTCATGAAAACAGTTGATATATTTTCAGATATCGAAAACAAATTGAACGTTTTCTTTTTTTCCATTCCCATAATTTTGGAACCTTGGTCCGAGGGGAAATAGTCGGACCACACTTGATGGTCTTTGTTTTTATTTCGTTGTACATGCTGCTGAGATGGGTCTGTGATGGGCAGCGGTCTGTGCAATGGTCTGCGAGGCCGTCATTGTATATGGTCCTCTGTGCTGCTCGTATTTACGTCCACGTGTTGTCTCCGGAAGAGCCTGTCTGACCAGGTTCTCCTTGTCTGCTCAGGGATGCTGCTGTAACAAACGCAGACTGCGTTGCCCGTCAAAGGACACCACCAGTAAATTGTAATGTGTTACATCTAATAACCTTGGAGACCAGCCGTGGAATGAATGATGCGCAGCTCCTTGTACCCGCAGCCTTACCCTCCCTCGCCCTTCCACTCTGAGCGTGGGGACAGCCACGTCACCAGAGCCGGCGGATCATTATGTACAGCTCAGAGAAGGCGGGCTGAGAGGAGACATTCGGACATGTCTGATTATAATGTACCACTGTATGTGGGCGCGCGCAGAACCCGGCAGGCAAAGCCCGCCCCCGCGAGTGGCCTGCGAAGGCTACCAGCGTTGGCATTAAATTCTGTCTAAGTGTTCATTAACTGATCTCCCTCCTTACAAAAATGTGGATTCAACACTGTGTGGGGACTACAGATGATTCCTCTTTTTAGAACTGTGAAGACGCTGCCCACCTGAGCTGTGGCATCTACTGCCAATGTTGGGAGATGCTTGGCTGGCCTTGTCTCATGTTGGATAATTCTCAGCAAGGCGTAAGGTGGTCCAGAATATACCTGGCACAATAGGCGAGCGTGGGGGGAGGTTTCAGGGGTGGCAGCATCAAACCTGAGCAGCTGTCCATCAGGAACAAGTGAGCTTCAAGGCTCGCCTGAAGAGCTTCGTGTTTAGCCATAGAACAGCAGTGGAGGTCCTAGGTTACATCTCCTGCTTCCCGACGCCTGCCTTTCCAACGGCAGGCCACACCCATACAGATAGGTTTTCCCATGAAGAATGTCTGGACCTATAAAACTGATCTTCTGTTCTGCCCTCCGTCATATCACACCCAAGAACAGGCTATGCATGAGTACATGCTCGGAGTGACCGTCCTGTCCGAATGCCTTCCGAGAGCTACTCTGCCGATGAAAGCATCGAGGTAGATCAAGGTATGTCCTGGTAGCATAGTGGGAATGTCACAGACTATGGCAGTCTTTGCACAGCTTTGTGGAGGGAGCAGGAGCAGTGGCTGTGGCTGTTAGATCTAGCTAGAGGTCATTGTCTACCAATAAACTCAAGTTCTTGAACTGTCTGGTGGACTAGCAGATGACCAGTGGCGGGTTCCAAAGCTGAAGATAGAGTTCAAGACTATCGCCTCGGGTGTTATAGGGTGGAGGCGTTCTAGTGCTTATTGTGCACTTTAAGATCATCCAAACTGATGACTATTTCTAATGTGACCATGTGAGCGAACAGCTTGAACATATGCAACTTGTCTGTCAGTTGTGTATTTTGGAATATGATGTTTGATCTGAAGCCTTATATTTTTAGCTTTATAAAATGTAGAGGATTTTCCAAAAGGCCTCGCCTGTGGTTCTTGATAACTGATTGAAAAGTGAAGCAATAGACTGGAGAGGTGATAAGAAAAATATTACGACTGTTGAATAAGATTTGTTTCTAAACACTGAAGCATCCCAGTTATACTTGTTTTGACCATGTTTAGTTACCCTGAAGGAACCCGTTCAATCTACCTCCTGTATATTAACAAACAAGAAGATGACATTACACTCAACATCTCCTAAAACCTCATGCGCGTCCCAAACTCGCGTTCATATGTTCCTTCACCTTAAGATGTCAAAACCTAAACTGAACTAAAACCAAATGCATTCTTGGCTGTCAGTCCTTTCTTGGAAGAGTTGGCACCTTTCCCTACTTTATTGTATAGCTCGCACTAAATATGTTCCTTGTGCTCAACAAGCATTCCATTTTACTAGGCCTTCTTCGCTTTCAGTCTTGTCTGCCTTATCTTGCGTGAATGTCAGGGGGAAGGGCTGCATTCCTCAGTAATGGTCATTGTGGATTTCAGGTAGTTGACCTGCAGATTGCTTACCACATGGTTCAGCTCTCAACTGCTATGGCAGGGAGTTGATTCACCACATGGTTCAGCTCTCAACTGCTAAGGCAGGGAGTTGATTCACTGCTTACCACAAGTCAAGTCAAGTCAGAGAATTTACATAGCGCGCTACATACCCAGAGGGTCTCAAGGCGCTAAGGAAGGGGAGGAGGATTACTTGTCAAATATCCACGTTTTAAGTTGTTTTCTGAATGCTAGGTGGTTCTGGGTGAGGCGAAGGTAAGCGGGGAGTGAGTTCCATGTTTTAGCAGCCAGGTATGAAAAGGATCTGCCTCCCATGGTGGTCCTGTTGATGCGAGGTACAGTGGCGAGGGCTTGGTTGGAAGAACGTAGTTGGCGGGAGGGGGTGTAGAAGGACAGTCGTGAGTTGAGGCATTCTGGTCCGATGTCGTAGAGTGATTTGTGTGCGTGAGTTAGCAGTCGGAAAGTGATTCTCTTATCGACGGGTAGCCAGTGGAGGTCTTTCAGGTGACCGGAGATGTGTTCGTTGCGCGGGATGTCTAATATGATCCTGGCTGAGGCGTTTTGGATTCGTTGGAGTTTCTTCTGGAGTTTAGCGGTAGTACCTGCGTAGAGGGTGTTTCCGTAGTCCAGTCGGCTCGTGACTAGAGCATGGGTGACTGTTTTCCTGGTTTCGGTGGGGATCCAGCGAAATGTTTTTCTGAGCATGCGAAGAATGTTAAAGCAGGATGAGGATATGGCGCTGACTTGTCTGTTCATTGAGAGTGAAGAATCCAGGATGACGCCTAGGTTCCATGCGTGGTCTGTCGGGATGGGGGCTTTTCCAAGGGCTTCCGGCCACCAGGAGTCGTCCCATGCAGAGGGGGATGTACCTAAGATGAGGACTTCTGTTTTGTCTGAGTTCAGTTTCAGACGGCTTTGTTTCATCCATTCGGCAACTTCTTTCATTCCTTCGTGTAGGTTAGTTTTGGCGGTGCTGGGGTCATTGGTGAGAGAAAGGAAAAGTTGAGTGTCATCCGCGTAAGAGATGATGTTGAGGTTGTGTTGGCGGGCGATGGCCGCGAGGGGGCTCATGTAAACGTTGAAGAGGGTGGGGCTGAGTGAGGATCCTTGAGGTACGCCACAGATGACTTCAGAGGCCTCGGACTTGAATGGTGGGAGGCGGACTCTCTGGGTTCTTCCGGAGAGGAATGAGGTGATCCATTCAAGTGCTTTTCCTTGTATACCGATGTTATTGAGGCGTTGTAACAGGGTGCTGTGGCAGACTGTGTCGAATGCTGCAGAGAGGTCGAGGAGGATGCGGGCGACTGTGTCTCCATTGTCCAATAGAGTTCGAATGTCGTCTGTTGCTGCGATGAGGGCGGTCTCAGTGCTGTGTTTTGCTCGGAAGCCAGATTGTGAGGAGTCGAGGGATTTGTTGGCTTCGAGGAAAGCGGCGAGCTGGTTGTTGACGGCTTTCTCGATGACTTTGGCCGGGAATGGAAGGAGCGAAATGGGGCGGTAATTTTTGAGTTCGGTGGGGTCCGCTGTGGGTTTTTTCAGAAGGGCGGTGAGTTCAGCGTGTTTCCAATTTTCCGGGAAGGTGGCGGAGTTGAAGGAGCAGTTGATGACGTCTCGGAGGTGCGGTGCTATGACGGAGTCTGCTTTGTTGAAGATGTGATGAGGACAAGGGTCTGTGGGGGATCCTGAGTGGATGGAATTCATCAGGCGGATTGTGTCCTCAGTGGAGATTGGGTTCCAGTCGTTGAGGGTGTTCACGGGGGGAGAATGTTCAGCAAATGGTTGGGTGGGTTGGTCTCCGGGTTGGTTGTCGAAGCTGTTGTGGATGTCTGCAATCTTGTTGTGGAAGAATGAGGCTAGGGAGTCGCAGAGGGCTTGAGAGGGGGTGATGTCGTTGGAGTAACTGCTAAGGCAGGGAGTTGATTCACTGGCCCATCCTCTGCCATCCACTGCCTGGTCACCTAGAGGCTAAAGATTGTGCTCTACACTCAAGAGCTATCACTAGGGCTAACTGCCTAAAGGGCAATGAGAGGAACCCAGCTCCAGGCCTCCACCTCTAGGTGCTGGAGGAACTTGAACCGTACTTAGTTTACGTCTCTCCCGGCCTTTCTTCTGAGTCTCATTCAACTCCAGTTCAGCAGCCGTCCTAACAGTCTTGTGGTGACATCAATGGATGCCTCCGCTCTGACCAACACGGATAGGTTTTCTGGAATATTTACATAACTAGTAAACCCTGGAAGTTGCGCTCTCAATATGTCGCCAATCCTGGTGCTCCCGTGAGTCACGGAAGGATGGCTAGACCGTTCCTTAGTACCGAATTGTGGGTTGGTCCCCACTGGTTTTCAGTCTTTTTTTTATTTACAAGAAATCACATTGTAAACTGATGAGCACAGTTGGATGCTCCTATAGAAAGGCAGGTCGGAGCGGTTATTCAACTCAGAATAGCGCAAGAGAAACTTTGAAGACCATAGTGTGGCATGAATAGTCGGGTTTGTGATGAGGTATTGAGACTGATTGTGGAGGAATGTGAGTAGGTAGAGTTGGTATTGGAGTCTGTTACTCTGGTCTCTGGTGCACCATCGATAGGTTGGATTTCAGGTAGGATTATAAAAATTTAATTTATTAACAGAGTGAATTCATGATCTGTCATCGCGTCCTATTGGGTATGTCCGCACAACCACCATGCTATTGAACCCACAGATTTTTGTCCACTGCTATTAAGGGCTTAAATAAGTAACTTTAAATTGATCTGTAGGGATGCTCATGCCATCCGTAACTCCTCTCGTTGCTGGACTTGGCCCTCTCTGCAGGGTCTCCACCAAGCCTTTTGCGTTTACCGCTCCTATTTCCTGAATGCATTTTTGTTGACTTTTGGCACTCTGTGCTCTTTACCACTGCTAGACACTGCTAACCTGCTTGTGCTGACTTAAAACATGGTAAAATTGAGCTGCACCCGATTGGCACATTCGTTTATTTGTAAGTCCATAGTAAAGTTATACAACATGTAAGCAGGGCCTATAAACCAAATTGTACTAGTGGGCCTGCAGCCCTTGTTGTGCCTTCCTTACCAGGAAGAGCTGCCCTGTACTTCATAGGACTGTCCTGCTGCTTGAAATCTGCCTTGCTGCTGAGACCCAGTGCTCTCAGTGTGACTCCAAGGCCTCCTGATCTGAACTACAGGGACACAAGAAGCTCCAGCAACTTTTAATTGCACACTTCGACCCTGCCTAAAGAGTCCTATCCTCCAACGGGTGCACTATCCACCCAGTCCTACGCCCTTGGAAGTGGTGTTAAAGCTTCCAAACAGCCAACCACCAAAATGTGGGACTTAAAGAAACATTTTAAGCCAAAAAGTCCCCTGAGTACTGAGGAGACAGGGACTTACCTGCTTTCCGATCCGCTAAAAGTGCATTGCTGGTCGGCCTGACTTAACGGTAGCTCCTGCTACATTCTTCTCTGCAGCACTAAATCCCGATCTGCAGCTCCTCTCAGAAGTGGTATCAGACCGCATAAAGCCCTCTTTGGCTACAGCCTGAAGCCTTATCCCGTTGTAGATTTTCGACTTCCAAAATAGTGACAAATTCCGAACGTAGAAATCTTCAAAATGTCTTAAGTCTGAAGGTAAGCTGAGACCAAGCCCAATCCACCTTGATTATCTGAACCATATTCCAATGTGGTAGATCATAACTTTCAATTTTACCCTGGTCTCGTGCATCTAGATGCCTGCGGTTGGTGGTTTGTTTTGGAGGGTTCATTTTGGTGCTATTTTTCACTTTAAATGTGAAAATCCATAACTTCAGGTCTACTAATTAAATGTATCACTTTTGGTCTCTATTTATTAAAAAAAAAATCCAAATTGGTGTGGGGTTTTTTGTTGTGTTCTGTTTCCACCTTATGTTCTGTTTCCACGTTATTACTGCTTGCGAGCTGCATAAATACTTTACACATTTCCTGTGAGTTGAGCTTTTGTGCCAAGCTACCATAGGGCTAAGCACAGGTTGATTTAGTGACTTTTGTGGTTCACCCTGTCAAGCAATGTGTTTATTATTTGAGTGGTTTCTGCTTGATAAGGGTTCTAACACCCGTATACAGCAAAAGTGCCTCCTTGATTCAGGGGTGTTTGCTTTTTGTGTTTGGACTCTGTCTCATGTGGTGGTTTTGTTTTGGAAGCCCATATTTTGGGGGATGACTTGTTTAAAGGAGATATGTCTTGTGTAACCACCATTGCAAAAGAGCGCTTCCTTGCACAAAGATTAGTGTCGTAGTAGATGTACCCAGTTTTCATAAGTGTGTCAAGCATGAGTGCTGGGAATAATTGCTACAATGAAGTAGTGGAATTTAAAATTGGAGTTACATTTTTATTAGGTGAATGGTGGTATAATGTATGACAATTCCATGGGGTGCATTTCTTTGCCAATAAATAAAGGTGGTGGCAAACTTACTGAAGAAGGCTATGTTCCGATTTTTGAGCCCGGGAATTATAACTGGTCTCCAGTTTGGCCTTCATCAGTATGGTGATAGAGGCTGTACTGTGCAAACAACTGCAAAGGCATCTAATGTGCCATTTGCTTGTGAATAGTCAGGGATCTGTCTTGGTGGTGGGCTTGTGTGTCCTGTAGCCAGCAGTCCAGCTACAGGATTGGTTAAACCCTTTAATAGAGCTGACCTGCACTGTTTTAAATCGAGGCAGTGAAAGGGGTCACTGGTCTAGGCACACTCGGGGTTCCTTCCAGGAAAAAGAATGATGCACCTAACGTGGAGCCCCTCAGAAGAGACTTTTCTCCAGCGGTGTTTGACATCTGTTCATTGAACATGCAAGTACAAGCTGGGGGTTCCACGTGGACAGTAGCGATAGATGCTAGAGTACTGTAGGCGCTGAAGTAGGTCATTTCTCACTGTCTGGTGCACGTGGCAGGGGAGGTTGACAACTAACTAAGCCATTCAGATGGCTCCGTGAGTTAAAAACTTGCTGCTTGCGGGTTCTACAGGTCATGTGCTGGCGATTCTGCCAAAGCAAGCTCAGACAATAGTAACACCTGCTAAATGCTACATTCAGATGCGCTGAGGTGTGTAGTCTGGCATAAACACGTTGTTTACGCAGCTAAAAATACATTCCTTGTAATTTGGGTTTAGTGCACCCCTAGTTATTAGGAACTAGCCCTTATCTGCTGACAAAACTGGAGTACATCTGGCTAATTGGTTCCTGACTAGACCAATCACTGGAATGGTTAAACTTAGATTATTGAGGAAGATGAGCCCTGATCCATTTTGAAATGAGTTTTTATAGATGACAATAATATTTCCATGCACTTACGATGCTGAGCATTTCCCAGGTCCTGTCCCTGAGCAGGAATGTCTGTTTAGAGCAATTCGAGGCGGATCTACAAATAGTCACCCTGAGGACTGTACACAAATGGTGATCGGAGGAGGCTTGCCACTAGTCCGACCAGTGACAGTCACTCAGGTTAGTTTCCCAAACATCAGTATTCGCGCACTGTGTGACTCTAGACCGAGGCCAGCCTTATGCAGAGCAATCCTGACACTGCTCCTCATGACAACACTTAATTTGAAACTTCTAGGCGAGGTCCCCTCTTGTGTGTTTGATCCAAGTCACACCTCCCTGATGAGGCATCGTCAGACTGACACCGGTCTGGGGTTCTCACTGATGAAGCATCATCAGGCTGACACCAGTCTGGGACTTTCACCGATGAGACCTCGTCAGGCTGACACCAGTCTGGTGTTCTCACTGATGAGGCATCGTCAGACTGACACCAGTCTGGGACTTTCACCGATGAGACCTCGTCAGGCTGACACCAGTCTGGTGTTCTCACTGATGAGGCATCGTCAGACTGACACCAGTCTGGGGTTCTCACTGATGAGGCATCGTCAGACTGACACCAGTCTGGTGTTCTCACTGATGAGGCATCTTCAGACTGACACCAGTCTGGGGTTCTCACTGATGAGGCATCTTCAGACTGACACCAGTCTGGGGTTCTCACTGATGAGGCATCGTCAGACTGACACCAGTCTGGGGTTCTCACTGATGAGGCATCGTCAGACTGACACCAGTCTGGTGTTCTCACTGATGAGGCATCTTCAGACTGACACCAGTCTGGTGTTCTCACTGATGAGACATCGTCAGACTGACACCAGTCTGGGACTTTCACCGATGAGACCTCGTCAGGCTGACACCAGTCTGGTGTTCTCACTGATGAGGCATCGTCAGACTGACACTAGTCTGGGGTTCTCACTGATGAGGCATCGTCAGACTGACACCAGTCTGGGGTTCTCACTGATGAGGCATCTTCAGACTGACACCAGTCTGGGGTTCTCACTGATGAGGCATCTTCAGACTGACACCAGTCTGGTGTTCTCACTGATGAGGCATCGTCAGACTGACACCAGTCTGGTGTTCTCACTGATGAGGCATCATCAGACTGACACCAGTCTGGGGTTCTCACTGATTATGCATCGTCAGACTGACACCAGTCTGGTGTTCTCACTGATGAGGCATCGTCAGACTGACACCAGTCTGGGGTTCTCACTGATGAGGCATCGTCAGACTGACACCAGTCTGGTGTTCTCACTGATGAGGCATCGTCAGACTGACACCAGTCTGGGGTTCTCACTGATGAGGCATCGTCAGACTGACACCAGTCTGGTGTTCTCACTGATGAGGCATCTTCAGACTGACACCAGTCTGGTGTTCTCACTGATGAGGCATCGTCAGACTGACACCAGTCTGGTGTTCTCACTGATGAGGCATCGTCAGACTGACACCAGTCTGGGGTTCTCTCTGATGAGGCATCGTCAGACTGACACCAGTCTGGGGTTCTCACTGATGAGGCATCGTCAGACTGACACCAGTCTGGGGTTCTCACTGATGAGGCATCGTCAGACTGACACCAGTCTGGGGTTCTCACTGATGAGGCATCTTCAGACTGACACCAGTCTGGGGTTCTCACTGATGAGGCATCGTCAGACTGACACCAGTCTGGGGTTCTCACTGATGAGGCATCGTCAGACTGACACCAGTCTGGGGTTCTCACTGATGAGGCATCGTCAGACTGACATCAGTCTGGGGTTCTCACTGATGAGGCATCGTCAGACTGACACCAGTCTGGGGTTCTCACTGATGAGGTATCCTCAGTGCTGATGCCAGTCTGGTGTTCTCACTGATGAGGCATCGTCAGACTGACACCAGTCTGGGGTTCTCACTGATGAGGCATCCTCAGTGCTGACACCAGTCTGGGGTTCTCACTGATGAGGTATCATCAGACTGACACCAGTCTGGGGTTCTCACTGATGAGGCATCGTCAGACTGACACCAGTCTGGGGTTCTCACTGATGAGGCATCCTCAGTGCTGACACCAGTCTGGGGTTCTCACTGATGAGGCATCGTCAGACTGACACCAGTCTGGTGTTCTCATTGATGAGGCATCATCGGGTTGAAGCCAGTCTTGGTTTCTCACTGAAGCATCACCAGGGCTGACAGCAGTCTGGGCTGCTTATGTGCCTTTCTGGCGGGGGCATTTGGTGTCTGGCAGTTTGAGATGAGCGTTCCCTTCAGGACCAGGTTCAATACTGATTTGGCTATGGAGAACCTCTTTCTAGAGTGCCACAATGGGTGAAAAATGACCTGTTGAAATGCTACCCTGAGTGATTGCCAGTGGGCACCGGTAACCACTGGCTCAAATTAAGGGCTTCCTGCAAGCATTCCTCATCATGTCTCAGGTGTTTGAATCCCGCCAGTATAGGTAGGGATTATTTTTTTCGACCTCACTGTCTTACAGGGGCTTTCTGGGCAGAGGACCTCTGTTTTCGAATATTTCTCACATAATGCGGTCTGCTCTCTGGTTTCTACCCTGGCTTCCATGATCTACCAAACTCTGATTAGGAAAGTGATGCGTGTGCTCATGTCTCTGGGGCCTCGTTGGACTGCCCTCAGTGGTGGGATCTGGCAGGGTCCGATCTGGGTGTTGGGACCCTCCTTTGATTCTGTTTCGGGATTGTTTTAGGTTTGCTCCAGTGAGTGTCGCTCTAGTTGTCCTCGCTTCCCTTTGGTATCTACAGACTGATCTGAGCTTGCTCTTGGGATTGTCCTTCAGACATTTGACCCAAGCGCCCCTGGACACCCTATTGGAGATGTTGGTGTCAGTTCCAAAATCAGGTAACTCGGCATGGTGTCATTTATCTCAAGGTTTCAGGATATATTCAAAGATTTGGCTACACACCAGTTATGCTAAGAAGTAAGATGCCTGCAATAGGAAGGTATTATGATCGTGTGAATCTGTGCCCTGAGGTGTCTGACTGTTAGAGTAAGATTTGTAGAGAAAGTTCATATCCTTGTGTTGACCGCTTGGGCCTCGCCTGCTTGGAGAGGTGTGCTTTGAGCTCGAGCCTTGTGCAGAGGCGCTTCGAGAGAAACCTACAGCTCTGATGCGGATCATGATCCTAAGGAAATAGTAACCGTAGAACCTTCCTTGAAGCCGGATTCTAGGAGCTTAGAGATGCTAAGGAATAAAACTGATACCAAACAGGAGTTTAAATGTAAGAACCAATGAATGATTCCCTTTTTTATGATCCATTATTTCATCTGATCTGCCATCCCCTAAAGATTAAAGATTTATTCTGTACCCCATATTTTCCTTATTCCATTCCTAATTGAAAAGCTCTAATATTTGGTTATCAATTTACTACAACCTGTTGAATCCCAAGCCATGTCCATGCTGTGTGGGCATCCTGCTGCCTGTGTTTGACTTCCGGTTCACCCTGGCAGGTGTGCTGCTGCTGCTTCCGGTTTGTTGGCAGTGGCTTTTGTTTTTGGCGCAGAGGCCTCAGTTTCAGAAGGAAAAGATGGGAAATCAGACGCTATTCACTCCGAAGCTTCCGCGAGCAGATAACTGCGTCTGGGTCGTGCGAACATGGCCCTCGTCTTCTGTAGACCCTTAATTGCCAATTACCTTCTTTATTCCCTTTCTCCTGCCTACTTTTTGTTCCGAGATATCAGGGTAATTGGATTGATAAAAAAACTGAGAAATATAATGGAACAGTGTGTCCAGGCTGAGACGTGGCGTGTTCGCGTTCAGAAGGCATTTGTACAAGCATGTGTAGGGCTCTGCCCATGAAGACGTCAGCCTCCGCTGACGGGAGCGGAGGTCTGTCTCTTTAACACCCGCGGTGCTTACAACAAGCATTTGCAATGCAAGAGGTCTTTCATTGGTGAGTGTTTGACAATGACTTTTATTTGTGTTTTTAAAACAGATAAGGCATTGTCATTTACAATTCCAATAGCTTAAACTGTGGCAAATGTGAGACCTATTACATTGCAAAAAAAACGTTAGCAAAGCGCGTGTCCTGCCTGCAAGAGCAGGCAGGACAAATCTATTTGAGAAAAGAGTGCTCGGAGGCTGAAATTAAATCTACCAAGTAACAACACACAACAGATTACAAAATGAGACAAGGGGGTACTAAGGAGGGACTACGCAATTCGACCAATGAGCAGCCACAGGTTACATTGGGCAGTGACACTAGCCAATGAAATATATGGGCAGAGAGGGGGCGAGCTTCAAGTCCCTACCTCAGTACAGCATGCCTCGCAGAGCAGCTCATGCGCTCCCCAGGCTTGACCTAAAAATGACTCACAACACAAGGAGGGAGGTACCCTGGCAACCAATAAGGGACCGGGTTAACAAGTATAAGAGAACAAAAAAAGGTCCCTAGACGTTGGGGGTGTACCCGATGTCGTACGGTAGCTCACCAAGATGGCTTGGGGGCTATCTACGACTTGACAGAGAAACTTATCTTTTAGATTCAACATGCATACAATACCTAAATCGGGGCTAACAGTCAGTGTAGGAACTCTGTGTACAATTATTCACAACATTTTTTCAAAAGACTCTAATCATCGCCATTATTTAAAATCAACAATTTATTGTTTAAAATTTATAACCTAATACAGTTTAACAATGCATAAAAAAAATGTTCACAATCAAATACAGATTTAAAAAACCAAGCCATCTTGGTGAGCTACCGTACGACATAGGGTATACCCCCAACGTCTAGGGACCTTTTTTTGTGCTCTTGACCTATAAATGGTAACCTATCTGGGGCTTTTACAGCAGATGTCTGTATTGGGCTCACTTTTTTAGCTCACTGTCACAGGATGTACCATAGGGTCTCTGTAACAAGCAGTACAGCCTGAGGCAGAAAAATATTCTCACTATTAGAAAATTCTACCAACTGAGGCGATAATTTTCTAAATAAATCCAGAAAGGCAAGTATTGTAATGTTTGGGTTGAATGTAGGGTCACTATAAGCAATTAACGGCCCTCTGCCACTTTATTGTCTTCAGTGCAGCTCCCAATATTCTGATCTTCTAAAATAGCCTTATAGCCCGGTGCCAAAGGCTATTCTGGTTGTTAAAGGCCCTGAACGTGAGTTATAGCCCTGAGCAGCAGGCTGAGTGAAAGAAGGTAAACTTCTCTTCCAGCCTTACAGTGGATCAGAAACCAAGAGTATGCCCACCCCCCTGTAAGGAAGATCATAGACCAGCGGTGTCCCCCCCCCCCCCCCCCCCCCCCTCCCACCTTCCAGCCTTCCAGTGGATTTTATTGGCGAAGGACAGCCCATGGCAGCCAGTGCAAGACCTATTGGCTTTTCCAATGCTTGTTTTTTCTATCTTTACAGGCCTGGTCTTACTCCAGTGCACCACAGCCAGTAGGAAGTTTCGTTTGCCCATGTTTGTTTTTGTTAAGTCCACGCTCATGTTTGGCAGTTTTAAGAAATCCCTTTTTCCCAAAAACGGACACATCTTTCGCTACTTTTCAGTTGAGGAATTCTCCGCCGGTTCCAAAGCAGCTGACACTTCTCAGCTTTGCCTGATCGTTCTGTACATTGTCCGCATTTATTAAAGCTTTGAAGTCCTGTTGTATTCGTGCTCCAGAGCAAGACTCCTGCACAGGCAGATGTGGCCTCTGCGCCCCTGGCTAAGCACATTAGAAAGCTAGAAGAACTGTTTTAAATCTCCAGAGAGCTGTAGGTTACCAGCCCCCCGGACTCGTCCCCTCAGAGACGGTGTCGGCCTGCTTGTTGGTATCATCAGACACCAGTCTGCAGATAATGCAAACGTGCTGTGGCGTGTAAAGCTGCAACCAGATCACGGCGCAGCCCACTGTAGGGAGCTGCGTGATCTTCAGCAGCGTAGCCATTGTGGATCCCCAGTCCAAGGCACTGAATGACACCCCCCCCCCCCCCCCCCACGCCTGCTGTTGGAATGAAAAGACCCATACAGCAGATCTCAAGCTTCAGTGGGGCCACCAGGCCTCTGGCCCCGGTGCACTGCACCTGTTGCACCAGTGGAAGTAACGCCCCTGGATGGAGTCCTACAGTAGATGGCTCTGTAATTACACAGTGGCCTATTTTATGTTGTATATCATATATGCACCGCCTTGGGGTAGGAGAGGCCATCAGAGTATCGGAGGATAGGCCTTGTCCGGCCTTCTTGAGCTCCGGTAAAACTGTACCGGGCATACATTCCGGTCCACCCTCACAACCCCGACTGCAATGGCTTTCGTCATTCTCACTGTGTCCTCCCCACGCCCATCCCCCTGTGACACCAGCCGCGTGGGCACCACAACTCCATCCAAACCCAGAATGAAGAAAGACCAACCCATTCAAGATGGCGTCCTAAACCGGCCCGCCATCCTTGTCTCCAGGAGTCCAACCCGGAGGAAGGCTTCCCCCCTTCTGAGCCTTGGACATGCGAGCGTTGGATCATTTCAACACGAGCCCCCCGTAACAGCAGAGCCCCCCCCCCCCCCCGTGTGTACCGGGGACCTTGAATCACAGCTCCCTACATCGTGATCACAGTGCAGACAGCGCCTCTCTGTCCCTCTGCTCAGAACTGTGGGAAGGCGGCATCATTTGGCTTCTAGGTCGCGCCCTCATAATGTCAATAACATAACACGTGTATTTGTAAAGCGCACTTATCACCCGTGGGTCTCAAGGCGCTGAATAACAGATATTTGTTACCCAACTCAATGGTACTCATTTTATAGACCTCTGATAGATGAACGGCTGAGTGGACCCGCCGGGATGTGAACCTGTGACCATGAGGCCGAACACAGGCCCCTGCAGTGGATGCATTAGTTCACTGAGCCACCAGACCCGGCTAAATGGTTTATACCCGTATAAAAATTGGAAATGTACATGCATTATCGGTTTGTTTTTAAGTAGTCATGTATGAAATTTGATTTTAGGTACAAATGTTTTATTGAATGTGCTTTTATGGTCGCTTATGGCCGAATAACGACTTTTTTGACTGACTGTAAATGTTTTGTGACCATATACAGGCCAGACTCCCGATTAACATGTACCCAGTGTCTTCCCTAATCCTCTCCATACTATGTGAGGTGACTCTCCTCCAGGTTACTATAAGGTGAAGCGGACCTATTGTAAGATTTAGATATCCCTCTCCTCCATGAAGAAATCCTAATTGCATGTATATATCTCACGCCGGGCAGCGCGCTGCTCCTGAACCCAAGGTTGGTGGTTAGTCCAATGTAGGGGACACTGGTAGATTTTGGGATTAGTCGCGTGCGCTCCAGGACGCCATTCAACGCAGTCCCGCCTGGTTCCCTGCTGTGGATTAAAGTAAAATGAGTCCAGCAGGATCATGGGAGGGAAAAGGAGGATGTGTGAGTTCATGCAGATGTTTTAAGGGGTTAATAGATGAGAAAGAGGAGAGTAGGAACTGAGGTTACAGGGCTATTGGTTTCCCAAAAAGGAGAGGCTGTGATTTTTGGAACCGGATTTTGGTAATTTGCAGAAATATATTAAGAGATTAAAACCAACATTCATGCGACTTTGAGAATGTTGTTCCCGGAAAAAAGAGGCTTGGAAAGGAGGAGAGCCATGCAAAAGGCAGAGAATCAGAAGATTTAAGTATATACCACTTTTTTGCTTTTGATACTGAATTTAAGTCTAGAGGACGCTTTGTGGGAAACCCTGCCATTTGAGGGTGCAAATACTGTATAAGGAAACGGCATTATTTGCATGTGAAGATAGTGCTATATTCCATACTTAGCTAGGTGCTAGAGTAAGGTGAACAGACTGCCCACTGCTGGGTTAGCGCTTGACCACCGCTTCTGCAAGGAGAACTGATCAGCACAGGGTGGAAGCACAAAGTAATGGCCGGACGCAAACCGTGGAAAACGATTGTGCAAATGCTGGTGCGAATGTTACTGATGATTGCCCTCCAGGTTGGCGCACACACTATTATAGCGCACAGAAGGATCCATGTAGGACGCCTCTGGTTTGACGTGGCACAAGGTGGCGGATGAGGACTACCTCCCAGAACAGTGGACGCGTTACTGCCTGCATTCCTGTGGGTGGAGAGCATGCACTGAGGAGACCGGCTCCCTTTACACAAGTCCCTGAAGAGTTTGTGTGCAAAGGGATACTAGTCTGACTTCCTGATTCCGCCCTTGGATGGGTGGGACTGCAGGCTCTTCTGCAGAGGGAAGGGGGCCCTTTAGGTGAGTCCCCCACCCCTTTTTGTCTTTCATGATCACACCTTCAGTTTGGCTGGTGACCAGAAGTGCTGAATTCTCACTTCTTGTCGGGCCTCTGTTGTGACTACCCTGATGTGAGGGGCTTCCTTACCCAGCATCTGTGTCTGGAGAGAAGCCTCACAGTGACATCTGACAGGAGAACGTCCTAAAACAGTTTTAGCAACATTTATCATGGGAATGATGCAAAGAAATGTATTTATTTTCAATTTGCAAGAGGTCATGTCAACATGCGCTCTGAAAAAAGATACAATTGGTTGCCTAAGTAATCCATGTATTTCCCCAACAGTGCTTTGGCCTTGTTTTCACCTCTGAGGTGGAGGTTTCTCTCTGATGTGTGTTGGCTGGAAAGCATTTCAACCATAAATGTTGAGACATATCACCTTTTCAAGGCATCCTTTAAATTAACCCCCCCACCCCCTAAAAACACAATAATTTTTGCCAATAAGGTCACCCGCTGCCAGTAGTTTCCATCAGGGAACCATGTAATGCACTTTTTTTTTAAATAATCTAGGCTCACAAGAAATTACAATGACCCAGAAATTTTGATTTGAAAACATGACTAATTTGAGACGCGACAAAGCACTCCGTTCCCCAACGTGCCTTTCAGCCATGACTTTTAAGTTTTCCTCATCGAAGACCACAGAGAGCTTGTTTTTCATTCAGTGTTTTTCAAAGTTAACTGACATCGAAAAAGTGAAAAGTTCTTAATGTGCGCAAACTGCGTAAATAACTGTTGCATTTTACAGGCCGAAATAATTTGTAAAGATTTAGAATAATGAAAACTGCACTTACCAGAACATCTTGAGGGGTGCAGAACCGATGTCACTACCTTATATCCCCAGGTAGCGGACATATCTCGCTCATTAAATAGACTGTTCCGGAGTATCACGTCACCTATTTTAATTCACTTTTTTCACCAATCTACACTACATTTTAGCCCACACACCCTCACTTTATCAAACAGCTATTCTAAAACAAGCATTTACAATGCAATGGTTTTGCCTTTGTTAAAGTTAGAGCTATTGGCATTGCTCTTGACATTTTTATTTATGTTTTTTTAACATAAATAAATGGCATTGTCATTTACAATGCCACTAGCTTTATCTCGCAAATGACACACACAAACACCCACGGAGAGGCCCCCCCAAACACACACAGAGCCCCCCACACACACACACCCACACAGAGCCCCCCACACACACAGCCACACAGAGCCCCCCACACACAGCCACACAGAGCCCCCCACACACACAGCCACACAGAGCCCCCCACACACACAGCCACACAAAGCCCCCCACACACACAGCCACACAAAGCCCCCCACACACACAGCCACACAAAGCCCCCCCAAGTATAAGGTACTTAAAATGAGTAATTTTGTCAAAATGACACGTCATGTGTAAGATTATAATGTGTTATTACGCATGCTCCGTGTGTGCGCCTGGTATTGTTTGGCATTAAGATGTGATACAAAGTGACCAAAATGGTGCTGGGGCTACTGGACCAAAATGCATTACATTCACCTTGCTACCAGAACCCACGATCTGGACGGAGTTCGAGCATTTAAAAGTGATTTAAGACATAACACATCGAAAACATGCCACTTCATACACAGTAAACTTGACGAGCTATAGCAACACGTTTTTCAATACAACGGGGATGGACACCAGTACATGGCTGGGGCTTTAAGAAGACGTCACCGTCCAACGTGTTACTAAGGCGGAAGTAAATGCAGCGCTCCTTTTCAATGGCCTCACACGCCCATCACGATTGCTAGTCGGCTTGCTACAATGAGTCATTACTATCGGAAACCGCATCCGACTTTAATCTTACGTTTTACAGTATTTTTACACGTACCCTCCAAACAATGCTTCCGGATTAATTGGTGCAATATTTTTTTTATTTACCACCCAAGATCCCACTCCTCCTCCCGGCAGTGAGAGCGCAATGAACAACAAATTAAAGTCCGAAGAATGGTTTTCAGGAAGGGTGTATTGGCGGCGGTTAGGACAGTGGCAAGAGTAATGCGGAGGAGTACGTTTGCATTTCGGGGTGGGCATGCTGGGAACGGAGGGAGACAGGATGGCAGGAGATGGGTGGAGGAGTGCACAAATTACGTTCTCAGTTAAGGAAAAGATTGGGTACCAGAATACTTTATATATAGTACAACGAAAGTGCACATGACAGATCAGATTGTGTGAAGTCCAAAGGATCACTTCAGAGTTAGCAGTGTAAGAAAGGCATGTACGGAGGGCGTGTGCACCCTATGTGTAACCTGGATGTGCTGGTGAAATACAACGCGACTTTCTGCAAGTTGAACGAAACTGCTTCCGAATTAGTAAACTACCTAGGACCGTTCACTCTATACCCTTCACATGTCGGATGGTGTTCAACGCGGGCTGCCGTTAGTAACTGACTTTATTTACTACGTGATTGCAAGATGAAAGTCGGCGCTTTACAAAACTGAGGGCATTTTTCCTTAGTTCCTTTAGATTTCAAAGAAAGCATACCTTTGAGTTGGCTACTCGCAACACTTGTTTTTTGACAAAACTACAGAATAGTGCATTTCGGTTAGCACGCTGTGTTATGTTTTCTTTATTTGATTTTCACTAGCATGCCACACATTCTCAGTTAGTATATTGTATTCGGCCAGTTTGTAGCATCCACTTCTAATCTAGACTGCAGTCCAATTTACAGGTTTTCTGTTGCTGACATTAACGGGTGGTCGGAAAAGGGGGGGGGCTCTGGCGAATGGTTAGAGGCTCGTTGAGGGTTGCGGAGACGGGGCTGGGGCTCAGGAGCAGAGGATGTGGCGTGACAAGACGGGGGGCTATGCTTGGAGCTGGGGGCTCAGATGTCTGAAGGACATGGGGGGATGGGGGCAGGGTGTGCGCCGGTGGGGTGAGGGTGTCCCGGACTGCGGGGGTGCAAGGAAAGTGAAGGAATACAGGGGTGGAGGGGGGTTAGGGGGTCGGGAGCACGCAGAGGTGGTAGCAAGTCACGGTGGGGTGGGGTCTACTCCTAGACAAAAATACGAAAATGCAAAAAAGGCTGTTTAAGGGGATTGGGATGCATATGTTTTTGAAGTAAAAAGGAGCAACAGTGAAGGGATCTGGCCAGAACGCACGGCATGTCCAGCATTAAGTGGGGGAGGGTCGGCCGCCAACAAGGTTTTAACTCCAAGCCGGGAAATCGGAAAGGGGAGGGGCGTCCAGCATCGCTAAGCTTTTGGGCAACCCTGTCCACACCATGGCAAATATGCCTGGGTCTTTCATGTACCGCCTGACTGATGGAGGTAACTCGCGCCGAAAGCAAAAAACTCCAAAGACAATATTTTTATATTCACCTCGACAAATAAACGTCATAAGGACTAAGGCCCCAGGCGCTGCCGCTCACGGCGATCGTGCTAAGTGCATCATCGATGCCACATTTTAAAAGGTCGAAACAAGCAATGGCGGGAGCGTGACTAGAGGGGAACTTAGAGGTCCAGTTCGCGCCGGCCCTTCACGGTACACCGAAGGTCAGGGGAGAGAGCATTCTGGAGCCAGTTAGATGTTGCACGCAAGGTATATTACAACTCTCTGCCCTCAAACTACATACACACCACAAAGTGCCTTACTTCCTGCATGCGCCAAGCTTAAAGCAGTACACAACCACCACGCTTAGTAAGAGAATGGCAACACGGGGCATCACCCACAGACACCCAAGTGTTGGTCCTGGAATCCCTAACGGAGAAGATGCATTTCTGTCAAACTGTTTTTTCCTAGTTTGTTACCAGAAATGTCACTAAGGAGGCTCTGCGGAGACTGAGGAGGTGTCTGCAGAATCTGAGGGGGTGTCTGTGGAGACTGAGGAGGTGTCCGCTGGACAGTCAGCACGCACCCTGCCCGCTCTCACCACTCTGTCACGCACCTCCCGCGCAACGTCACGCACACTGGCAGCCCTCCCCTACCCCTGCACAGTCACACACCGCCACCTCCTACAGAAGTGTCTCAGCACGTGCCCTGCCTGCCCCCACACACTGTACTCCACGCACATCCACACACAGACGTCCAGCGCCTGCAGCTGTGCGGTCTCATCACACACTGTCCGCCCTCACACTCTCCCTTCCACACACTCGGGCAGTAGGGGTACGCCCCATACGAACACCACCAGCTCCTGTGCAATTCCTTTCTCTCCACAATGACGCACACTGCCAACACTTGCTGCGGGGTGTGAGGTCCATCCGCACATACCTTGAGCTCCCACACTGCCCTTACACACACACTGCAAGCCGAGGCTCTGCTGCAGAGGTGAGAGTGGCAGCAGGCTCCTCACAGATTAGCTGCACTGCACCTTAGCAAGGACACACCCTGCAGTGTCAGTGCGGTGCGCACAAGACAAGGAAGGAGGCACCAGCTTTTGAGACACACCTGCCTCGGGGGTCCACTGCTCAGCCAGTGCTCGTCAGTATTTTGAGTATAAGTCCTGTGGATGTCACTTCTGAGTGCTGCCGGCACGTGCGCTGCTGTCCCCGCACCCCGGCTCACACTCTGGGTCCGATCCAGCCTCGCACTACCTTCCCTGCCACCGGAGCGCAGAGAGTGCAGCCGGGATTCAATGCGAACGGCAACTTCAAAAGGAGGGAAGGAAACGGCTCCCTGAGCGCTGCAAACCTTGCGGGGGCTTCTAGGCGACAGGAGGACCCTTGGCGTGACTTACACAGACCCTGGCAGCACAGACACCCACAGGTCCGAAGAAGTAACGGGCGAAGCAAGGAGCACCCTGACAGATCCCACTGGAAGAAGAGGGGGTGGGGCTGATCCCTGTGGTGTGAGAGCAACAGATCCCACGGGGGAATAAGAGGGACAGACCCCAGAGGAGTAAGAGGAATAGATCTTATAGGAAAAAGAGAAATATATTTGAACTGAATAAGGGTGGAGGAACAGATCCCAGCGGAGTAGGATAATTGATCCAAATGAAAATGCTGACGGGAGCCGGATCCCAATAGGATAGCATCGAAAGGACGGCGAGCAGGACATCGGGAGCGACGGATCACGGCGTAGAAAGAAAGAAACAACTGGTCCCAGATCACAGCGAGACCCAATCACGACCAGATCCGAACAGACACCAGTGAGGCATCCACGGAGCACGTGGTAAAGGGGCGTGGCCAAAAGATCTGCGACCGAGAGCAAAGACACATCCAACTTTACACGGAGGGGCGGAGGACTGTACCACCGGATCCCAGAGGAGTGCACAGGACAGATCCACTGGCGAAGGGTGGACAACGCGCGCCCCGCTTTCAGCAGTGGACAGAGCTCAGCAAGGTGGAGGAGTGAGGACAGAGCTGACCTCGGAGGCCGACTGTGGACAGAGCTGATCTCAGAGTGTGGACAGATCTTCCAGGGACTGCAGGTGTTGGGGTGGGGGAGCGGGGGAGGAACGGGATGGTGCGGGTTAGAGGAGCTCGAGGCGTTGGGGATGACTGTGAGCAAGTGGGACTGGACTGGGACAAGTAAGAGAAGCGAGGGGCTTCTAGGCGCTGTGGGTGGAATGCGACGCTGGAGAATGTCTTTCAGGGACTGCAGCGGATGGGTGAGCGGGAGAGGATTAAACGGTTCAAGAAATCGAGAGGCTTCTGGGCGCTACAGGAGCGAGAGTGAGCGGGTGCAGCTGGACTGGTATAGGTAAGAGAGGGGATTTAGGCATTCTGGGGTTAGAAGGGTGAGCGCAGGGGTTTAGAGCGTTCCGGAGTGAGGGGGGGGGGGGAGGGGGCGGGGGGAGGGGGCGGGGGTGTGATCCGGCTAAAAAAAAGGCTGCGGACTGGTCAGGATATTATAGTGCCGTGAAGGCACCGTAAGGAAGTGAGGCGCGCGCAGCAGGTGTCTGCGAGCGCAGCTGGAAAAGTCTATGAGAGACCACAGGCCTTATGGAGCTCACCCCTTTTCTCTGCCACACCCGCTAGTGCAGTCACTTCCTTTAGGCTCCGCACTCTGTCCTCTGGTATTCCACTATGTTCTGCACTGCTTCAACCTTTCCAGATTATGGCAATCTGTTCCTGCCCTTATGCCATCTCCACGGCCGTACCGCCGCAATACAAACCCTCGGGCTCCCCCGCTCTTCCTGTTCGCCAGTAGTCGTAAGCAGACCTAAAGGGATGGACTTCGTGGCGCTCGGAAGAGGTGTCTGTCAGTAGAAGTAGGACTCTCTACAGAAGCATGGACCTTATACAAGTGCCTCGAAGGGACTGACTTCGAGGTAGAGGATAGTGGGCGTCCACCAGTCAAGATAACAGGGTTTTTGGAGGGGGTGGGGAGAGGGGCGGGAGAGTACACGAACGGCGGGAGGGGGGCGGGAGAGAACGAGGGGGGCGGGAGAGTACACGAACGGCGGGAAGGGGGCGGGAGAAGACGAGGGGGGCGGGAAACGTTGACATCCATCGGACAATTTTGCTTAGAGAAGGATGGCTTTTCAAGAAGCTGAGCTCTTCTGATAAAACAGCTTTTTTCGTGTATTTAAAAAGAAAAAATGAGAACATCTCTCAGTTGTCCAACAAACATCAAAGTGTACATGTGTTACTGTGGAAGGAGTTTGTACAAAGTGTTAATTTTCTAGACACCATGACTGTTTCTCGAAACATGCCAGAGGAAAGCTGCATTTAAAGCGCAGGCCCGTGCAGCCCGTTAATGACTTCCCTTCTCTTCGTCGAGATTTCCCTCAGGTTCTGGTAATTGCCGCTCCTCAACTCCTTTCTACAAACGCAAGTGCCCGGGACCTAATTGCCGCTCCTCAACTCCTTTCTACAAACGCAAGTGCCCGGGACCTGCGTCGAGGCTGCAGTTCTACTCGCTGAGCTAGTTAATTGAAGAACACTGCATAGCGAATAGGCCAGAAAACGGAATTAAACAAAGTCAGCCTTTGGTAAATCAGGCCCCAGCGGATATATACACCTCCGGCCTAGGCCGACAGTGTGAGGATAGCTAATCAATGCTTGAAACCACGAGCCTGCAGCAACTGATCGATGTCATATGCAGACAACGGCGGCCTTGTCACCTTAATATGAGGAAAGCTCTGGTCTGCCTTTTACACCAATGATTGGTTCTTTTGCAGCACATCAGTGGCGGGCGCTCGGAGCTTTGAAGAGCCCCCGAGCAGGGTATTAGAGGTAATGCCGCATATTTAACGCCAGTTACTGGAGGACGGCCGGGGACAAGTTAGCAAAAACATCTCTCTGATTACAGAGATTTCCCTAAATGGCTAACAAATGCCCGCAAGGCCTCTAATGCTAAGTCATTCTTAGATAGCTCTTAGCAGGAGAACACACTATCGCTGCCGCACTGCTGTCCGCAGTCTCAAGACCCGATCAATGCTAACCTCGAGGACCCTGGGCCCTGCCTGCAGTGCTGCAGGATGCCAGTGGGGTCCTGTCGGCCCCGGTGGCAGTTTAACTGGGACTCACTGTTTGTTACGGTCCCTCCAATCTCTATAGCAGGCCCTTAGACACGGAATATCGGACATTGGGTCTTTGCTACCCTTATCCTGCCTGGTAATTGTAAGGCTACTCAGCAACACGGGAGGGGGCGGAGATGTTCCTAATGCCGTGGTTGAACCCGGGAGGGGGTGGGGAGGGGGGCGGGAGAGAACGAGGGGGGCGGGAGAGTACACGAACGGGAGGGGGGCGGGAACGGGAGCCGAGGCAGCGGTAGGGGGCGGGAACGGGGCCGGGGAGACACGGAGAGCGGGAGAGGGGGTGGGAACCGGCAAACAAGCATTTAAAAAAGCAAGCACTCACCTGGACTTCTTCCGGGTGCCTTCAATGGCGGACCAGATTCGGGGGCGTTCCCGGCTTTCGCCTGACGTCGCGTGACGTCGGCAAAAGCCAAAGAATGTCGGGAACGCCCCCGTGTCTGGTCCGGCATTGACGGACAGGCCCCTCATCCAATGGCTAGGCTCCATTTACGGAGCCAGCCAATGAATGACGAGGGCCGAGCCAAAGCACACTACAGTTCTCATCAGGTTTTCGCCTGCGCCGAAAAAGATGCGCAGAGCGCATCTTTTTGGCGAGGCAAAACCTAAAAAGATCTCCAGCAAAGTGCCTCCTCGTGGCTGCCTGTCGGGCCTTGCAGCGCCGGCCCGACAAGGAGCTATCCCAATGAGGAAGAGCGACACCCATCTGGGTGTGAAGGGGCTCGTGCTCCTATTGGAGCATATTCCTTCTCTTGGAACTATCCAACTTCGTCCTTCTTTACTCTCTTTAGGAACTGCATACCTTGTTTTTCGAATGTGATCAGGAGCACGTATGCCGGACCTATATCGCTCCTGGTTCCCTTTCTTTATATAGTATCAGACAACATCTGGAATACACCAAGCAAACCACTACCACAACTTCACACCAGTCAATAAACCCACACAACCATTGTCCCTGCTCTCAACACAGCCTATGAAGACATGCTTCCCTGAACCATCTTGAAGTCCATCGGCCGCGATGCCCTCACGCCATTTTGTAAATAATCCATTTTCCTCTTAGAGTGCATTTTTCATGCACTCTTCATATTTGGTCCAACCTTACCCTTCCTGAGGAAAGCCAGCTTGAACTTGATGGCCAATTCCACCTGATGACTGTAAAAGGAAAAGCGGAAATATTGTTTCATATTCTCCCAGCACATCGCAATATTTCCAGAAAAGTCTATAAAAAGACGAATCTGCGTTTCAAATACACACAAAGTAAACCAAATGGATTGATCAACCTATGAATGCAAACGCCTTTGCTTATTTTCAGCTGGGGATAGAACCAGGGAAAGGTGTGGGTGGTGGGGAGACGCGGATTACCAGATGAGGCGGGAATGGGGCTGGGCCGGAAAGCAGCAGAAGAGCTGGGGGGGTGCAGAGGGGAAGGATATAAATTTAAAAAGTTCAAAAAGAAGCATGATAGTGGGTGTAGGATGGGGCAACGCAAAGCACACCAAGGAGGGATATTTGAAGGGGGAAGCAGCAAACGCTGGAGTAAGCTGGAAAACACATGCACTCCCATGGACTGCTGAGATGAAAAAGTAGTTCCCTGAATATAGGGAGCAGAAAGATGCAAGTCATCCAATCCAAAGAATGGCGAGGAAGCTGGGCTGAAGGGGTTTGAACAAACTGAAGGAGAGGTAAGCCATCGAAGAAGAAGCAAATGCATCAGAGTAACTAAAAAAAGAACCAGGGTGAGCAGTGGGCGGCCCAAAGCCCAGTCTAAGTTTTACTCTGGTCCACAATGTCTTTCAGCAGCAAGAAGCGAAGTGCCAGTGGGTGAGGCCAACAAGGATGGTGAAAAGGACTGGAGTGCACTGACTGACGGTGGAGTGGCGGGGGGTGGAGTGGGGTGGGGGGGTGGGGAATCCGAGTATGTGAAAGAGGCGAGTGGTGGATGGAAGATGTAGGAAGGGCCACTAATGAGGCAAAAGGGAGTAGTTGGACAGTGTAGAGTTAATGGCAGAATGTCGAGGTTGGCCGGATGTAAACCTTCTCTTACAACAAAACATGGAAGAAATCCTAATTCATTAGAGAGACATTTGTCAAGTGGAATTTGTCTCCTCCGTCACGTCATGTTTTACTTGTGAGAGTCCAGTTTACTTTCTTGCCTATGGATGTGTGAGGACTGGGTTTCGTCAGCACACCGGCTCAGTTTGGCCAGGAAGTGATGAATTTTAAGGCTTTATACGGAAGGGAAGTCCAGGAGCTTGAAGAGATGGGATTACCTTAAAAGGAATCATTCCGCCTACGTGAATGTATGAAATTCAATGTAAATATTTGCTTTTGGAGTGTTGTACCCTCTGCAGCAGGAGTCTGTTGTGCCTTTGCTATTTTTTTCCTGATAAAATGCTGAACGGTCACCCCTCCCAGGCATGAGAGCGACCACCCTTCCTCCTACGGCCGACCCCATGCGCCCCCCTCCTTGTTTTTAGTATTCACACCGGGGATGATGCAGCTTGTTCCATACGTATGGGTCACATATTGGGAAGGCTCCAGATGCACCTCAGTTTTTTTTGTACTAAATGTGTTGTGTACCTGAGCCAAAGAGTGTGCATCACAAACTGCTGACCTCTCTGTTGCTGGGCATTCCTCCCACCGCACCCTTCCCTTTGACCCCTGGTGTCAGCCAGCCGCTGCCCTGGAGGGACCTTACTATGCGGTGTGAGACTTGTGACCTCATTTATCTCTACTCTGAAGTGGGAAATGCAATCCTGTGGTATAAATGCCGCTTGCACTGGGATTAACCACACAGTTCGGTCTTTTGCTACCACGGAGGAATAGAAAGCACGGGTTGACCTTGAGTCTGGTTTGGCACCTTTTTTGTTCTCTGTAGTACCACTGCCTTTTAGATGATGGTAAATGAAAATTTAGGATTCCATTCGAACCTGCCCTCCGCTTGAATATGCGCAGTGCAAAATTATTTAAAAATCATTTGCGCCCAAGTTTTTACCAATTAAGCCGGAGTCTTATCTGGAGCTAGCTCCTAACTTCTCATCAGTTATTTCACCAAAATGTCTTCCTAGTGTGCGCAAAAACATGCACCCTCCTTAATCTACAGGGTTTAAGCCTTCTAGGAACTTTCACAACGTTATGCCTGTGACAGATCCCCCACGATAGAACTGGTATTGGGGTTCAAGCCACAACTCCAAAGACTTTCAAAGCGTGTGCTCTGATGTACATGAGGGCGATCGGAGAACGCAAAGCCAAGCTGTGTGATGGCAATCACCGCAGTATGTCATGTAAGGTGACTCTCGCTTTTAGGCGAGGACATGGACCTACCAGTAGGCTTGAACCGCATGTTGCAGGAATGGGTCTAACTCTTTAAAAAAAAAAAAAAAAAAAAGCGCACTGGAAGTCAAAGCGGGTCTCATCCAAGCCTCGCCACTTTTCTGAGAAGCTGTGAAGACATCCGGGTGCCCCACATTCTTGCTTCCGGTCCCCTACTGAGGACTCGATCACACACCTATTCTGATGCAGTCCGAATTTCCGTGGCTATCTGTGATGACTTAAGAGTTGAGGCATTTAAGGAGGCCATGCTTCAAATCGTCTGCACCCTGCCGGCTCCCCCGGGAGTACCTTCAAAGACCAGTGGATCTGACACTGGGCTAAGTTCTCCCTTTGGCCATTCCATGAGGGGTCGGCCTTCCCCCCGCTGTAGTCATCAGACAAAGCGATACAAAAGGGGATGATGTAAGAGTTTGAGCAAATCAAACACTTCTCCACCCCCACCCCCCGTCAACTGATCTGGGTTTAATCCATCACCATTCTTTTGCCCACTCTGCCACTCCAGTTCAGACATGACCATATGCAAATCAGTCTGACCCTGTGCCTCATGGGAACAGTCCAGCCCGAACTGCCAAAGCCATCTTCCCTGGACCGGAAACCAGCATCCTGGGACCGGTTTCTGGCATTCCAGCCGTCTTCAGCCGGGCTTGCTGGACTCCAGTGGCAAAGTGAGCAAGGGACTCACGTCTGAGCATACCCTGCCACACTTAGGGAGAACAAAGCGATACAAAAGGGGATGATGGACGGAGCATTTGAGCAAATCAAACACTCACACCCAGTCAAAAGATCTGGGTTTAATCCATCACCGTTCTTTAGCCCACTCCGCCACCCCAGGTCAGACATGGCCATATGCAAATCAGTCTGACCCTGTGCCTCATGGGAACAGTCCAGCCCGAACTGCCAAAGCCCTCTTCCCTGGACCGGAAACAAGCATCCTGGGACCGGTTTCTGGCATTCCAGCGTCTTCAGACCAGCCTCTTTAGTCTTCGATTTGTAGTGACATACTGTTGAACTGAAAACTAAACCCTTTGGGCACTTGGGCTAACCCCTCCTGCTGCCCATCTGTGAACAGAATGGTTACCCAAAGTCAGAGACTCTGCCTTCCTGTCGCAGTATCAGATTCCTGAGGCAACTTGTAGCAGGGTTAACCTCATGTCTTTATTTACTTCCTGCCTCCAGATAGCAATGTCAAAAAGAATGGAGGCATTTGGGAAGAGACTGTTCTCTTCACCTAGCCTTGCCCGTAGGTCAGTCAGCATTAGCTGTTTGCTGGGTAGTTACTGCCATGCGCTATTAGACATGGTTGCTGAAATCTTGCCAGCAATTCTAGAAACATTTTTCACAAACTTGGCACAGGCCATTCAAGATGGTCAGTATGTGGCCAAGTAGTTCATACTGTCCGGACTAGACACGGCAGACTGTTAAGTGACGGGTAGTGTGAACTAGTGTGGTGGTCCGGTGTCATGCTTGACGAGATGGGCCCTCTCGCCTCCCTGTTCTGTGGAGTGGGCCCTATTTCATATAAAAAAGCTCTCAATTTAGAGATCTGCTCACTGGCTTGAGCAATTTAATGTCCAGCGAGAGCATGACGTCAGCATGCTTGGGTGGCATCTATATGCAGCCGTAGGTGTCACTGCTGGGGTGCAGATGAGTCCACGCATAGTAGTTCGACATTACCTACAGAAACAAAGGGGGCTGTGCTGGAAAGCCTTCCGGATCCACTCAAGCACATGAGGATATTGTATAGGTGAGGAATCTGCAGTTGGAGTAGACACTAAAACTAGTATTACTGAAGGTAAGTTTTTCTTATAACCACACTTCTTACAAATTACTTTCTAACCTTGGATGCTAAAATTCCCTCCGGGCCAAATGTCTTATTCCAAAGTTATTGCTCCAGAGTCACGCCAGTCTCCCAGGTTTTTAGAAGATGACAATTGACACTTTGTAAAACATCTACGTAAATGTTTTGATGTCTTGTGCAACTCTTAATATTGGCGTTGAGCCGGTTTAAGCGTGATGGGTGCTCAGATTGTGTAGATATGGGAATCGTAGCACAGGAAGGCAGTGATTTTCCCGGGATCATGCAATGATTGTGCAGTGTAGCCTAGAGGGGTCTTATATTCAATTTCTATCCCAATGGATTCACAGCAGAGGGCATCACTCTGCTGATCACTTGTTGGAATAGTTCCGTGTGTCCATGAAACGGCTGAGCCAGCACATTTTCTCTCCAAATGTAGATTGTATTTGTTATTTTAAAGTTGGGTGAGTAGTAGTTAATTGCAACAAGTCTGATCTGGGGTTCTTCAGATGTTTGGGAACATTGGATCTTGGATGGTTGGTTACGTTCAGTGAAATTTTTAATAGTGATGTTTCTGAAAAGATAGTGGCTAGCAAAGGAGCTCCTCTTCACAAGACAGGCAAGACCCCAGAATGGCACGAGGAGCAAAGATCTGCACTAAAAATGGATTGGCCTCACGCCGCGTCGGTGAGTTGTGAAACGTGAAGGCCTGTGATTACTGTATTTCAGTGGATGGTGTTTATAAGGTCTGTCAGCTTGTGACATTGGGCCACAAGTAGCCAAAAGAGCATTGGCATAAGCCTCAGTTGACTGTCTGTCTGTTCAAAGCCCAGAGGTTCTGGTTGCCGCACTTTAAAGCGGCACCTGACAGTGTGGGGCAGCATTGATTTGTGGTCAACGGTGATGGTATTTTTATGAGGCCTGATGCATCTGCACAAAAACATGTCCACACCCAAAGCTCTATCCACTGACCCCCTCCCACAGGAGTTAAGTGCACTCCCACCTGTTGGTGAAGAAACTGTCTATTCTAGGGGTGCAGAGACCATGGTTTCGGGTAACTAGGCATGGCCGACTGGAGTCCGCGTAACCCACTTGGTCATTGTGAAGGTCTAAAAGCTGGTTCTGGCTTGACCTCCGTAGAATGCCTGTGTTAAGACCCATGATGGTTTGTGCCCTCATACTCGGACCATATAGTAATGTCCTAGAACTTCCAGTGCCAGGGGAGACACTGGTCTGTGATATGCATGAAACAAAAAAATCACAATACAGTGCTTCCTACCAGGCAGAAGTCCTTGAAAGAGTCATTGTAACATGTTTTTCATTCTAATGCACATCATAGGAAAATGTTTCTTGTTGGCATCGATAAAAGGAACAGTTGGCTTTGAATTAGTGTAACCTGAAGATATTTTTAGACGTGCATTGATGATCAATAAAATCCGAATGACTAATTAAACCAAAATAAACGTTGGTAAAGCAATTACACGCCATTTTGGGCTTTGAAGTACGCTACTTTTTAGGTGGATATGGACATGGAGTTTGATAGAAGGCCGTCAGTCAAAGTGCAATCGCTCAAGTGGGCTGACCCACTGCAGCGCGCGATGTGGCGCCGAAGCTAAATGTGAGTGACCGTTCAACAGACCAATGCATGAAGAGGACTGACCGAAAGAGCCACTACGTGTATATGCATTTTTATATTTAAAATTTTTTATTACATGAGGTCAATGAGAGTGTCAGAGCGGTTTATGGTCTGGACCTAAAGATTGAACTGTTACGATTTCAAGGGAACATAAAAGTAATTTAAAGGGGTGAGGAGGAGTGTGGAATTTTACAAAATGTCTGCTTGTCGAATGGAAGGAATTCTTCACAAATCTACCTGCCCTGTGTAGAAATCTGCAAGTCCCATTTGATGCCAGGCAGTGAGGTGGCATTATGCCAGCATTCTCGTTTCCGGCTCTGCTGAGCATCCTCCTGTGTCAAGTCAGGCCGCATGTTCTATCAGTTATACCAAGACTACAACTATATCCCATTGCTGCGCAAACTAAACATGCCAGGGTCCCGAAATCAAAAAGGGAGAAAAGCATCTCAGCAAAAGGTCTGTGACGAAAAAGTTTTGTATCCCAAAAAATGAAGGCTACGTATTGGTGTCTAAAAGTCAAAGCGCAACACAACCTTATAAAAAGTTCAAACTAAACCATGTCTTATACAGACCCTTCTTGCCTGAATGTCTTTGCTAGCGGTAGGCACGGCAGCGAGTTGATGGGTAGGGCAGAGCTGAGAGTCAGGCTTCCATGGCCTTCAATTGTGGAAGGAGCTGAACTAGAGCACAGTATTAGACGAAGCCTCATCAGAAAGGAACACCAGCTGCACACATCTGTGAAATGCAGTAACGGGAAGACCCTGCCGTCTGTTAGGTTATGTTGTATTGTACAATAACATCCGTATAGTGCTTATGACGCCTATGACGCGCTCACCCACAAGGATAGCCAGCAGCTCTGTGTCAGGTGTGTGGCTGGAAAGGTGTTGTGTTGGCATTCTTAAAGCCTTTATCAGGATGGTTTTCATGTTCTGTGAGGTGCGGTTGTCATGCTACTGCATGTAGCGCATGTTGGTGTGGTGGATGAGGGAATGTGAGCTATAGAGTGCATTTTATAGTGTGGTGGTGCCGGAATATTGTATAACCACCAGTGTGGAGTGGGTAGAAAGGGATCTGAACTGCCATTCGCAGGTCAGAGGTTTAAAAACATGTTAAAAGTGAGATGCTATTAAACCATGCAGAGAAAAATCTGAAATCTAACTTTGGAACTTTAGAAATTGGATAGTGGTGGAATGACTTTGCTTTAATTTCTGTGAAACCAGCGTCCCAGCAGGGATTCCATTTTAAGTTCTGAGATGTGGAAACTGTTTGTTTTAGGGGTTTCTGAGATAATTTGAGCTAATACTTTATACTGAAAGATAGAAATCATTTAGTTTACTCGTATTTAATTGCGTAAACCTGCAATAAGCATACACTTCTCCATACCTTGCAGACAGAGACGAGCAGACCAGCTGTGCTCTGCAGTACCGGGGTACAAGACGGTGCTGTACTTACATGAAGAAAAAACAGAATGCGACCATTTTTTCCTTATTTTCAAAGCGCCTGAAGCAGAGGTGTTTTTTTCAAAGCAGGGATCATGTTTTTCAATTACAGGAAGGCAGACACACGCATTCTATTTTCAAAACTCGATTTGCCTGAGAGCTACGTAGAGATGAAATAAGTTCCAAACACAGGGTGTGCATATTAAGGTTTTCACAAACGAGCCAGAAATATAGATCGGAACTTAACCATCTTTCCTGTTTTGTGGCCAAGACACGCAGTGGGAAAGAAAACTAACCGCCCCCTCCAGGCTGCACTTGTGACCCCAGCTGAACACAGGAGCCACTCGAGCGAGCCTGGATGTGATGCCCCCCCCCCCTCTCCAAGCAGGATGGAAAGAACTCTCACTGTGCAGGTGCCTTTGGAGTTCATTGTCATCTCATTGCCCCCCACCCCTTCATGAGCAGTCCTTCTCTGAGTGAGGCCTGACCACTGCTTTCATGGTAAGGAACAGAAGGCGGCATCTCCTCGCATCCAAGCAGACGAAGAAGACTCCCCTCAGTGCATGAGTGGGGTCCAGGAGGGAGACCCCATGGGTCGTAGTCCACATACGGTTGTAACCGCATCACCTGGCTCCAGGGGATAAAGATGTCGCGGCCCGTCTGATGACAGAAAAAGGGTCCATCTGGGAAGGCAAATATGTCTCCTCTGAAAGATTCGAACAGCAGCCTTGGAGACACCATCCGTGAAACGATGCACACACCGCCACTGTGCGGTAAGCAGTGTGTCTGAGTGCAAGTGGTGAAACACCGTTTGTATCCTGCCGCTCACAAGTGAAGGGATCAACCGTAGCTCATGACATCGCACATATAGACCAGATGGGTTTTAAGTAAAAGCGTGCTAAGCCGGTGAGTCGGTGAGCGCTTTCTTTCAGAGAGCTCACTATGCTTGGAATCCAGCAGCAAAGGGTAAGGACCAGGGGGTCCTCCTGTCCTGAAGCAGGACCGATGAACCCCCATATAGTGCTATACGGTCTGGACCCAGTTGGCCTGGAGCGTTCCACCAGAAACACTGGCATTAGTTGTTCGCGGCATAGGCGCTCCGTACCCTTGGGAAAAATGTAGGCTTAGCACAGACTTTTTTTTGGTGGTCGGGTGCATCCACCTCCATGACCACGAAATATCGTAAAGGGGTAACTCTAACAACTACGGTCAAAAGCGACTTGAATGTAGTCTGTAAAAGCGCGGAGCTCAATAAGTGCGCTGCTGTTCTATCATCCAGCGGCATCCAAGGCGACCTGAACGCAGTCAATGAGTACTGCTCGAACAGCGTGCTGAATGTTCCATGAACCATCTACCTCCTAAGGGGACGTGTAGAGAGTGAATGCATGCACAGGGCTGCCAGTTGCAAGATCCAGCTGGCTTCAAGGAGGAACGCGTAGTGCTTTGTAAAGGTGCTGCTGGATCCATGATCCATCGACCATCCGAGGTGGCTGGATGGATGTGAACAAAAACATCGCACTGGACCAGTATCCTGCCAGGTCCATGTTCCAGCCGATGTTCAAGGTGACGGAGTGAAGCTTGGTACCCAAGCAGTGTGCTGCCCTTTCCATCATCACAATGACTTCCAAGGGCATGTGAGCGGAATGAACAAAAGCTTGAGCGCCAACAATTTACTGCCAAGTCCAAGATCCTGCTTGTGCTCAAGGGGATTTAAAGGCTGTAAATGAATGTCTGTAGCCCTCTAGCAGTTGCTGCAGGGTCTATCCACCAGCTGCCACCGCAGGTGACTTGAATGTTATGACGAACAGTCAAAGTACTTGAGCGGTGTTCGTCTAGATCCATGGTCCAGCTGGCTTCAAAGTGACTTGGATGTAGGAATTGAAGCTGTAATCCTCCATCTTGGTGCTGATGGGTGCATGATCCAGCTGGCGTCCAAGGTGACTCTGAACCTGCTGGCATCCGTGATGACTTGAAGTTCATGAATCAAAGCTCAGTACTTGAGGGATGGCATTCTGGATCCGTGATCTACTGTGAACCAGTTGGAGTCCAATGTGACCGGAGTGGAGTCAATAATAGCAGAGTCCTCGGGCTGTGTGCTGCCGGGGTCCGTGATCCACCTAGAGCTCAATGTGACCGGAGTTGAGTCAATATTAGCAGAGTCCTCGAGCTGTGTGCTGCCGGGGTCCGTGATCCACCTTGAGTTCAATGTGACCTGAGTTGAGTCAATAATAGCATAGTACTCTAGCGGTGTGCTGCCTGGGTCCGTGATCCACGTGGAGTCCAATGTGACCTGAGTTGAGTCAATAATAGCATAGATCTCGAGCTGTATGCTGCCGGGGTCCGTGATCCACCTAGAGCTCAATGTGACTTAAGTGGAGTCAATAATAGCATAGTCCTCGAGCTGTGTGCTGCCGGGGTCCGTGATCCACCTGGAGTCCAATGTGACCTGAGTTGAATCAATAATAGCATAGTCCTCGAGCTGTGTGCTGCCGGGGTCCGTGATCCACCTAGAGCTCAATGTGACTTAAGTGGAGTCAATAATAGCATAGTCCTCGAGCTGTGTGCTGCCGGGGTCCGTGATCCACCTTGAGTTCAATGTGACCTGAGTTGAGTCAATAATAGCATAGTACTCTAGCGGTGTGCTGCCTGGGTCCGTGATCCACGTGGAGTCCAATGTGACCTGAGTTGAGTCAATAATAGCATAGATCTCGAGCTGTATGCTGCCGGGGTCCGTGATCCACCTAGAGCTCAATGTGACTTAAGTGGAGTCAATATTAGCAGAGTCCTCGAGCTGTGTGCTGCCGGGGTCCGTGATCCACCTAGAGCTCAATGTGACCTGAGTTGAATCAATAATAGCATAGTCCTCGAGCTGTGTGCTGCCGGGGTCCGTGATCCACCTTGAGTTCAATGTGACCTGAGTTGAGTCAATAATAGCATAGTACTCTAGCGGTGTGCTGCCTGGGTCCATGATCCACGTGGAGTCCAATGTGACCTGAGTTGAGTCAATAATAGCATAGATCTCGAGCTGTATGCTGCCGGGGTCCGTGATCCACCTTGAGTTCAATGTGAGTTGAGTCAATAATAGCAGAGTACTCGAGCTGTGTGCTGCCGGGGTCCGTGATCCACCTAGAGCTCAATGTGACCTGAGTTGAATCAATAATAGCATAGTCCTCGAGCTGTGTGCTGCCGGGGTCCGTGATCCACCTGGAGTCCAATGTGACCTGAGTTGAATCAATAATAGCATAGTCCTCGAGCTGTGTGCTGCCGGGGTCCGTGATCCACCTAGAGCTCAATGTGACCTGAGTTGAGTCCATATTAGCAGAGTCCTCGAGCTGTGTGCTGCCGGGGTCCGTGATCCACGTGGAGTCCAATGTGACCTGAGTTGAGTCAATAATAGCAGAGTACTCGAGCTGTATGCTGCCTGGGTCCGTGATCCACCTTGAGTTCAATGTGAGTTGAGTCAATAATAGCAGAGTACTCGAGCTGTGTGCTGCCGGGGTCCGTGATCCACCTAGAGCTCAATGTGACCTGAGTTGAATCAATAATAGCATAGTCCTCGAGCTGTGTGCTGCCGGGGTCCGTGATCCACCTGGAGTCCAATGTGACCTGAGTTGAATCAATAATAGCATAGTCCTCGAGCTGTGTGCTGCCGGGGTCCGTGATCCACCTAGAGCTCAATGTGACTTAAGTGGAGTCAATAATAGCAGAGTACTCGAGCTGTGTGCTGCCGGGGTCCGTGATCCACCTAGAGCTCAATGTGACCTGAGTTGAGTCCATATTAGCAGAGTCCTCGAGCTGTGTGCTGCCGGGGTCCGTGATCCACGTGGAGTCCAATGTGACCTGAGTTGAGTCAATAATAGCATAGATCTCTAGCTGTATGCTGCCGGGGTCCGTGATCCACGTGGAGTCCAATGTGACCTGAGTTGAGTCAATAATAGCATAGATCTCGAGCTGTATGCTGCCGGGGTCCGTGATCCACCTGGAGTCCAATGTGACCTGAGTTGAATCAATAATAGCATAGTCCTCGAGCTGTGTGCTGCCGGGGTCCGTGATCCACCTAGAGCTCAATGTGACCTGAGTTGAGTCAATAATAGCATAGATCTCGGGCTGTGTGCTGCCGGGGTCCGTGATCCACCTGGAGTCCAATGTGACCTGAGTTGAGTCAATAATAGCAGAGTACTTGAGCTGTATGCTGCCCGGGTCCGTGATCCACCTTGAGTTCAATGTGAGTTGAGTCAATAATAGCAGAGTACTCGAGCTGTGTGCTGCCGGGGTCCGTGATCCACCTAGAGCTCAATGTGACCTGAGTTGAATCAATAATAGCATAGTCCTCGAGCTGTGTGCTGCCGGGGTCCGTGATCCACCTGGAGTCCAATGTGACCTGAGTTGAGTCAATAATAGCAGAGTACTCGAGCTGTGTGCTGCCCGGGTCCGTGATCCACCTTGAGTTCAATGTGAGTTGAGTCAATAATAGCAGAGTACTCGAGCTGTGTGCTGCCGGGGTCCGTGATCCACCTTGAGTTCAATGTGAGTTGAGTCAATATTAGCAGAGTACTCGAGCTGTGTGCTGCCCGGGTCCGTGATCCACCTGGAGTCCAAGGTGACTTGAATTTCGTTAATAAAAGTGGACTAATCCAAAAATGTCCTGCCGGCTCCCTGATGGCAACCAAGGTACCTCAATCCACATGAATAGAAGCGTGGCACTCCCATTATCCTCCTGGGTGGGTTCTGCTATGCTGAAGACTGATAAAAACCCTCCGTATCCATCCTGTTTCTGCTGTCCATTCCTCGCGGGCACTGCAGTAACTCACTGGATACGTCAGAGCAGTGACTGTCACTCTTCTTGCAGCAGCATTAAATCGATCTCTAAACCTCAAACTGAGTCACTGGAACAGCAAGTTCTACCCAATTGCTTCATATCTTTCTTCCAGTTGTCTTTTTTTGCCCAGTAAACCGTGTGGTCCCTACATTTACAAACAGTTGGTAGTAAAGGGCCTGTAGATATATACAGCATAGAATGACTGTGTTGACCCGTGTGGGTGCATAGAATAGAAATCCTGTCCATCTTGGAGGCAAGTCTGGTCGTGCATGCTGAAATATATTTTGTGCACCATTGACAGAACTGTCAAGTTTGGGGTGAAAGTCGCACTCTATGTTAAACAAGGTAAAGGTGGCGCACACAGATTTAGGTTGCAGTTGTAAGTTTCAAGGTACGTTGTGGCTTAAATCCAGCACTTCCTTTGACAATAGATGAGCCGCCAGTGGATGTCTGGGCACGTGCCCATGCTAAATAGTTGTATCCCAGTGCTTTAAATAAATTCTATTTACTGAAGATATTTAGGAGGTGTGAATGTTTATTTCCTTTTTAATCCTATCAGAGTTATGAATGTACCTGACCAGCTTTATGACCATACTTTAGTAGAACGTCACTTTAACCTTTTTGTTTTTTTTTCCAGTGAATATCATTTTTTTTTCTTAGCTTATTGTATGTCCTCATCATGCTCACTGGCTCCAGCCAGGCCCTGTGCCCAACTTTCCACCCATGGCCAACCCTCTGGTGCACACTGCCTCTGGCGCTGTGCCAGCAGCCACTGCGGGGGAGCTGTGCCCAAACCCTTCGGGCTAAGGCGCCAACGCTCGCAGGCAACCTGCAGTCCGACGCCCCCAGATAGACCACTACCACTGCTGCCCAGGCCCTGTGGCCAACACGGCAAACGTGGCTTGAGAAAGGGTGAAACATTCAATGGCAAAACCCCAAAACCGCAGTTTGTGGGAAATGTTGGCTTCACACATTAAGTTTGTGCAAATTATAAATGTTTGCAAAGCGGAAACAGCGCATCAAATATGAATGCGGCGAGACCCGAAGGCACTTGTGAGATGGGGTCAAAGAGCAGAGCTGCATTGGAGACCCCTGTGAGCTCCGAGTGCAGCGCTGCAGCGAACAGGCGACCTGACCGGTCATTTACCCAAGCCTGGCTAGGAGACCGGCACATCCATTCAACCATCCTGAAACTTTCGGTCAACAGACCATTTAAACAAGCATTGGCAAACAGCTTCTTTTTGAAAGGTTAGTGAAATGTGAACGAGGGAAAGCAGGAATATGAAGAATTTTTGTATTTGCTCTAATTTCATTTTTTGAATACTGTGTGTATTGGACATCGGACATAAAGTATGTCTAATTTCTGTTTCATGAAGCTTGAGGTCTTTTTGAGGTACATTGTTTCTTCTCATTTCATGGTAGATTCTGAAAATTGGAAACTGCCTGCAGTGATTTTCGTTAGTTGCGCTTGTGTGGTTGTGCGTGTGTGATGTTGGTGCTGTAGCAGTTCTCTACTCTTACTATCTGTCATGCACTAGTTCTGCTCTGGGCCTCGTATCCTCTAGTGCTTAGTCTATCATGTACATATCTGACCTTCTTTCCTGCCGCCTGGACAGCGGAGCTCCAAACTATTCACCACCATTACGGAAAAAAGTTTCCAGGCTCACTGGGTCGCCAATGAAATACAGAGAAGTCTTATTCTAATCCTTTCCTATTCCACTAGCTATGCCTTGATATTTTGAAGTCGCCGTAAGCTCCATCTGTTACCCCTGTACAAGTAACCCAGTACAGTTTGCTTACAACCAGAGGTGGCCTGAGAAGCGTCCAGTGACCCCGAATGGATGTCCATTCAGCGGCCCCGAATGGATGTCCATTCAGCGGCCCCGAATGGATGTCCATTCAGCGGCCCCGAATGGATGTCCATTCAGCGGCCCCGAATGGATGTCCATTCAGCGGCCCCGAATGGATGTCCATTCAGCGGCCCCGAATGGATGTCCATTCAGCGGCTCCGAATGGATGTCCATTCAGCGGCTCCGAATGGATGTCCATTCAGCGGCTCCGAATGGATGTCCATTCAGCGGCCCCGAATGGATGTCCAATCAGCGGCCACGAATGGATGTCCATTCAGCGGCCACGAATGGATGTCCATTCAGCGGCCACGAATGGATGTCCATTCAGCGGCTCCGGGAATGGATGTCCATTCAGCGGCTCCGGGAATGGATGTCCATTCAGCGGCTCCGGGAATGGATGTCCATTCAGCGGCCCCGGGAATGGATGTCCATTCAGCGGCCCCGGGAATGGATGTCCATTCAGCGGCCCCGGGAATGGATGTCCATTCAGCGGCCCCGGGAATGGATGTTCATTCAGCGGCCCCGGGAATGGATGTCCATTCAGCGGCCCCGGGAATGGATGTCCATTCAGCGGCCCCGGGAATGGATGTCCATTCAGCGGCCCCGGGAATGGATGTCCATTCAGCGGCCCCGGGAAAGGATGTCCATTCAGCGGCCCCGGCTATGGGCGTCCATTGAGCGGCCCCGGCTATGGGCGTCCATTGAGCGGCCCCGGCTATGGGCGTCCATGGAGGGGCCCCGGCTATGGGCGCCCATTGCGCTTCCCTAGCTGCGGATGTCTCTTGAACAGCAGCGCTGCCACTTACTTCCATTCTGAAGAGGGGCCCATCAGGGGCCACCTTTGTTTTAGGAAATGACTGGCACTGAGATGCTGCAACACAGTTGTTGTTACTCAATCTGTAGGGTCATACCCGGTAGATTTCCTGAACCCCTAAGGAAATCCATTACTTTCTTGGAGAAAAGGTAAACTCGCAGATGTCTCTCTGCCCTATGGCTGACTTGTTCTTTTGTCAACTAAAGGTGGTGGAGTCGGACAAAGCTGTTCCAGGACCTCGTAGACCTGCACGTGAGGTAGCAGCCCCCATGCAGAATCCCAGAGTTGGGAGAGATTGGAGTATTGATATATTGCGTCTCGTGCAGTTCTCGGATTCATATACACCTCAGCAATCATGAATGAAATCTAGGTGAGCGATGGGTGCGCTCCGACCATTGTTCGTCTCCCATCCTTTGCCTGGGAGTCAAATGTGTAACTGGGATACTTTGCTTTCTTATGGCTTGATGTATTCATCGAATCTGTTTCAAGCAGTTTTTGCAAACTCCTTTTCGCTCGCTGCAGCCGTCGGCCTCGGGGCGCTGCATGTGCCCGACCCCTGATCTCTTTTCACTATACCATATTTGCCCGAGTAATATATGGCCCTCCTCCTGTACTCCACTCCACCTATATCACCTGTATTGCATTGCTCCAACTCCTGTTTCATTCCTCCTTGATTTGTAATTGTTGTTTTTTAGTTTGTTGTTCTGCTTTTTATACCATGTTTGCCTCATACTATCCTGATCATGTAAAGCGCTCTGATACCTCTGAGTCTAGCCAGCGCTATATAAAACTTTAAAAATAAATAAATAAATGCTCTGATCCAGGTAGAAGACCACGCCCTGTTAATCAGCCTCTATAAGGAAGCTGCTATGTTGTACCTGTTCATCCACCAGCCTGGACTTTGCTCGAGGTTGAGCTGCAAACAGTTCTTTCTGCAGCGAACGGCAAACTCCATCCTGGCTCCATTACAACTCGAGCAGTCACGTGACGCTGCGTCACACACCGCTCCTGCTGGCAGAGGGAAACCCACAGTAAGGAATGCCTGGTGTTTACGCCGAGCGCTTCGGCCATACATGCCAGTCCCTGCCTTGTGCTAGCAAGAAGGTTCTGAGCAGGCAGCCAGTCCTGTGACTCATGGGATGGTATGAAACATAGAACATGCGTGCTCTGTGTGACATCTTCTAAACACAGCTTCAGACATGTGCTTACACCTTGAGGGCATGACATCAGTGGTGAAGGCTCACTTGCCTGCACACATCTGGATGGATAGATGAGTGAGTGAAAGGGAGGGTGGATGGACAAAGGGCTGGATAGATGAGTGAAGAAGTGGAAGGATAGATGGATGAGAGAAAGGATGGATGAGTGACCGGGTCAATGGATAGATTCATGAGTGGATGAGTAGATGTATGTATGTATGTATGGATGGGTGGGTGAATGGGTTGAAGGAAATATGGCTAACAAAGGGTCTGCAGAGAGAGGGTGGATGGATGACTGAAGGGGTGGATGGGTGGAAGTATGAGTGACTGGGTGGATGGATGAGTAAGTGAAAGGATGGCTGGATGGAAAAAGGGTAAATGATGGGTGAGTGGATGGATGGATGGATGGATGGCTAGATGGATGGATGGATGGGTAGAAGAGTGGATGGATGAGTGTACAGATGAATAGGGTGCAAAGGTGGATGGATGGATAATGGAGGATGAGTGAAAGGATGAAAGGATGGATGGATGGATGGATGGAGGGATGGATGAGTGAAATGATGGATGGAAGGATACATGATGGATAGGTTTGCAAATGGTTGAATATGTTTGGGTATGGCTGGGCTTACTTCTATACTATTGCACGGCCTCCTCTGTGTCTGTAAAATGTACATTTCGTCCCGAAATTTTGTCCTAAATTTTGACCACCTGTCCTGAATTTGTGTCCTGAATTTTGACCCTTTGTCCTGAATTTGCACCAGTGCCAGTTGGTGCCCCTAGAGCTGAACGTCCTCCAAGGATCTTTGGTGCAGGCACATTAGCCGACTCGAGCATCCCTCTGGAGCTGAAGCACGTGACCTCGAGGTCCCTTAAGGTGGCGTCAGTAACACTGACATTGACGCTCCCTGTGGGACCAGGACTCGAACCGGAAAAGCATGCCTGTAGAGCTCTGCCTGGCGATAGCAGCTTCCTCGGCAGAATTCCTGAAATGCGAAGTACTTTCGGTTCTAAATTTGGTACTAGGCGCATTTCCGCTTGTATGCTGTCTTATTAAAGCGTTCTGAGGGCGATGACTTTTCTTACAGCTTCATGTAGCAAGGGTGGAGCAGCGGGCTACAGGCAAGCGCACGTGCTCCTATCCATGCTAAACATGTCTTTATTGTGCCGAGATGTACTGTAAGTGCGAGTTTGGTTTCCTCGGTTGCACCTGCCGATGGCAACACTTCCTTCTCTCGTCAGCCATCGAAGTGCCTTTGCATTTGTAACACGGGAGGGCTGCCCGGTCTCAGAAGCGCTGCTCTGACGGAGACTGAGTACAAGGTCACACTGTGCTCGAGAGGTGTCCCGTGACTCACTGCACCCCTCAGTCCTTCCACAGCTGGCGAGGACGCGGTGTGCGCTCTTCCACTCTTGGGTGTGTGTGGGGGAGGGGGGGGGGTGTTCTGTACTCCCACCTCCTTCTGAATCTGATAAAATACTAAGTCTTAAGAGGCTCGCTGTGACTCTCTTCTTCAGCAAAGGACGCGTGTTACCTCCAGAGTCTGCCCCTGGGCTTTAAATGATGTGAAAAAGTGTGTGTGTATGGTGGGGGGCGTCCCTTAAAGGGGCGGGAGTTAAAGAAATGCACTAAAATCGAGCAGAGTGTTACTTTACCCACATATTTGCACAGAATCACCACTGCAACTGGCGCACGCGACTATTGCCCTGTGCGGTGTGCCGAGAGGCCAAAGATTGAATGGCCACGTATTCTGAACACCCCCCTGCACTCCGAATCCGTAGCTCCACATTGGATGAAAGGTGTCGCTGTGCGGGGGGGGGGGGGGGGGGAGGGTTCATGTTACCGCAGGGGCCTTCGGTACGCCCCTGTCCTCTCTAGCACAGGCCCCGGCTGCCCGTCCAGCCCGCTCCGGGTTCCAAGAGGGCCCCGGGGCTTCCAATGCAGCCCAGGCCGCTCAGCGCCTGCCTGCCTTATACGGTGAAGAGCGGAGCCGGGAGGGAGGGAGGGAGGGAGGGAGGGGGGCAGCCGCCGAATGCCAGACATACCATGCATTCCTCCGGCCCTGCTGCATTCAGAGGGAACAGCACAGCATCCCTCCCCTCATCCTCGCAGCATCCCTCCCTCCCTCCCGTCCGTCCTCCTCATCCTCACTCCCGCCGAGCCCGGCGCAGCTGTGAGTGATGTCCGCACGGTGCAGCCGCTTTCATCTCCCCGCGGACCCGGCAATGGATCCACTGAAGGGCTGGGACACTCTGTCCTCGTACACGTCATTCATAATCCACCACTGCCTCCTGCGCGCCCCCAGGGCTGCGGGGAGGACGCCACCTGCTGGCCCCGGCCGGGAGAGCCTTCAACTCTGTATGTGGAGGGACACTGGGTTCCTCTGCACCCCATAACTATGCCTGGGCATGGTGAGCGCCAGCCTAGTACAAGGCACCCCCTCCACCCCCGGGAGAGCCTTACACTCTGAATGTGGAGGGATGTAGGGTTCCTCTGCACCCCTTTTCCTTGCCTGGGCACGGAGAACGCCAGTCTGGTACAAGTCTGCCCCCCATGACCTCAGAGGGGTGTGAAGTAAAGATGGGGGGGGGGGGGGGGGGAGGCTCTGAGGAGGGACGGGCAAACTTTGACTGGTGGTGGTTGCTTTGATTTACTCCTCCTTCCTCGTTCCTACTCTTGTACTCGATGGTGCAGCCTTCACGACCACCTTCCCCCCCCCCCCCCCTCCCCCCCCACTGCTACACACGGGGCCGGTCCTAGGCCTTCTGAGGCCCCGGGCGAAAGGGAAGATGCGAGGCCCCCCTAATTGCATATTGCGTCACAAGAAGTGACATCACAGAAAGCGACATCGCATATTATGCTGATGTATTAGAATTTTCACCATTTGATTCTTACTTTTTATTCCTCGTTATTCTATGGATTTGTACTTCATGCTCCTTTTTATATTTCTGTACCATGTTTTCTCTTTCTATTTCAATAAAGCTTCCTAAACAAACCACTGGAGCGAATGGATAGAACTAGAGAAACCATTTGATGCTATAACAGGAAGAGCCAGCAAACTAGGGGTCCAGGATGTAGACGCAGCGCACGGCGTTGGCTTCCTCGATTAGACCCTGGACCTGCTTCAGGGATGCGTATGCATGTGTGTATAAACACACAATGCGTACTCATGCCAATAAAATGTCTTGGTTGGATAATGCACCTGCTACAGAGCAACTGAGGTTAAGTGACGTTCACAGATTTTGATCCCGGCAAGTTTACTTTGGGGTTAAAGTCTCACCTACTGGTCACAACATACTATACCCATAATAGTGCTCCTGGCGCTCATGTACTGGCTGCATGGAGGTACGCATGTGTGCAAACTCCTACACACAATAAAAATGTTCAGTGCGGAGAGTGCTAACGCAAACATCTGTGTATCATGCATAACGCAAACATGCATGCCCAGTTAAAGCTTAGGAGTTGATATACGGCTCGCAGAGGTGTGCTCTGATAGCCAGAAACCGGTCCTAGGATGCTTGATTCTGGTCCAGGGAAGACATGGCTTGGCAGTTTGGGCTGGACTGTTCCCATGAGGCACAGGGTCAAGACTGATTTGCATATGGCCATGTTTGAACTGGGGTGGCTTGGTGAGCAAAATAACGATGGATTAAACCCAGATCTGTGACTGGGGGTGAATGTTTTGCCATTGTGCATCATTCCGTCCATCATCTTGTGTGTTTTGTTCTACCACACATAATACAGGTTACAGGTACAACCCCTGTAGGGTAACTAGCCTGGTTCGTGTTCCTGCTGCAGAGATCTGTGTGTAAACTTTCGGTCACATGTTCCGATACAAGTTAGAAAGCCCACCGCCATAAAACACTTGTTACAGTGATCTGTTTGTAACTACACACTACTCATCTGAATGCCAGCAGGACCACATCAGCCATTTTAACCTCTGAAAATAACCAAGAATAGTTCATTTGGACTGAGTAACAGCATTAGCTGATATAAATTGCTTGGTTGAGCTTTTATTATATTATAAACAAAAGCAAATTTGTAACACCATTTCGTACCTAGCACTCTGCACTCCCTAGCACTCCATAGTCACTCTGCACTCCCTCGTCGCTCTGCACTCCCTCGTCGCTCTGCACTCCCTCGTCGCTCTGCACTCCCTCGTCACTCTGCACTCCCTCGTCGCTCTGCACTCCCTAGTCACTCTGCACTCCCTCGTCGCTCTGCACTCCCTCGTCGCTCTGCACTCCCTCGTCGCTCTGCACTCCCTCGTCACTCTGCACTCCCTCGTCGCTCTGCACTCCCTCGCCACTCTGCACTCCCTCGTCGCTCTGCACTCCCTCGTCGCTCTGCACTCCCTCGTCGCTCTGCACTCCCTCGTCGCTCTGCACTCCCTCGCATTCCCTTGCACTCTGCACTCCCTTGCACTCTGCACTCCCTTGCACTCTGCACTCCCTTGCACTCTGCACTCCCTTGCACTCTGCACTCCCTTGCACTCTGCAGCACTGCCTTGCACTCTGCAGCACTGCCTTGCACTCTGCAGCACTGCCTTGCACTCTGCAGCACTGCCTTGCACTCTGCAGCACTGCCTTGCACTCTGCAGCACTGCCTTGCACTCTGCAGCACTGCCTTGCACTCTGCAGCACTGCCTTGCACTCTGCAGCACTGCCTTGCACTCTGCAGCACTGCCTTGCACTCTGCAGCACTGCCTTGCACTCTGCAGCACTGCCTTGCACTCTGCAGCACTGCCTTGCACTCTGCAGCACTGCCTTGCACTCTGCAGCACTGCCTTGCACTCTGCAGCACTGCCTTGCACTCTGCAGCACTGCCTTGCACTCTGCAGCACTGCCTTGCACTCTGCAGCACTGCCTTGCACTCTGCACTCCCTCGTCACTCTGCACTCCCTCGTCACTCTGCACTCCCTCGTCACTCTGCACTCCCTCGTCACTCTGCACTCCCTCGTCACTCTGCACTCCCTCGTCACTCTGCACTCCCTCGTCACTCTGCACTCCCTCGTCACTCTGCACTCCCTCGTCACTCTGCACTCCCTCGTCACTCTGCACTCCCTCGTCACTCTGCACTCCCTCGTCACTCTGCACTCCCTCGTCACTCTGCACTCCCTCGTCACTCTGCACTCCCTCGTCACTCTGCACTCCCTCGTCACTCTGCACTCCCTAGCACACCTTAGCACTCTCTAGCACTCCCTAGTCACTCTGCACTCCCTAGCACACCTTAGCACTCTCTAGCACTCCCTAGTCACTCTGCACTCCCCAGTACTCCCTAGTCACTCTGCACTCCCTAGCACACCTTAGCACTCTCTAGCACTCCCTAGTCACTCTGCACTCCCCAGTACTCCCTAGTCACTCTGCACTCCCTAGCACACCTTAGCACTCTCTAGCACTCCCTAGTCACTCTGCACTCCCCAGTACTCCCTAGTCACTCTGCACTCCCTAGCACACCTTAGCACTCTCTAGCACTCCCTAGTCACTCTGCACTCCCCAGTACTCCCTAGTCACTCTGCACTCCCTAGCACACCTTAGCACTCTCTAGCACTCCCTAGTCACTCTGCACTCCCCAGTACTCCCTAGTCACTCTGCACTCCCTAGCACTCCCTAGCTCCCCCTAGCACTCTGCAGTCACTCTGCACTCCCTAGCACTCCCTAGTTATCCTGTGAGTTTCAGCCCTTCCAATGAACAATTGAACAATGGACTAGGAAAGGCAGGGTGAGGGTAAAAAAAACAGAGCTTGCTATAACAAACACTTGGCAGAGGTGAATGTGTTCCAGAGGCATGCTTAGTACCTTTCTCCAATCTACACAAAGTATCTTACGGTCTCCTACTTCCACAAAACCAGTCCTTACCTCTCCTCCTTTTTTTTTTTTTAGTTATATAGCATAGCCATGCTAGCTTTGCCTTTAAGAGGTCAACATCAATAGTTATGACACTTGTCACTGTTGGGGCTTTTTTTTGCTCAATCTTGTGGTGTATTGTAAGAACTGCCTGATTTGCAATAAGCAGCTATTCCTGATCCACATTTTTAGGGCGATTCCTCTCTGGTTGTGAAAGACTTATTGTGGGATTACAAGGAGCATAGAAGGACTTGCAGCCCACCCATTAATTTCCATTGGTCAGCTTTACTGTCACTCTTGTTTACTTGCTTCCGTTTGATTGGCTTGCCTTGCCCATCTTATGTCTATCACTCCCCTGGAACATATGCAATTTACTTTTACCCTTCCACTTCTACTTTTAGGGAATTGCTTTCTTTTTTTTTCTCAAGCCCTCCAAAAGAATGCATGTGTTTTCCAGCTTACTCACCCTTTTCTATGCTGGGGTGACAAACAGCGCCAAGATGCTCCCTGGAGTGATAGCATGCGCTATACAAAAGCCTCCTTACATTACATTTACATTTTCAAGCGGTCTCCCTAGTGTGCTTCTCTTCCCTTGTCATGCTCGATGTTGCTCTTTCAATCCCAATTGCTTCTCTCCCTCATCCTTTTGTGATGCACTCACAATTGTGCTCTTCTCCTCCCTTGTTGCTTTTCAGCCGTGTGCTTCTCTCCCCATCTCGCTGTTCCTCTCTCGCATGTTTGCTTTCCTCCTTCCCTTACCCATGCCCTCCCTGTTCCAACTCGGATTGCAAAATAAAAGTATTAAAAAAATGTTCCTGAGTCATTTTGTAGGTGTGCAAATGCATGGTGCACCTACATTCAAAATGACGGAGCCGTCATAGGAATTTTATTATTAATATTCTTTAGCTATGCTGCACTGTAGAGCCGGGCTAAAAGCCATTGGCAATAACAAATAAGTCACAAAATGCAAGACCTGTTGTCTTTGCCATTAAATCGGTAATACCGAGCACAAATCTGGAGTGGATGGGATACTTAACGCATGGACTAGGGAAACTTGAGGGCTTTGTGGAAAACCGTGGGACAGCGAGCAGATGCGAGCAGTAAAGTGTGTATGAACTTTGGGAGGGGGGAGGGGCAACTATTCAGAGGCAATCTCCACATTCTGAAGTGAAGCCCTCACAAATAAAGGAACATTTTTTTCAAATTCATGGGGTAGAAAGAGGTTTAAGTCTCGCCCTATGAAACGTAAGCGCTTTGCCCGACCCGTATGGACTCCTTAAACCAGACATTTCTCTATAAATTAAAGCTTTTTGCTTGCCAGAATTTGTTGGCACACATACAAAAACAAAACACACGTTTCAGAATGCAAACGTTGATATCTACAACATAAACGTTTTGATGGTGGGGCTACTGGGTAAACATTTCACCTTTGCTTAACACGACAAGATACCCCACCCTCTGGTCTCAAACATTCTGCTCAATTGAGATAAGAGACACTGCCCTACCAAGATTCGAAGTATACAAAAGACAGTTGATCTGGCTGCTCCCTCCTCCCCTCACCCACCTCCTCTTACCTGTGTCCGGCTGGTGCTCCAAAGAAACAAAGGGGCCTCCGTTGCCTGGAAACAAAATGCTGAAACAGAGCCTAGAATGGCCAGTACTTAACCAAGGCGCTGCCCCGCCCCTGACATTGTGAGCCAACATAATTGCTGGCCCAGCTGTTATGCCGCCCCCCATTCTGTTTGCACCTTCCTCCACCTGTAATGTGATCAGGAGAGGCAGGGGGCCCTGTAGTGAGCTGTGAATGTGTGCCTTTCACAGGGGCGCGATCAGGTGAGGTAGGGGGGCCCTGTAGTGAGCTGTGAATGTGTGCCTTTCACGGGGGCGCGATCAGGTGAGGCAGGGGGCCCTGCAGTCAGCTGTGAACGTGTGACCTTTCACGGGGGCGCGAGGCCCCCTGTGTTTTGCCGAGCGCGAGGCCCTGGGCGGCTGCCCACACTGCCCATGCCTAGCGCCGGCCCTGGCTACACAGAGCATGTCCTGCCCTTGCCCACGGGCCACTTGTGGTTTTACTAGCTCCACCCCTCCCGGCTCCCTGTGCCCTGTCCTCCTGTCCTCTGTGTGCAGACAGATCTTCACTCAAGGTGTTTGCACCCAGTGGGAGTTGGAGCTCTTCAGGTCACTGACCGTTGTTTAAGACCGCCTTGGGGTACTAAGGCCTTGGCTCGCAGGTGGTGACTGGGCCTGCAAAGGGCGGTGGTGCCAGATTCAGGGCGTTGGCCTTCTCAGCCATCTCTAGGTGAGTCAGAGGACTCGGGATGGTTCGGTAGACCCCACACCTCAATGCACCCTCGTTCGGACTCCTCTGCTCACTCCAGTCATGTGGCCTGCCTCCTATAGACTCGCGTGGAATCGCAATCCCTTAAACCTTACCCCAAATCACTCCCATTTACAGCCGCTTCAGCACCCAACCAGACCAGTCGCACCTCACCAAACATCTTTGTTCTTATCCAGAGAACCAGTGCGAACCACAGGGTTTGCCATCACTCCAGAAGAAACCGCCACCACCATAAGCTCCATTCACTCGGGCCACATCGGACCCCTGCCCCTTCTCACACCTACTACAGAGGACTCCAACCCACCAGCCCATGCTCACACCCATCATGAATGCCTCCAACTCTTCTGCAACCTTCCTTGATGCCTGGACACATAGCACTGTCCGCCCATTGCTGAAGAAACCCTCTACGGACCCATCAGTGCTCGCCACCTGCAGGTCGATCTCCATGCTACCATTAACAGTCGAGGTCTGAGAGAAAATTACATGTACCTCACCGACCACCTCAATGACCACCAGCTCCACAACACCACTCGGTCTGGTTTCAGACTCAACCACAGCACAGAAGCTGCCCTCGTTGTTGCCACTGATGAGATCCGCATAACTCAACGGAGGAGACGTACAGCCCTTCATTCCCGTGGACCTCTCCATGACATGTGACAGTCTCGCGCCCCATCAAACTCCTACATGACATGAATCCAAGGATATGCACTCCATGGATCTGCTCCTTCCTACTGGGAGGAATCGGTCAGTTAGCCCGGCACCGTACACCTCGGATGCCCGAGACCTCATCTGTGGAGTTCAGCAAGGATCCTTCCTGAGCCCGACCTCTTCAACGCCTACATGACCCCTCTACCCAGCATCCTCCACTCTCATAGCATCAACCTCCTCCTATGCCAGCAACTCATTCTCTCCCTCACGGACAAGATGACCTGTAACCACATCAAGTTCAATGGCTGAAAGACTGGGATCGCATAATCCTCTCCATAATACTCGTATGTTCTGTTTTTTCATAACACCAAGCTCATGGCAAAAGCTTCACACGCAAAGAAGTGGAGAGCAAACCTGCTTCGACCTCCCAAGCTTCAGGCAACCACCTTCTGTCACAAGTGCCAGCCCAAGCTGGGCATCCAAACAGTGATGCCCAAGTATCTTTCCTACCGAAGCCATTAACAAGAGCGTCCGTACAGGCTCAACGCATTGCTGTTAATGCAGGCATTACAAACGCCATGCGAATACCTGGAAATAACAGCTGTACGAACTGTGTACTGGTAGAGCCACTTCCACTTGAATTCTGTGTCCCAGCTCAGATCCGGCCGACTGATGCGCCGTGGGAGTGAGTGTGACACACAAGGATAAAGGGGCAAAAGAAACAATTAACAGTGTGCCCTGTAAAGCCCTAGCACCTGACCCACTATCCCTAATTGATATATCCAATGGGAATCTCCCTTACAACATATGTGCACACTGTTAATGCACCCACTGCCACAGTGCAATCCAATACAGGATTATAATAATTTCAAACAAAATGCAAAGGTGCGCCACTTGACAAGAAATCACTGGTCCATGTCCATAGTGTTTTTCTTCAAGTTTCTTCTTTTATTCACAATAGTCTTTTTGTAAAAAGACCCAACACAGCCGACGCGTTTCGTCCAGTGATGGACTTCTTCAGGGCATAAAATCAAGGAGCTGGGCACTCCTAAGGCATATCAATGGTGGAGTATCAACAGAAGGTAAACTTCACACGTCCAGTTTATGCAAAGCTCGTATCAACAGGAATGAGCGTAACAATGATAGACACTTCTCTTGAGGAGAGAAGGACAATGCAGGGTGGGATAGCACCTTACTGAGCTAGGTCCGAGACCTCACCACGATAAGGTGGGCCAGAAGTAATGGGGCGATCACCCAATACAGCCTTGATCCAGCTGCAATCCAAACCACCTCTCGTAGGGCGAAGACGGTATAAATGGGGTCACCTACAGCCAGTTCCTTGAAGGGGGCATGCATGGTGGCCTGGGCTTTACCTGGGTAACTTTGAATTCTCACCACAAGTTGGCGCTGCTCTTTGTAGTTTGTTGCCCTGAAGCCCATAGTGTGGTGGAACTGCTGTCTTACTGCCCCTCCTTAGTCTGCTTTCCTCCAAATGTCACATCCATATTTAGTGTTATTATTATTATTTTTTTTTAAGAAACTGATTTGGTTGCAGTTGGGTGCAGTCATTGAATGGTAATCAGAATGGATTGTGAAGGCATGGCCTAAGTTGAAGTGAAGTATTCGCACAGTTGCTGTTCTCGCCTTGGCGCTTTTAACATCTCTGCTTGAATTATCTTTTCAAATGGCTGAATTTACAGCTGTGCTTTATTCATATATATATATTTTTTTTTTTTCTAGAATCCGAGGACCCTGCTGAATTTCCCCTTCAGTGGACCTGAGCAGCGTTGGACTCTTAGAAAGGTAGAGATCTTATTTATTTATGGCTGTACAACTTGTGAACTTGGTCTAAAAAGCTTTAGTGCCTCAACAGTTGCAGGCCTTGGAGCTCTGGAAGAAATGCATGTTTCTTCTAGTGTTTTGACCCCCAGCTCTAGCCTCTCTTCTTCCGGTGTCAGTCCATGTGTAAAGAGGGGGTGCAGCGGTGGCCTGCTGCTTACAGGAGATCTGGTCAAGCCGGACTGTGTACATACCCGTACAGGCATGGGTTTTAGGCCGCCCATTGCCCATCACTGGCTGGATTTCTTGTCAGTCTCTTTGCTTGCTTCTTATTCATTGCTTTCCCTTTCTTGGGTTTGTCCTTCTCCAGGAGCCCGCCTTCTTTACCCTCCTTTGATTGGGTGACTTGTATCCTACCACTGCTCACAATCAGGAAACTTCTTTTCCCCCTTTTCCTTTCAGCCCTCCGTAAGACTGCGCATGTGCGGTGATGCTTGTGTCTATAAATCAACATGCTATGGGTTCTTTTTGTGCTGATGATCGCATTTGCAAAGAACCTTTTTCCAGTGCTGAATGGGATCAGCAAAAAGCACTGGTAAAGCCACAAGCTCGGGTTACGCCTTTGAAAGACGTGACCTATCGTCCATTTCCCTGTTTGATATTCGCGGTCGTGGCTTGGCACAGCGGGCCAAGTATCCTGGAAGGATTTGACTGCAGAATCTTGCCCTGGCCTGGCATTCACTTGTTACGAAATTGGTCAGAGTGGCAGCCAATGGCTTTCCCACATAATGGCTGCCTACTATCCACATATGCAAGGGATGGAGCGGCCAGTTGCTTGGTGAGCAAAACAGTGCCTTCAGCTAATCCCCAGCAACCTGTTTCCTTATAAAAGAGTTTGTGATGCACAGTCCCTGTCCTGCTGACAATCTGGAGTAGCCTACTGAGCAACAGAACGATGGATTCAACCCGGGATTCTTGACTGGGGGGTGAGTAGTTAAAGTTTCTGCGCTACGTCCATCATCTCCTTGCATCTGCTTTGTTCATCCTAAATTGGCAGGGTATGCCCAGACGCCGGTCCCTTGCTCACTCTGATACAAGCCAGCCTGGCTGATAAGGGGTAATGGACAGAAACCGGTCCTCGGAAGCTTGTTTCCGGTTCAGGGAAGACCCGACTTGGCAGTTCAGGCTGGACTGTTCCCATGAGGCACAGGGTCACGACAGATTTGCATATGGGTGGGTCTAAACTGGGGTGGTGGAGTGAGCTAAAGAATGTTGGCTTAAACCCAGATCTGTGACTGGGGGTGAGTGGTTAAATAGTTTCAGCGCTCCGTCCATCATCTCCTTGTGTTTGCTATACTCGACCCTTCACGAGGATCTGGTTTCCATTAGGTCTGCACTGTCCTTGTGAGTAGGGCTGGTTCCATTCAGCCTCATTCCCTCATCACAAGGGCTGACATTTATTCAGTCCTGCTCTCTTTATGGGAGGGGCTGACATTTATGCAATCTCCCTGCCTGCACGAGGGAGGCTGACAGTAGTACTGCTTCCTTCACAAGAGGGCTGACGTTCATTCATTCTTGCGATCTCTTAGAGAGGGGCTCAGGTTCATTCCGTCTCACCTGCTTTACAGGATGAGCTGATATTCATTCATTCATTCATTCTCATTGCCTGCATGTGGGGCTGGACACTCACTCAGCCTTAATACCTCCAAGAGAAGGACTGGCATTCATTCATTCTTACTGTCTCCTAAAGAGTGGCTGGCATCCATTCATTCTTACGGTCTCCTAGATGGGCTGGCATCCATTCAGCCCCACTGTCTCCTAAAGAGTGGCTGGCATCCATTCATTCTTACTGTCTCCTAGATGGGCTGGCATCCATTCATTCTTACGGTCTCCTAGATGGGCTGGCATCCATTCAGCCCCACTGTCTCCTAAAGAGTGGCTGGCATCCATTCATTCTTACGGTCTCCTAGATGGGCTGGCATCCATGCAGCCCCACTGTCTCCTAAAGAGTGGCTGGCATCCATTCATTCTTACTGTCTCCTAGATGGGCTGGCATCCATTCAGCCCCAGTGCTTTCAAGGAAGAGTTGAAAGAACCAAACCAGTTGCACTGATACTTAAACATTCGTAGAAGGGACAATGAATAAAACAATTGCCCTTTCAAACCAATCTTATGGTTAGAATTTAATCAAAAATTAATTTTATTTAAATTTATCAAACTTTTTATATCATTTTTACAATTTTCTCTATTTCACAAAAGCTAGAATAAACTAAATTTTATCTTTGTTTACTTATCTTGGAGCCCCATTAAAGAATAGAAATTCACAATCATACTCTAAAAAACCTGCTTTATGTACACCATATATACAAAGCGACCCAGTCATACCCGTAGAAAACTTTCACACATCTGTCCAAACACTCACACACACAAATTTCTTTAGTCAATTCGTAATGCTGCACTAAAAATATGGTGTAGTAAAACTTTCCCAGGGCTGGCATTCTGTGTATGGATGGTGTGAGTGTGTGGACGGATGTGTTAAATAGTTTTCTAAGTGTTTGACTTGGTCACATAAAAAGTATCCTCTGCTACAATCAGCGCAGTCCTTTCGAAGCCAGGGATAATGATTAGGCAGACGTGGGGCCATCAAGTGCACCAGGCTTCCCGGTCCAGTTCACCTGCGGCAAGAGCCACCAAGCTGCTTTAGCTTGCCGTTTGCAGCGCACAGCCATCCAGTGGGAGAGAGAATCCAACATTGATGATCCATCACGTCTTGTTAAGTGTGGCTCTACCTTACCCTTCCATCCTGATTTGCTTAATCTCCCCCCCCCTTCCTTCCCCACACCACCTGGAATCTCAGAGCAGCACATATATTCTGTTGCAAGAGGTGCACGTTTTGCTCTTCAAAGAAACCATGACGTGGGCTTCCAACCCTGAAGTAGGTGAGGGTCGCTACTCTCACTGTTTCCTCATACTGAAGGAGGATGGGGGGGCATCAGCCCACTTTGGTCCTTCACACTCAGAATGCCTCCTGCAGAAGGACACCTTTACAATGCTTATGTGAACCCAGATTCTATCTGTTCTGGCCCCAAGTGACTGGATGATGTCCTTGTGCTTGCCAGAGGTGTATTTTGACACCTTATGCAGTCCCACCGATGTTACCGGCTATTCAAGGTAGGACAGGAGCATTTGAGTTTACCCTGCTCCTCTTTAGCTTCACAAGTGCCACTGCATGGGCAGCAACAAAATGATTGGCTGTGGTTGATGCCCCTCTTTGGAGGTCCGTGATACCAGTTTTCCCCTATTTCAATGACTGACTGTTGAAGGTGGGCTTGCCTCAGTCAGCCGTAGGTCCCCTTCAGATGATGGCAAACCTCTTGACCTCATTGGTCTTCATGATCAACGAATCAAAACTCTTACCAGACTCCTTTGCAAAGGCCCCCTTTGTTCTAGGAACAGCCCCAACACCCACCGACCAGGCACGCAACCTGGGAGTCCTCCTCGACTCCACCCTCTCCATGACTAAACAGGTCAACGCCGTCTCCTTCTCCTGATGCAACACCCTCTGAATGTTCTGCAGGCTTTTCAAGTGGATCCCCACCGAAACGAGAAAGTCACCCAGGCCCTCGTCACCAGCAGGCAGGACTAAGCAAACGCCCTGTATGCAGGAATGTCTGCCAAGCTCCTGAGACGACTGCAATGCATCCAGAACGCCTCGGCACGTCTGATCTTCAAAATCCCCCGCCGCAGCCACATCACACCCCACCTGAGACCTGCACTGGCTCCCCGTCAACAAGAGGATAACCTTCAAGCTCCTCATCCACACACACAAAGCTCTCCACAACACCGGCCCAGAGTACCTCAACAGATGACTCCGCTTCTACACCCCCACCTGTCAGCTCCGCTCCACCGGCCTCGCCTTCGCCACAGTCCCCTGCACCTGAAAAACGATCGCCGGTGGCAGATCCTTCTCCCACCTCGCCGCCAAGATCTGGTACACCCTCCCCTCCAACGTACGGTAGACCCAAGGCCTACTCGCCTTCAGAAGACTCCTCAAGACCTGGCTCTTCGGTCAGTAGAAGCACCCCCCCTGCACCTTGAGACCCTCACGGGTAAGTAGTGCGCTTTATAAGTGTCTTGATTGAGCTGTCCTGGATACAGTTCGACTCGGGGGTCTTCCCTACATTGCAAGTAGTCCAGAACCTTTGGGATATGATCCCGGAGTTTCAGCCGTGGCCGTACTTTCTCTGAGAGAAATTTTGAGGCATCTTGGTCTTTAAGCCTCTTACACCCATATTGTTGACCATGCCAGATTGTATTTGCGGGCTCTGTACTCGGTGCTTAATTTGAGCGGGATTTTTACGGTACTCGCCACCGTCACTTCATCAAGTGACCAGTGGCTTCCAGTTCGCCTCATAGTAGAGATATTTCATCTGTGCTGGTGGTAGTTTCTGATCTGTCTGGTGGTCCCTCGCTTCTTGTTGAGTTGATTTGCTGAGGTCACCGAGGAATGTGGCAGTAAGCCCCTCTCTAGGGAGGGTAGTGATTGCGGCTCACGCACCCAGGTGGGGATTACTTCAGGAACATACTGACGTGAGGCGATACTGTTATTAGTCATCATCCTTGAGCTGCCCCCAACTGGGCCTTGGACCTTGGTGCAAATCTGGAAGCCCAACCCCAGGTAAAGTTACTGATCTGTGCTCCAAAAACAATATGTCTGTATTCATTTCTACAAACCTGTGAGTGGAGTCCGCTTACCACAATCTAAAGAGTAACAATGAAGGAAGCAAGGAGACTCTACTTACCAGAATGTCCAGCAGAGTGGTCTCCATGCCCCTGACACCACGCGGGTTAGCAGTGGCTTCAGACCCCATCGCCTACTGTGCCAGAGCCGCGCGGCCATCAACCAAGATGGAGATTCTTGTTCCAGAGCATAAGTGACCTGTGCTTCTAGGCTGGCTCAGAGGAGAGGTTCTTCATCTACCAGATCTCTGAATGGCCCCGTTTAGAAGTGCGTTTTTTTTTTTATTTTTTTTTTTTTTAAATTCAACAGATCGTTGCCAAGCAACAGCACTTGCGTGCTGCCTGAAAAAAGAGCAATTTTGTGTATATTGCACACCAATGTAGCATCCTCTCAGGGGCTTAGTACTGTGTACATCTCTGTAATGCAGGAAGAGGGTTCCGAAGTACCCAAAAAGAAGTTATGGGATTTAATAGAAATGGACCTCAATCATTGTAATAGCCACATTTGATACTGCATTGCCCACTCAGAGCTTCATAAATGTAATTGAAGCATTATCAGGGCTCACACCTCTTGCATAGAAAGAACCACTGTTCACTAGAGGCGTGCCCCGCAGTAAGTGCGTTTGCCAAGAATCCAAATCGCGTGATACAAGCTTTGCATTTTACTGGAGAGACCTTCCTGCTTTTCGAATGATGCTTTGACTGGCATAAAAAGGCGCTGGTATCGCTTTCAATGCCTCAGGTTCTTTATTGAGACGCAGCTGCCTTTATTTGCAGTAGACGCCATCCATAAGCTGTGTGAAGTGCACTCCACCGCAGCCTTGGGTGCAGCCCTAGAATAGTTCCAGAATGATCTCCCAAACCCCTTTGAGCTGCCCTTCGACAAAAGGCAGCCCTCTCCAAGGGCTTCACCCTACACAAAGCAGCCTCATTGGATGTGCCTGAGAGCGCTGTCCCCGATTCAATTCTTTAAGGAGTTGGTATCATAGGAGTTTCAGGGCTTGTCGCTTAGGCACCATAATCTACCCGCATCCTCATTCGTGCATCTTTACGGATTGACGTGCAAGCTTCTATTTGCTCTGCAAGGCGGCCGTCCGCTTCTGCTACCAAACCCCTGAATTACTTTGTTGATTTTCTCCCAGAGTCAGACTTCTCTTTTAGCTGTTGTGAAGGAAATTGGTTTTTGACCAGTTACAGCAAACTTCTTGTGACCTGGCAACACCCACAATTCTTCATATTGGAATGTGTGGAATTGAGAAGGAATCGATCACCATTCACTGCTATTAGACGTAGAAGTGTCCACTCTACACGAGCAGCTTCTAGAGCGCTTCATTTATGGGGTGAAACCTTGATTGGTAATGAGTAAGAAATGCAAATAAGTAGCATACCTGTCTTCTATATCGAACCCATGATGGGATAAAAATGGCACCAGAGATACCAGTCAGTGGTTCTTTAATGAGTTGGGTTTCACTTTACAGAAGATTAAGGTGTTTAGTGTTAATTTTAATGCGATAGAAAGATTTGGTCTAGGGTTTATATCTATTTATGAGGTGGAGGAAGTAACGCAAGATTCAACAGTGGACAAGAGGGGCGTGTGCGGTGGTAACCTCACATGGAACAGTCTTGATCCAATGTGTGTCCTACACAGATACTCGCCCTCCTAGAACGAAGAGTCATTGGTGATGACAGCAGATATGTGAATTAGAGGATGCAGGGATTCTAGACGCTGCAAAAGAACAGCAACCTCGCAGTTCGTCACATGACCCCCAACTTGATGAGCGCCTGTGGAGAGCTGGAGTAAAAAGAATGAGGTAGTCAGCAGGTACGAGGCCATTGTTACCTTCCCAGACTCCACTTCTGAGGCCTTGTCTGTGATATTGCCAAAGGAAATGATGGACGGAGCGTTGACAATACAAGCACTCGCCCCCAGTCAACTGATCTGGGTTTAATCCATCAACGTTCTTTAGCCCACTCTGCCACCCCAGTTCAGACATGGCCATATGCAAATCAGTCTGACCCTCTGCCTCATGGGAACAGTCCAGCCCGAATTGCCAAGCCATGTCTCCTCTGGACCAGAAACAAGCTTCCGAGGACAGGTTTCTGGCATTCCAGCCGTCTTCAGCCCGGCTTGCTTGAATCCAGTGCAAAGTGAGCAAGGGACTCGCATCTGAGCATACCCTGCCACACTCATGGCGAACAAAGAAAACCAAAAGAAATGATGGACGGAGCATTGACAATACAAGCACTCACCCCCAGTCAACTGATCTGGGTTTAATTCATCAACGTTCTTTAGCCGGTTCTTTAGCCCTTTAGTCTCTGATATTGCCTCATGTCCTGGAGGGCACCTCTGCAGAAGGATGCAGACACATTGCAGTCTGGCCATGGTGACTGGTCTGAGATGTTATCCTGGAACTTGATGTGCAGCATAGATTCGGGGGTGAAATCCCTTCCTGAAAGCTTTACAGGCTGTGAACTTTTTTTCTCAAAAAGGAAACTTTCATTCTAGTTCAGTAGGAGAAGAAATAACTTCTTGATCTACTCTTAGTCATCAATCGTTTCTAAGAGCTCTGGTATAGCGGCCCATTAGTTACTGTCTGCAAGTGGTGGCGGCCGCCATGAGTGTTCTTTCTGGCTATGCTTGGCTTATTAGTTCTTTACTGAAATGATGGTGAACTTACCAGGAGAGCTCCAGCCAGCGGGAATTCCAGGCACAGTTGTACCAGATCTCCACCGTTTGCCTCCCCTGATGCTCCTCTCGTACTACGTCTTAACACCTGTGAATGAACGGAAGTGGCTTCTTGCGGAAGGCTTCACCTGATGGACTTCGATCTCGTTCACCTTTGGCTGGAAGGAGAGTTCTACATTCTTTTCTCGCCTATATATACTGCTGCCTACAGACGTGATGTCCCGATGCTTTGGAAAACTAGCACTCCAAGAGCTGGCTGATGGTAGAGGAGCGGCATGCCACTGAGAAGGTCAAATAGGTAAAAATTAAATAACTCATTGTTATTTTTCTATTTTTACGTCCTTGCTCAGCTGGGGTGGGGCTGTTCTGCTCACAGAGCAGGGCAGGGGAAGATTGGTATGCCCACTCCGTGTCAGGACGCTTTGGTCGGCCATCTTGGGCCTGTCAAACTCATGCGCACGTTGCATGTTCTCCACGCAGCCTACTTTGGAGAATATGCCCAGCCTCCCATTCTCTGGCAGAGTGCCGATCCAAGGCTCTCAGACCAATCACAAGACTGCATTGCAGAGTTGTGATTGGCTATTGGGAGCTGGGTGCTGGGTGCTTCCTGCTCTGCGGGTGAACAGGACAGAGAAGGAAATGGCAGCGGCGGCAGACTAATAAGTGTATTTTTATTTTTCACTCCCCCCTCCCCCCCCCCCCCCCCCCCCCTCAACTCACCATCCCCATCGCTGGTAAATACCAGCCACCACTGTGTTTGTCATGTCCATCATCTTCCAGGAGAAACTCCAAAGTGGCATAAATGGTAAATACAAACCACAGTGCCAGATATTAGTTTTTCAATTTCTTGTGGGATGGAACCAGAACTTTAAACTGGATTCCAGAGAAAATGAAATACAGGTTTGTGTTTCTTAACCAAGCTTAGTTTGTTGGCCACAGTCTGCACTCTGGAGGTGTTCTGTGTGGCTGGACTGGCCCAGCAGCTATGGGAACCATGCCGCCTCACCAATACCAGGAGATCACCGGCCCTCTGATCCCTATAGAGGATCGCAGGCTGATCCCACAGCAGCAGATCTCAAGGTAAAGGGACCGGCTACAACTGCAGTAATGTGTTGTAACTCCATGAAGCTCGCTTCCACTTCAATCTAAAACATCACATGAGCCTCACATATGCCTTTGTGTGGGCATTAAAGGGTTGGAAAGCACTGACCCACAAAGGTGTCATCTCTTTTCTGGTTGAAGTGCTTTTCACAGCTCGATCTGTTTCGCCTTAATACTTCAGTGCACGTGCCCCCAGCACAATCAGCTCTTGAAACATGTAAGTGAACATTCTCCATCTGTGTAGTAGTGGAATTGGAAAAGACGAGCTTTCAGCAGCCTCCGGAGCTTCATCTACTGGACATTTAACCAGAGGCGGCCGTCTTGAGGGACTCTTGTTCAAAGTCACCCAATCACTGGCAGATCTTTGCTGCCAGAAGGAGTAACACTAAGTGATCGATCCTTGACGCCCCAGACATGGGCACCAGGCGCTGAATCTGATGGACTGCAGAGTGTGTGGTTGGTGCTGACAGTCTGGGCAGTGTCCCTGCACACCCATGGGCCACAGTTGTTCCGTGAATCTACCTGCACAGCCTGCGTTCCATGTCTTTGCTGGAAACAGCCCGTGGAACACATGCTCTGTGTGGAACACACAAGAAGACACGGTTCAACAGTGCATTGACTAGCTGGCAACCATTCTAGTATGGTAGCCTAATGTCCTAAATGGGAACACTTTAGTTAGCGGTAAACCAGTCAAATACCTATTGTCGGAAGTCATGCTGGCTACAGTGGTAGAGGCACCAAGCAGAGGAAAAGCCAATACTGCTCATTTTTGAAAGGCATTCGCTGATTTTGGCTTTATCAATGCTTGTTGCTGTTACTGAATAGCATCAGCAGTTGAAAAAAAAGAGTTCACCAATCCTGAACATTAATCATAAAAAAAACACTTGCTGGCCCCAACATGATATGCACACTTGAGACTCCCCACCCATCCCACGGTCAAGACTTGACAGAAATTTTGGCCTTTAGCTTCCCCCTCCCCCCCCCCCCCCCCCCCCCCCCCCCCCCCATACCACTCCGCCCCAACCTGCAGGGAATTTACGTGCCATCTGCCCTCCACAGGTGAACAGAAAAACTAGACCACAGAGATTTTTTTTTTATGGATGGGGGCTGGCCTATCTTGGCATTAGGCGGCCTCCTCCGCCACACCCCCTGTGGTGTAAATGGTCTTGTAGTAGGGGTTTGCCTCCAGTCTGCCATCTATCCTTATAGGGACCCGCAAGCGCCCTAAACACAGGTGACCTGTATTATAGAAAGTGCCCAGAGGGGTAAAAGGCATTCGCTCCTGCTCTTCACACTTTAGTAGCATAGAAGGGGAACCGCATGCCTGTGTATGGCTCCTTCTACAGTATGAATCACGCTGATGCGGTTACTGGAGGTGTGTCCTCATTTGCATAATGTCGTGATTCCATGCATATGAGGACACACTTTGCTTTTGCACCTGAGCTGTATTACAGATGCAAACACAGAGGCAAAAGAGCTGTCTACCACAGAGAGGTAGGGCAGAGCCAGAACCCCCCTTGGCACAGGGACCCGGAGTGCCACCGACCCGCCTGGCAGTCATACTGGAGTGAGAGGTTGGTTAGTCTCCAGTAAAAGACCAAGCCATGGTTTGAACCTGCGGCCCTGTCTCATTAATGCCCTCTCCTCTGTACACGCGCCTGCGCAGAGGACGGCCACATTGTCCCTGTCTGATCCAGACCCATCATATTAAAGGTGCTGTGTCACTCAGGGTATATAGTATATCTGAGGTGACATTCGGGCCAATGATTCTTTTTTAGGTCGAGTTTACTCGAACCTATTGTTGTCAATCCCAAAAATTCCTTTCCTAACGGGCGGATTTTGGACAGTGCACGAGAGTCACGTGACTCCTTGTGGACAAGCATGGGCAGCCTTTCCACTGCCAGCAGCATTTCTCCACGGCCGCCAGGCCTCATCAAAAGCTTCCCCAGCACTGCCCCGCCCATCAATCACCCTCCCACGCCAGCAGCTCTTCCCGCTCCGACCCCTGCTGCATCAAAGGCTTTTTTTTTGTGTGGAGGCGATGTTCTTTGTTAGGGTTTACTCCTTGTTTACCTGGAAGCCCTAGCACTGCTTTCCTCTACATCCGTGATCCCCATTGCAGAGGTGAAAGGACCCAAGTTTTATATTTGGAAATACTAGCTGAGCACTAATGCCCACACCACTCCGTCCCTAGAGAGATGTTGTGTCATATTTTCAGCATTGAACATGGTTTATTTTACCACTATTCGCCCTTTCTCGATGTGGCTCACGGGTGACCACTTACTATATATCATATGAGACGTGTGTAAAATCAGACCTGTTGCTACAGTCCGCCTGCATCTCTTGAGTATTCACCTACCATGTTGCCAGAGCAGAATGACGGACACACTTCCTTATTTGTATGTGATACGATATGACATTTTTGCTAGATTTGATTTAAAAAAAAACTTGTGCCAGTGTCTGCTGACAACTGCGAAATATTTAAAATGTATATGACTTCCTTTTGCTATCTAGGGTCTAATAAGTAAGTGCATGTGGTGTTATATATTTCCAGGAAAACAAGGTGTTTACTACAATCACTTTGCATGAAACAATAGTTACCTGGCGCATGGATGATGTATGCACATGCTCTGCTTGTAGCTCTACCTATCTTTGCCCTTAGTGGCGGTAGAAAGAGGTAAGAGCCACCAAGCGTCAGAAGGGAATGTTTAGGAAATCCCAGTCCCCACCACCCTACTCTAACAGTGGTTTATCCTGCTCCACGTGACGTCAGCAGGATGCACTTTCAGAGCAGCACTTCCGAGTGTGGACTTGGCTGCATCTAGTAGCTCGTGCCTTTTCAGTAATGGAGAGGAGTGCACTATGCATAAAGCATATCAAATCTTAATTCACTCATCTAATGCTTGTTTAAATTCCTTGCGCAGCCAATGCTTGTTTCCTGTGCAGCCAGCACCCCTCCCTCCTTACTACGACCACAGACAATTATCTGTGCCCTCCAGCATGGGTATTCTTGAATGGGAATTTGTGCCTGGGACATCTCACGCTCGTTTTCGCCGCTCGTCTCCTTGCTCCTAAACCCCTTCAGCCCACCCCCCATCCCCAGGCTGCAAGACACCTTATGCTAGTTATCGCAGCTTCTCTCCTTGCTCCTCCGCCCCCATCCCCCCAAATCTCCAGGCTGCACAACACCTCATGCTTGTTATCACCGCTCTTCTCCTTGCTCCTCCCCCGCCCCTTCTCCTGAGGCTGCCACGGAGCGTGCATGTAGGACAGTCACACTGTGAAGCCACCATATGGCCCACGGCCTCCCAGTGCCCTGCTGTGTTTTTATGTCGGTCGCGCACATCGCCGAAAGTAAGTTCACATCGCTCTTCGTCTTGCATTTCAAATGCTTTTTATGAATGTGCTCCAGGAAGTTACAGCACACTGAACTAGTTTTTTACACATAGTCGTTCGAGGGTATCCATTCCCACAGGAGACAGGTGCTACTTCCTCCATTATCTTTGCTGGGATGAACTGACAGTCTGTCGAGTGGCTGGGACAGTGAGTGGCTCAGTCCCCCCCCCCCCCCCCTCCCCATCGCTGCTGATATTAATTAGTTCTCTTATGTTGCAATAGTGACAGTGTTGAATATAGAGCTTCGTACCATCCCTCTGCCATTTCTGAGAGCCGCATGTAATGAGCTTTACACCTGCTTATTATAAAGGCACTCAGCATATCGACATCAAAAGGATGGAAGGCTGGGTTGGCCTTGCATGACTTCACGCTTGTGATCATAGCACAGATCAGGGAAGAGTATTTAATTGACTAAACAGTGTTTAAATCACTGGTCTCTGTTGAGAAGGGCACAACCCTGCGTTGGCCTCCCTCCATCTTGCAGTGAGTAAGGACTGGTGCTTCAAATCCCAACATTCAGAAGGCAAAACACTCGTAATGAGTCGTTCTTGGCAGTACCAAATATCTGGAATTACATTTCCCCTAACCGGCGGCAGCACTGCTCATGTATTGCGTTCAAAAGAGAAATGAAAGAGCCCCCATCCCAGTGGAAAAGTATCTCTGCTCCCACCCCCTCCATGTGCGCGCAAGCTTCCCGAATCAGGGGTCTTATGACCCACTCCACCACTTCCCTTCGTTCGTTCAGACAGCCTCTTGCAGAACATAGTATCTATTTTGAACGTGAACATTTTTATATGCAGGAATTTTTGCCGCACTGAGGTTGAGTCGATTCTCTCTGACAAGTAATATTTTCAGATCAGTTTCAAAATGAAGCGCCGTGTTGCCCCTTTTTCTTATGATTTTTGCTATATTTGCCTGGTTGTGCACATTCTGATGCTCTCTACTCCAGGTTCCGTATGTGATGTCCTGGTCTTTGTCCGGTTTGACTGACTCTCTGACTTCTAGGACTTGTTCTCTTTCTTTTCTTTCTCACTGTTTCTTTTCTTCCCTGTGGTTTCCTTTCTCTATTTCCCCCTCTCTCTTACAGATAGCTTTATATTTGTTGTGAGCCTATCTATACCAAATTATGTCTACAACAGTTTTCCATCTTTACCAGACCCCTCTCTGCTAGTTTCACATTGACCAGTTATGCCTTTTATTTGGGCTTCCGGTTTTCACATCTATACATGTCCCACCTGTATCAGACTCCAGCCATTTTCTCTCTTCAGCAGTGTTCTATTCACACCAGTTTAGTCTTTCTACAAAGACTTTACTCTTTACGCCAGTTTCCCATTTACGCCACTTTGATCTTTACACCAGTTTCCTATACATCAGTTACGTACTTTCACCAGTTTCCTCTCTTCACCGATTTCCTGCCATCTCCAGGTTCCACTCTTACCCCTCTTCCTTTCTACATCCGTTCCTCCCTGTACCAGTTTCTTTCAGAGGTGTAGCTATCAGTACAGCAGGGGCAGTGCCTGCCCCTGGAGTCCGGGAGTCTGTGATCACCCCTGCCCCCCTTCCAGTATCACTATCGTAGCACCACCTCAGCACACAGCACCACTTCAACACCAGTCAGTGTAACTCATCACCACTAAAGCAGGACTACTGCAGCACCACCTGAGCTTCACTCAGCAGCACCCAAGCACCACCGCAACTGCAACAACACCACCAGCTCAGCGCAGCATCACCCCAGCACAGCACCACCTTAGTACCACTCAGCAGGACAGCACCACTTTAGCGCCACCTGAGGACCACCCAAGCACCATTACATCAGTGCAGCACTACCTCAGCACCATATCAGCATAAGCGCAGCACCACTTCAGCTGCACTACCGCAACCCCACATGAGCGTCAGTCACTCAGCTGCATCTGAGTACTACCACACCACCTCAACATTGTTCAGCCCCAGCACAGCACCTTCTCAGCACCAGCGGAGCACTACCTCAGCACTAGCACAGCACCAGTGCTGCATCAACTGACTACCAACACAGCACCTCATCATCACTTGGCATCACTCAACGCCACAGCATCACTCTGCATCCCTCTGCGCCCCAGCACCCCTCTGCGCCCCAGCACCCCTCTGCGCCCCAGCACCCCTCTGCGCCCCAGCACCCCTCTGCGCCCCAGCACCCCCTCTGCGCCCCAGCACCCCCTCTGCGCCCCAGCACCCCCTCTGCGCCCCAGCACCCCCTCTGCGCCCCAGCACCCCCTCTGCGCCCCAGCACCCCCTCTGCGCCCCAGCACCCCCTCTGCGCCCCAGCACCCCCTCTGCGCCCCAGCACCCCCTCTGCGCCCCAGCACCCCTGAAGGCCCCAGCACCCCTGAAGGCCACAGCACCCCTGAAGGCCACAGCACCCCTGAAGGCCACAGCACCCCTGAAGGCCACAGCACCCCTGAAGGCCACAGCACCACTGAAGGCCACAGCACCCTCCGCGCCACTGAAGGCCACGGCTTCGCTCCGCGCCCCAGCGCCACTGAAGGCCACGGCTTCGCTCCGCGCCCCAGCGCCACTGAAGGCCACGGCTTCGCTCCGCGCCACTGAAGGCCACGGCTTCGCTCTGCGCCCCAGCGCCACTGAAGGCCACAGCTTCGCTCTGCGCCCCAGCGCCACTGAAGGCCACAGCTTCGCTCTGCGCCCCAGCGCCACTGAAGGCCACAGCTTCGCTCTGCGCCCCAGCGCCACTGAAGGCCACAGCTTCGCTCTGCGCCCCAGCGCCACTGAAGGCCACAGCTTCGCTCTGCGCCCCAGCGCCACTGAAGGCCACAGCTTCGCTCTGCGCCCCAGCGCCACTGAAGGCCACAGCTTCGCTCCGCACCACTGAAGGCCACAGCACCACTGAAGGCCACGGCACCCTCCGCGCCCCAGCGCCACTGAAGGCCACGGCACCCCTCCGCGCCCCAGCGCCACTGAAGGCCACGGCAACCCTCCGCGCCCCAGCGCCACTGAAGGCCACGGCAACCCTCCGCGCCCCAGCGCCACTGAAGGCCACGGCTTCGCTCAGCGCAACCATTCAGCAACAACCGGTTCTAATGTTCTCTCAATGTTTCAAGCTTTATTACAAATGTCACAAAAAGGTGTTAATATTTCACTGCTGTTCTTGGATTTGCATCACAATAAAATACAATGAACATAATCTTCCCAAAAGTTATTTACAAAAGTTTAAGCTATTGCCATTATAAATTACAATAACTTTGATTTAAGTATTAATTATTTAAAAAAATAAACTTCATTGTTGTTTGTAATATTAATACATCTAAGTCATGTAAATACAACACAGATTGCAATACAAATGCTATAGGTGTCACTATTGGCATTGTAAATGACAAAGCTATTATTATCGCTATTTACAAAACCAACACATAAATAAAATATTTGTCACTTACAATACCAATTGCTCAAACTTTCCTAACGCGAGACCTATTGCATTGCAAATGCTTGTTCTAAAACAGAGCGAGTTGTCTGCTCTGTCCTGATGACTGGCCACGCCCCCTCCCCTGGATCCAAGTCTTCCTCCCCTGGGTCCTAGCGCTCGTACATTGCAGCCATTCCTGTGGCAAGTGAGAGCATATGAAGTCCTCCGAGTGTGGTTTGGCAGAAGGGTCAGCGGAGAGCGGCCGCTCCCTCCCCATTTATTCTCTCATTGAGGCCAGAAATTATTTCTTGTTCCCTGGAATAGGCTCTGAAGAGAAGATAATTCACTGGAATTATTGCGTCCCACTGAGAACATTGCAAAATTGCAGAAGCTGTGTTTTTATTTTTTTAACCACGGTATCTGAAAGCTGAAAGGAAGGCGATCTTAGCACAGGACACCTTTTATTGATACTATTCGTAGGAAACAAAACCCACTTTCTTGCACAGCAATATTTAATAAAAAAAAAACAATTACAAAAATATTTTACAGCATTTTCTGGTGTAAATTATGGAAACCTTAAATGGGTTCACCGCTTCACAACTAATGGTTAAGGGCAGCCAGTAGACAACATCATCATGATGGATGGAAAGGCATCTGTCTGTCCTGACCAAAGTGAATTCCTTTGGAAGGCATCCCACGCTGTGCCAAGCCGCCACTGGAGCCCTCGAGCCCCGTGTTCCTGGATCTTGTAATGCATCCTCTGAAGTTGTTTCTTGTTTGCAGGGACGGATTAAGAGATGTTCCATCCTCTTCTGCCAGGGGGGGTCTCTGCTGTAAAGATGAGCCGGGTCTACAGCGAAGGTTTATGGAGGTCTGTTTATCCTACTGCTGGCTGGTGTCTTGCATCTCTGGCCTCTGGTTCTTCGGTTTAGGTATGCCGAGCTGCTGTTACATATTGCAGGGAGAGTCCCGCAAGGGTTTCTTTTCGCTGGTTAAGGATTGTGTTGCACCATTTTCCCTCCAGTCCGAGACCCATTTTTCAAGGATGCTTCATATTCTTTGCAAGTTGAGGGCCAGAACGTTCAGCCCCATGCACAAAATGCCCCTACAGCAGCCGTCCCAAGAAGCTGAGTTGCTAGGGGTTCAGTCACAAGTCAAATCCGGGCGAGAGGAGGGATTCCTGAATTTAAAGTCCACTTAAGATCCTCTTACCATTCGTAGGATGGGTGGAGAGGCCTGGTCAATATTGGGACCTGCAGCCAACTGCCCGAGTAGTAGGAAGAGGCAACAGCCACAAAGTGGTGCACAATACAGTAATTACATCCGTGTTGTGATCCTATACAATAGGATGGCATAGTAATCTTTATTTTTGTGGAATATAGACTATTTATTCAAATCAAACCATTCCTTTTAATCTTTCAATCATCATCTTTCTCAGTTGAGGTCACGTCATATATACCTCGCCAGAAGGGCACTATTCACCTATTCTATGAAAAAAGAAACTTTGAAAGTGCATCTCGCCAATTACAACTGTATCACATTGTGTTAACTGCTACTGAACAGTCGATAGTAAGATGGATTGTTTCATGAATAGCAATGTGATGCCAAAAAAGACAATGTTACATATGCAAATAAGCCACCTGGAAATGTAGCCACGACTTTGCTAAATCTGCCTAGATACAGATTCTAAGGGTGTCCCTAAGTGGGCCAGGTTTCTTATGTGCTTCCTTTTTCTGTTGCATCCTGTTTACTGCTTAAGTGTATTTTTTCTGATTGACAATCCATTTCCTTTAGGGAATGTGCTAGCTCTTCTGTTCACTGTTTGATAAAAATCACTGCACGGTGAAGGAAAAGATACGTGGAGTCCTAATTCTTCTTCCTTGGAATCTTCATTAAAGACGTAAACAGTCTGCCTCCCTGGCGGTGACAATATTTTAATTTTATATGAATGAATGAGTTAATTAATTTATTGATTAACAACCTGTAGAGACCATTGTTGAGCACAGGAGAGACTGCTTCCTTAAGGGAGCAGCCTTTCGGTTCAGCATACTACGGTCGAATGTATAGAAACTCTGGGACTGACAAAGCTGCTGCCTAGATCTTCTAATGTTTTGACGGTCGCCCCCTTACCTGGGCTCACTGTCTCTAGTTTACTCTTACGAATGGTTGTTTGATATTTGAATTGGTAATTCTGTACCACATTGGGTCTCTCACCGCCCCCTTTCGGGTTCCTTCTGTCTCCCTCCCACTTCTCCATGCTGCAATGCCTACCCTACCAGGTTTCCTCCAGCTTTTTACAGACTGAATTTTGGCTTTTGAATACATATGTTCATACATATTTTGCATCTGTTCTTCTCTGGACAATAACAATCAGTAAGTCGTCCGACTGACCCTTTGAGTCCAACTCTTTGTTCTGGATACAAGAGTGGAGCAGGTGCCGTTCTTCAGGGCTCCTTCAATGTCACAGGCAGCAGGTGCAAGCCTCCTATGATCTTCTGCAGTCCAGAAAGTGTTCCAAAGTGGGTGCCTTGTCGGCCACACTTATGCCAACTAGCTGATAGGGTGATTCTGGGCTCTTGCCTAATTATGTGAAATCTTTTCAGGCCATAACTTAACACTTTTACAGCAATCCCTGTCTGCCCTACTGCAAAC